>NC_135233.1:375257296-375578546 GCF_051348905.1 Ranitomeya variabilis | reverse complement strand
GCGATCAGTCCGGGCCGTGGCCGGAGCGTCTTTGTGTCTCTGACTTTGTCACTTTCTTCCTTCCTGCAGTAAAGGGGACAGGATTTATCAGCAGCTGCAGTCCCTCGGGGCGTCTCTGGACTGGGACCGATCCTGCTTCACCATGGACGAGGTGAGACCCTGTCACATGGCGCCATCGCTGATCCCTCTCCAGATAACTGCCTGACACTGACGGCTGAGCTGCGACCGCCGCTGTTTAACCATTGAAATGCCACTGTCAATCTCTCAGAACATCACTTAGGTGGCAAGATCCGGCACACGGGACTATTTTGGCACAGGCCGGATTCTTAGGATGTCCCAATATCTGGTGGCCTTTCTATAGAAGTAATTGCTCTGATTTATATAGCGCCTTTGTATTCCATGGTGCGGTACAATCTCATCCTCCCCCGTGATCGTTGCTGTCTCTCCCAGCCCTGATCCTGCTTTCATCCTCAGCGTTTCTCCCGCGCCGTGTCTGAGGCCTTCATCCATCTCTATGAGAGTGGTTTGGTTCGTCGCCGGCATCGTCTTGTGAATTGGTCCTGTGCCCTCCGGTCCGCCATCTCTGATATTGAGGTAAGGCATGGCCCCACCTCTGATAGGGAGGTAAGTGGTGGACTGTCTGCCGCCTCTGATATAGAGGGGAGATATTTATGTCCGCCACCCTCGTCATGGAGGGGAAACATGGAGTGGCCCGTCCGTCGTCTCTTAACATGTAGCGGAGACATGTCCTGTCCGCCGCTGCCCATCGAGATAGAGGGGAGATGTGGACTGTAGCATCCACCGTCCCTCGACACTGAGGGGAGACGTGGACTGCGTCGTCCACCGTCACGCAACGTGGAGGGGAGACAAGGACCATCCCATTCTGCCACCCATCGCCATGGACCATCCCATCCGTTGCCCCTAGACACTCAGGGAAGACATGGATCGTGTCGTCCGCCGCCCCTTGACACGGAGGGGAGACGTGGACTTCGTCATCCGCCATCAGTCAGCGCGGAGGGGAGAAAGGGACTGTGTAGTCCACCACCCCTCGACACTGAAGGGAGATGTGGACCGCATGGTCTGCCATCACTTAACGTGGAGGGGAGACGAGGACCATCCCATTCAGTCACCCCTTGATATGCACCGTCCCATTCGTTGTCCCTTGACACAGAGGGAAGACGTGGACTTCGTCATCTGTCATCACTCAGTGCACAGTGAAGACATGGACGTGTTGTCCACCGCCCCTCGACACGGAAGGGAGACATGGACTGTCCTGTCCACTTCCCTTCGACATGGAGGGGAGACATTGACTTTATCGTCCACCATCGTTCAGCGCAGAGGGGAGACATGGACTGTCCTGTCTGCAGCCCCATGACACGGGGGATAGAGGGTGAAGACATGGATTGCGTCGTCCACAGTCACTCAACATGGAGGGTAGACGAGGACCATCCCATTCCGCCACCCCTTGACATGGACCGTCCTGTCTGTCGCCGCCCCTTGAGACGGAGGGGAGATATGAACCATCCCATTTGCCGCCCCTCGAAGCAAGGGGGACTGTGGATCGCGCCATCCGTCATCCCTCAATGCGGAGGGGAGACAAGGCCCATCAAATTCCGCCACCCCTCAACATGGACCACCCCGTTCGTTGCCTCTTGACACTGAGGAAATGCATGGACAATGTCGTCCGCTGCCCCTCGACACGGACTGGAGACATGATGCAGACTCCATGTTTGTTCTGTGTTCTCACCACGCACCTTGTTCTCTTTCCACAGGTGGAGAGTCGGCAGCTGGGTGGTAAGACCTTCCTGTCCGTGCCCGGCTACCAGAGGAAAGTCCCCTTTGGACTCCTGTTCCGCTTCGCTTACCCCACAGAGGAAGGAGGTAGATCCATCAGCCGATGGCGGCCTCTTCAGTGTGGCCTCCCGATCACTCCGCTGCCTTCCTTGCATTACAGATGATGAAATCCTCGTGGCCACCACACGTCCGGAGACCATGCTGGGGGACACCGCCGTGGCGGTCCATCCGGACGACCCCAGGTACCTGGTGAGTCTCCATTATTCTGGTTTTTGGAAGACGACGAGACTTGTGTGAGAAGTAATGGCGCTGATTACAGAGGACTCTGGGCTCCCTGCTATCCGGTAATATGGCCGGTGCCGGCTGTGTGGTACATCCAGCATTTGCAGTGTCCGGATCCAGCTGACCATGGAAATGCTGCTGTCAATCACTGACTGCAGCGCTGTCTCCTCCCAGCACATGTCTTTGGGTGCCGGTGGGCTGTCCTTGTAGCCTTCTGAATGCCTCCTTTGCTGCCATATTGGTTTTTCTGTGAACCCCGTATAGGCCGTGTGCAGCTCGTGTCCTGTACGCGCCCCCTAGCGGTGGCTGCAAGGACGTGGCGGTGACGGCTCCGCATGTCGGGGAGCGGCCTTATATGCCTGTCCGGACCACAGGACTGACCTGGGACTCGTTCTTTCTTAGCGCCTCCATGGCAGAAGCCTCCGTCACCCCTTCACTGGCCGTCTGCTCCCTGTTGTCGCCCATCGGCTGGTGAACCCGGAGTTTGGCACCGGTCAGTACATCCCTGCACGGTGGCTGCAACTTACTAGGTGGCAGTGTGACCCTCTCTGGCCATTTTTTCTTCTAGGAGCCGTAAAGGTGACCCCCGCTCACAGCCCCGTAGACTTTGAGATGGCGCAAGACCTGGCACTCCCATCGATTTCTGTGATCGGGGAAGATGGGTCCATGACGGAAGCCTGCGGGGATTGGATACAGGTCTGATGCTCTGTGTATCCCCCCTTCTCTGGTATTGGTCAGCGTTACAATGTGTCGGTGCATCCTTACAGGGCGTGAAAAGATTCGACGCTCGGGAGCAGGTTGTGGCCGCACTGAAGGAGAAAGGACTTTATAGAGGAGACTGCGAGCATTCGATGCTGCTGCCCGTCTGTAGGTGAGGCCATCCGCCATCCTGATGTAGTGCTCTGTGCAGCCACCAGGTGGTGCTGACTGACTACAACCAGCGCCCTCTGGTGGCACATCGGCAGATTACAGAAAACTTTCCGAGTAGGATGACACTATAAAACCTAGACATTTAATACTTTCCGAGTAGGCTGACACTATGAAACCTAGTGATTAATACTTTCCAAAAGCGAGAAGGTAACAAAAAAAGGAATTTTCAAATCACGGCACAATTAATTTAGAACCTAAACTGAAATTAAACCTGACTCCAAATGTCAGATCCCCACAATGAACTCAAACTGATGACATCAAATCCATAAATTAATTCAGGTCACAGACGGTGACCCAAGATGTCAGATCATAAGGAAATTCGGACCCCAGACCTTAAGTCTTGGAAACAGGAATATCAGTGTATGAACTTTCCTTAGTTGACCCCCATTTTATCATACAATAGACCCCTAAGTTTAATGACTTCAGAGATACATTTTATTTTTTTATGCTCGAGTGCCAAATCGTCATCTATAGAGATCAATGATACAATTGTATTCCCTACAGCTACCACTAGAGGGCACTCACTGATCACAGATGTTCACTGTAATGGATCCCTGTGCACAGAGCTCCATCTGGTGGTGGCTGCAGGAACGACATACAAGTCTGCACAGCAGCACTTACCCCATTTCTTTGTCTTGCAGCCGCTCCGGTGACGTGATTGAGCACTTACTGAAGCGCCAGTGGTTTGTGAACTGTGAGGAGATGGCCCAAAAAGCTCTAAGGGTAGGAGCCGTTATGTCCTTCCATTATCGTATCCCACCCCACCACCCTCCGTGTCTTATATGACCTACGTGATACTATCCCAAGGCCGTGGAGTCGGGGCAGATGAGGATCACGCCGTCCTATCACCAGAAGAACTGGAAGAACTGGCTCTCGAACATCAGGTAGCCTCATATCGGGTCATGCTGGGAGTTGTAGTTTCACTGCCTTGTAGTGTTCCAAGCAGAAAACGGTATCTTCTAGCATCTCAGGTCACGCTGGGAGTTGTAGTGCTAGAGCAGTTGGACTAGAGGATGCTTGTCCCTGCATAGCCATGCATCCTGTAACCAAGCCTCCATGCTTTACACTGCAGGCTGCACTCAGAGAATGATGCCATTACCGATATTCGGGGTCATACCCCATTTTTGAAGACAGAACCAATTCCTCTTGATACATGTGCCTTTCTTCATTTTTGGGCTGTCCTTTTATTCCAGCGACTGGTGCATTTCGCGGCAACTGTGGTGGGGGCATCGGATTCCCGCTTACCTGGTGTCCGTGGCGCCGTCTCCCCAGGTTAGTGACCCCCGCTTGTATGCGCCGCAGGATGATGAAAGTGAAGGATTCTGGGTAGCTGCTCACAGCGAATCAGAAGCCAGGAAGAAAGCCGCCAACGTGTTAGGAAAACCGGAGTGCGAGCTCGTCCTTAGAAGAGGTGAGGGCTTACCCACCCGATAATCCAGAATATCTGCTAATCCGGCACGCGTCCTATCCTGCGATGTTGTTATTATATAAGCTCTTCTTCCTGTGTAGATGAGGACGTTCTCGATACTTGGTTTTCATCAGCTCTCTTTCCATTTGCGATGCTGGGATGGCCGCAGCCGGTGAGTTCTGCCTTAGGAGAGGATTTCTTACTAATCTCCCATCGCTGATTTAGGCCGGAGACACACTGGTGCGAGAGACGGCCGAGTCTCGCTGGTTAAAAGCAAGCTGTGGCACCTGCATTCCGGAGCTGAGCGTGCAGCTCCATGTATTGCTATGGAGCCGCACGCTCCGCTCCGGAGTGCAGGTGCCACAGCTTGCTTTTAACCAGCGAGACTCGGCCGTCTCTCGCACCAGTGTGTCTCCGGCCTTATAGTGTGGCTTCCTGCAGTCACCACCAGGGGGAGCTCACTGCACACTGTGATATTGCAGGGTTCAATGCCTGCATCAAACTCCTGAGCTCCCTCTAGTGGTGGCTGCAGGAACTGATTTTTTTTTTTTTTTGTTCCCCTTTTTTTCCAGAAGCAGTAACTCCTATAGTTTTCCCTGCACATTGTTGTATCAGCGCTTGTCTTCTGCGGGACGAGTCGAATTTTTGAATGACTCCATGCATTTTACCATATAATGTAGTGAAAAACTCCCAAATATGGTGAAAAAAAAGAATTTCAACATTTTTTGTTGTATTTTTATTTTTTTTTTAACTACGTTGATTTTGCAGTAAAATTAACCTGGAAACACAATTTTTTAGGTCAGTACGATCACAGCCATACCAGACTTGTATAGTTTTTTTAGAAAAAATATTTGGTGGGGGAAAAAAAATCAGAACTTTTTTTAACCCCTTCACGACCGATGATTTCACACTTACGTCATACGTCCACACACCTATCCCAGCACATGATGACTGGTTTAATCCGAGATCCACCCGCAGCTGTTAACCAGTTAAATGCGCTCTCAATCACGGTCACAGAGTTTTTTGTTTTTTTTCTTCATACAAATGATTTTTTTTTCACCACTTTAATAAGAAAACAACCTAGACATGTTTGGTGTCTATGAACTCGTAATGACCTGGAGAATCATAATGGCAGGTCAGTTTTAGCATTTAGTGAACATGGTAAATTTAAAAAAAAAAACTATTGTGGAATTGCACTTATTTTTGCAATTTCACAGTTTTCCGTTACACTATGTGGTAAAATCAGTAAAATGAATGGTGTCGTTCAAGAGTACAACTCGTCCTGCAAAAAACAAGGCGTCACATGGCCATATTGATGGAAAAGTAAAAAAGTTATGGCTTTTGGAAGAAGGAGAGTGAAAAATGGAAAATCGCCCAGGGGTGAGGGGGTTAAAAAAATAAATAAAATAAAATCCGTTTTTCCCTTAGTTTTTTCTTCTTGGGTGGACGGAGCGGTGTGGGGGAGGGGATTGTGTTTTCTCATTGTCTCTTCCTTACAGACTCGAGATCTGGAGGACTTTTACCCCAACTCCCTCCTGGAGACGGGCAGCGACCTCCTGTTCTTCTGGGTGGCCCGGATGGTGATGCTAGGAGAACAGCTCACAGGGCAGTTACCATTCCGAGAGGTACCGCCATAATAAAGGGGTGTCCGCCGTTCTAGAGCCATTTTGTTAACCCCTCTTTGAGGATCTAATTCATTCTGGAGGACCCAACATATCTGAGCATTATTTGTGCACTGTGTAATACTTCACTTCCCCTGCGGGGGAGCTGTGGGGATGTCCATCACTTACTGCTGGGATTTCCAATACATGTACTTTTGGTTAAAAATCTTTTTTGTATTTAGGTCATTAAACATTTTGCTTCATGTCCCTTCTGCTAAATGGGTTAACTGAGAATCAGTCAGTGAGCTCATTCTAACCAATGGGAGAATTTGTAAGTTTTTTTTTAAAATTTTACTCACGGTTTAGTTTCCGCTCGGAGCTCGGTATACTGGCTGTTGTCTGCTCGGCTCCTGATCACTATTATATGACTTAATCTCATACAACCCCTTTAATTCCTTGCCTCCTGAGCCTTGCCACTGGCGCTTGTGGTCCATGTTTTCGGCTGCTTTCTGGTTACTTCCCTCTGTGTTTCCCCTCAGGTGTTCCTGCACTCCATGGTCCGAGATGCTCATGGGCGGAAGATGAGCAAATCTCTAGGAAATGTTCTCGATCCTCTTGATGTGATGACCGGCATTTCCCTGGAGGTGAGTGCTGCTCCCTGTAGTACCTCCGCTTGCTGTAACAACCTGGTACAGCCGTCCTGTATCGCTCACTAGGACTCTTGGGGGCATTTTAAAATATTAATACATTATTTTTTATTGTCGTTTTCCCCTGTAACTGGGGCTGGTATATTATCCCTAGTTACAGGGGAAATGTAGCAGAGTGTACAGCAGAGGCGACTGGGACTATAAGGACCAGCAGTTCCTTCTCCCTCCTGCAGTCACAAAGGCTGAGATTAGAGGAGGAAGCTCCAACATGGCGTCCTGTGCTGCGTACGGGGCACCGGCCCTGCACTGTATATAGAGCAATCCGCACAGCAGAGTTGGCTATAAACCAGCTCTGTCCTCTGTCTGTGGAGTCTGGCTGTGTCTGACTGGCTCCGATCCCACTGCATGATTCAACGTAGCTGCTATACTATGCGGTGACTGTTTAGAACGTGAGTGCAGAGCAAAGTGCGGCCCTCTCGTGCCTCTTGGACCTCTCGGCCCCCTCGTTCCTCTCGGCCCTCTCGTTCCTCTCGGCCCCCTCGTTCCTCGGACTTTTGCTTTTGTTTCTGTCCTGAAACGCTTCTGCTCCGCTCCAGCATACACAAATTGTGCCAGATTTCTAGACCAGATGCGCAGAGTCGCGTCATTAGTGTTTTTCATTTTATCTTCACAGAAACTACAGGAAAAATTAAAGGAGGGAAATTTGGACCCGCGAGAGTTAAAAGTAGCAGAGTCCGGACTGGTAAGATGGATGGGGATGTTTAAGGCTACTTTCACACTAGCGTCGTTTGGCCTCCGTCGCAATGCGTCGTTTTGGAGAAAAAACGCATCCTGCAAAAGTGCTTGCAGGATGCGTTTTTTCTCCATTGACTTGCATTAGCGACGCATTGCGACAGATTGCCACACGTCGCATTCTTCGTGCGACGGATGCGTCGTGCTTTGGCGGACCGTCGGCACAAAAAAAAGTTACATGTAACATTTTTTTGTGCGTTGGGAGCGTCTTTTCCCCGCCCCCGACTCCCCGCACCTCACAATGGGGCAGCGGATGCGATGTAAAACTGCATCCGCTGCCCCCGTTGTGCGGCACTTTCGCTGCTAGCGTCGATGCGCTGCAACGTCGCATAGCGACGTGCAGTGCATTACGCTAGTGTGAAAGTAGCCTAAGACTTTGGTAAATGTATTTGTGAATGGGAAGCTAAGACTGAAAATTGGAGATAATAATGATATTAAATGTACGAATACTACCGCCATACAGTGCAGAAAACACAAAAGCTATAGCGTGTCATAGCACACTCCTATATTTCGTTAAAAAAAAACAGTGGAGGTCCCCCGTGGTGGAGGCTTCTGCGATAGAGGTTCTCTGCTGTAGAGACTTCTGTAGTGGAGGTCCCGTGCAGTTGAGGCTTCTGCGGTGGAGGATTCTGCGGTCGAGGTTCCGAGTGGTGGAGGTCCCCTGTGGTAGAGACTTCTGTGGTGGAGGTCCCATGCTTTGGAGGCTTCTGCGGTGGAGGCTTCTGCAGTCGAGGTCCACTGCTGTAGAGACTTCTGTGGTGGAGGCTTCTGCGGTGGAGGTCCCGTGCAGTTGAGGATTCTGCGGTGGACGTCCCCTGAGGTAGAGACTTCTGCAGTGGAGGCCCCGTGCAGTTGAGGCTTCTGTGATGGACGTCCCCTGCGGTAGAGACTTCTGCAGTGGAGGTCCCGTGCAGTTGAGGCTTCTGCGGTGGACGTCCCCTGCGGTAGAGACTTCTGCAGTGGAGGTCCCGTGCAGTTGAGGCTTCTGCGGTGGACGTCCCCTGCGGTAGAGGCCTCTGCAGTGGAGGTCCCGTGCAGTTGAGGCTTCTGAGGTGGACGTCCCTTGCGGTAGAGACTTCTGCAGTGGAGGTCCCGTGCAGTTGAGGCTTCTGCGGTGGACGTCCCCTGCGATAGAGACTTCTGCAGTGGAGGTCCCGTGCAGTTGAGGCGTCTGCGGTGGACGTCCCCTGCGGTAGAGACTTCTGCAGTGGTGGTCCCGTGCAGTTGAGGCGTCTGCGGTGGACGTCCCCTGCGGTAGAGACTTCTGCAGTGGAGGTCCCGTGCAGTTGAGGCTTCTGCGGTGGACGTCCCGTGCAGTTGAGGCGTCTGCGGTGGACGTCCCCTGCGGTAGAGACTTCTGCAGTGGTGGTCCCGTGCAGTTGAGGCGTCTGCGGTGGACGTCCCCTGCGGTAGAGACTTCTGCAGTGGAGGTCCCGTGCAGTTGAGGTCTGCGGTGGAGGCTTCTGCGGTGGACGTCCCCTGCGGTAGAGACTTCTGCAGTGGAGGTCCCGTGCAGTTGAGGCTTCTGCGGTGGAGGCTTCTGCGGTGGACGTCCCCTGCGGTAGAGACTTCTGCAGTGGAGGCCCCGTGCAGTTGAGGCTTCTGCGGTGGACGTCCCCTGCGGTAGAGACTTCTGCAGTGGAGGCCCCGTGCAGTTGAGGCTTCTGCGGTGGACGTCCCCTGCGGTAGAGACTTCTGCAGTGGAGGTCCCGTGCAGTTGAGGCTTCTGCGGTGGACGTCCCCTGCGGTAGAGACTTATGCGGTGGACGTCCCCTGTGGTAGAGACTTCTGCAGTGGAGGTCCCGTGCAGTTGAGGCTTCTGCGGTGGATGTCCCCTGCGATAGAGACTTCTGCAGTGGAGGTCCCGTGCAGTTGAGGCTTCTGCGGTGGACGTCCCCTGCGGTAGAGACTTCTGCAGTGGAGGCCCCGTGCAGTTGAGGCTTCTGCGGTGGACGTCCCGTGCAGTTGAGGCTTCTGCGGTGGACGTCCCCTGCGGTAGAGACTTCTGCAGTGGAGGTCCCGTGCAGTTGAGGCTTCTGCGGCGGACGTCCCCTACGGTAGAGACCTCTACAGTGGAGGTCCCGTGCAGTTGAGGCTTCTGCGGTGGACGTCCCCTGCGGTAGAGACTTCTGCAGTGGAGGTCCCGTGCAGTTGAGGCTTCTGCGGTGGACGTCCCCTGCGGTAGAGACTTCTGCAGTGGAGGTCCCGTGCAGTTGAGGCTTCTGCGGTGGACGTCCCCTGCGGTAGAGACTTCTGCAGTGGAGGTCCCGTGCAGTTGAGGCTTCTGCGGTGGACGTCCCCTGCGGTAGAGACTTCTGCAGTGGAGGCCCCGTGCAGTTGAGGCTTCTGTGGTGGACGTCCCCTGCGGTAGAGACTTCTGCAGTGGAGGTCCCGTGCAGTTGAGGCTTCTGCGGTGGACGTCCCCTGCGGTAAAGACTTCTGCAGTGGAGGTCCCGTGCAGTTGAGGCTTCTGTGGTGGACGTCCCCTGCGGTAGAGACCTCTGCAGTGGAGGTCCCGTGCAGTTGAGGCTTCTGCGGTGGACGTCCCCTGCGGTAGAGACTTCTGCAGTGGAGGTCCCGTGCAGTTGAGGCTTCTGCAGTGGACGTCCCCTGCGGTAGAGACCTCTGCAGTGGAGGTCCCGTGCAGTTGAGGCTCCTGCGGTGGACGTCCCTTGCGGTAGAGACTTCTGCAGTGGAGGTCCCGTGCAGTTGAGGCTTCTGCGGTGGACGTCCCCTGCGGTAGAGACTTCTGCAGTGGAGGTCCCGTGCAGTTGAGGCTTCTGCGGTGGACATCCTGTGTGGTGGGGGCTTCTACGGTGGAGGCTTCTGAGGTGGAGGCCCCTTTTGTTGTTCCTGTACCCCGGTGCCGGATAGCAGGACTGCGATGAGATGCCCTCTGATAACAGGACTCCATTTCTTGTCTGATTCTTGTCCCAGGTAAAGGATTACCCACACGGGATCCCGGAGTGCGGCACCGACGCCCTGAGATTTGCCCTCTGCTCTCACCGCGTACAAGGTGAGGTCGCACCCCTGTGTTTGTGGCGAGGGATGACAGGTAGTAGATTTCTTTTTTCTTGAACAGCGCCCCCTTTTTTCCCTGTGGCTGTGTCTGGTACTGCAGCGTGGCCTGACCATGTGACATCTCTCCGTCTCTGCCATGTCCCTGAGATCTGACGCCGTGTGCTCCTTTCCGCTTCCAGGTGACGACATTAATCTGGACGTAGCTTCGGTTCTCGCCGTGCGACATTTCTGCAACAAAGTGTGGAACGGGATGAGATTCGTGCTGGCCGCACTGGGGGAAGGGTTTACCCCTCTGCCCATGGAGGAGGTGAGGAAAGCTGCTGTCACATTTTCCCTTTCATTTTAATTTCTTAAAGGGATGGTCCAGGGCTATGATATTGGTGGGCTATCCTCAGCGCCGGGTCAGTGGGGGTCCGATATCTGACGCAGCCCAGCGCCGTACACTGTGGAGTGGCCGTTCTCAGGTCCTATTGCAGTGAATGGGGGCCGAGCTGCAGTACCTGAGAATGGCCACTACACGGACTATGGGGCTGCAAACACCAGGAGGACAATTCCTTTAAGAGCCAAGCAAATTTTAAGCTTAAAGAGGTATTCAATCTTATTAATGGCAGCTGATCGCGGGGGTCCAACCGATCCTGAGACTGTCTTCCCCTCCCTCAGGCCCCCCTTCTGTGCAGGGAACTGTTGCCGGCCCCCCACTCACTCGACCCCTTCACGCTTAGGAACAAAGTTGGCGAACCCAGAGAATAGGTCCCCACAGTTGTTGGGGGTCTGACCTCTGGGACCTCCATTGACCCCAATATCTGCAGTGTGACCACCGCTCCAATCACTTCTATTGGACAGATGGAGAAAGTCTACGTTCCCATAGAAGTGAATGGAGCGGGGGTCCCAGAATAGAGGGTGGGAGATGGCGCCGTCTTTCAAGCTGTTGAGGGGCGACACAAATTCTGCTTTCTTCTCATCAGCTGAGGCCGTCGGCCCCCCTGGACCGATGGCTGCTGGACCGACTGCGGCAGGTGACGGAGGAGTGCGAGGAGAAGCTGCGGAGTTACGAGATTCACCAGGTCACCGCCGCCATTCATGGCTTCTGGCTGAAGAACTACTGCGATATCTATGTGGTGAGTGGCCTGCAGCTGGTGCAGAACTACAACCCCCAGCATGCACTGACTGTTTCCTGCTGGGAGTTTTGCTCCACCATTACTTCATTCACTCCACCGTTTTGTGCATACAGCTCCTATGCAGACTAATGTGTCTCCATAGTCACAGACTACAAACCTCGCCCGTGTGTAGTCTGGTCCTGCAGTCATGTGTTATAACACAGCACTGCAGGATAGGGCTGCACATGGGTCTGCATAGGAGCTGTAAACAGAAAACGGTAGGTTAAGTTTTCCCAATGGTCATCATTAAAGATGTGCCGTTTTGTGAATACAGCTCTGAGGTGGACTAATGTGTAACCTGACCCTGCAGTTCTGGGTCCCTCCCTCTCTCCGCCCTTCACTAGATGGAAGGTGACTGCCGGCTCTTACTACACACAGGGCTGGTTTGTAGTCTGTCGCTATGGAGACGTATTACTCGGCAGTGGAGCTGCGTACACATAGTAACACACTTTCATTTTTTTTGTACAGGAAGCTGTGAAACCCGTTCTGAAGGGTCCTGGCGGCTCCGACGCTCGGCAGGTGCTGTACCGGGGGGCGGAGGTGACTCTTCGGCTTCTTGCGCCCTTCACCCCTTACCTCTCAGAAGAACTGTGGCAGCGACTGCCGTCATCACTCTCCTGGCACGCGCCCAGCGTCTGTGTGGCGGAGTACCCCCTCCCCGGGCACACGGTACGATAATGGAGGCCGCGTCTCGTCCGTAGCGATGGCGGTATTATGGCGTCACTCACTCCTCGCGCTCCTCTCGCAGGGTCACTGGTCGTATCCGGAGGAGACGCGGCACTTTGACTTCGTATACTCGGTGGTCCGGACATTACGCGGCCTGAGGAGCGACTACAACCTGACGAAGGCCAGACCTGAAGGTAAAGGGTTACTGGGAATTAAAGGGATCGCCCTGCGGGAATGCCAAATATTGCCGCAGACCACCAGGGCAGGAGAGAGATTGGCGCTCATAAAGGGTTGTCTACACTGGACGGACATTGTGGCAAAATCTCAGCTTTGTCTGTTTTCATCTCCTGGATGTGAGGCCAGTCCTACTCTCAGACAGCAAGCAGGGATTTTAAAAATGGCAGGGAATTGAAACACAAAGTATATTTAAAAAAAAAATGTTATCACTTTTTGCACCCACTTGTCTTCCTTGGTTCTGCAGGAATAAGCTCTAGACAAAATCGGTCTCCTTCCCCCTCTGGAAGCTAGAAAGTACTCCTTGTAGAGGCTTGCTCCTCTCCTGGCACGCAAACTATGGCTACTGAGCATGTGTGACCACTAGCACTCAGCTCATTAGGTGGACGCGCACATTGCTATACATTTTGTACACCAGGTGGTGCCGTGTTTCCACTTATTGGATGGGTGCGCACATTGCTATACATTTTGTACACCAGGTGGCGCCGTGTTTCCGCTCATTGGATGGACGCGCACGTTGCTATACATTTTGTACACCAGGTGGCGCCGTGTTTCCGCTCATTGGATGGACGCGCACGTTGCTATACATTTTGTACACCAGGTGGCGCCGTGTTTCCACTCATTAGATGGACGCGCACATTGCTATACATTTTGAACACCAGGTGGCGCCGTGTTTCCGCTCATTGGATGGACGCGCACGTTGCTATACATTTTGTACACCAGGTGGCGCTGTGTTTCCGCTCATTAGATGGACGTGCACATTGCTATACATTTTGTACACCAGGTGGCGCCGTGTTTCCGCTCATTGGATGGATGCGCACATTGCTATACATTTTGAACACCAGGTGGCGCTGTGTTTCCGCTCATTAGATGGACGTGCACATTGCTATACATTGTGTACACCAGGTGGCGCTGTGTTTCTGCTCATTGGATGGACGTGCACGTTGCTATACATTTTGAACACCAGGTGGCGCTGTGTTTCCACTCATTAGATGGACGCGCACATTGCTATACATTTTGTTCACAAGGTGGCGCTGTGTTTCCACTCATTAGATGGACGCGCACATTGCTATACATTTTGTTCACAAGGTGGCGCCGTGTTGTCAGAAGTTTCCTAATTCGTCACTGGATGATATTTTTAATGAGGAATAATGTAGATTTGTTTATGACTTGTGCCACTAATATGATACTTAATGGGCGGACAACCCCTTTAAGAAATATTTATATGAAATTGGAAACCCCCTTTAAGTAATGTAACTGCTTTATTCTCCAGTTCGTGTCTCCTGCTCTCAAGAAGACGACCTGCTGTCTCTTCAGACTTTCCTGTCTCCGCTGCAGACCCTCTCATTCTCGGGCCCTCTCCACCTCTCAGGGGCCGCACCCCAGGCTCCCGGGGACGGTCCTGGCTGGGCCTCCGGAGAAGTGACCGATGGCTGTCACGTGTACATGAACCTGAGGGTAAGTGATCGGTGTGTCTGATAGTTGCCCGATCCCCGACTGCTTTTGTAAGCTCTCTGCTTGCTGTGAGTGAATGGAAGCGTTATCTGTGTGATCCCAGGCGCAGCGCCCCAGACAGCCGGGACTGCTTCTATTCCCTGACTGACAGCAGAGATCCTGCAAAATGCAATAAAAACTTACAGAACTTTTCTCTTTATGATGATGAAGTTTTAGAACTTTTTTTTTTTTTTTTAAAGGGAACCTGTCACCCCCCCCAGGTGTTTTTAACTAAAAGAGCCACCTTGTGCAGCAGTAATGCTGCATTCTGACAAGGTGGCCCTTTCAGTTACTGGTGCTGTAACTGCAGAAATAATCCGTTTTGTAATTTGTCCTAAATACCTTTCTTCAGTCCTGGAGGCAGGCCTTTCCTCCCTGCTGCAGACGTCACACAGCCGTCACTCAAATCTTCTTGGCGCCTCCTCCTCACCGCTGTTTTGTAATCAGCCGGCGCCTGCGCTCTTTTCTCCTGCCTTGGGCAGGCGCAGTGAGCGCTGCCCGTCCTCTGTCCTCATATGCAGTCTAGCTGACCTGTGTGGCCGCCCTGCCTGTGAATCCCAGCCCCGCAGTGTCTTCTGATTTATTCTCATTGCGGGGCTGGGATTCACAGGCATGGCGGCCGCACAGGCGCAGTCAGCTAGACTGCATATGAGGACGGGTAGCGCTCACTGCGCCTGCCCAGGGCAGGAGAAAAGAGCGCAGGCGCCGGCTGATTTCAAAACAGCGCTGAGGAGGCGGCGCCCGGCGCCAAGAAGACTGGAGTGACGGCTGTGTGGCGTCTGCAGCAGGGGGGAAAGGCCTGCCTCCAGGACTGAAGAAAGGTATTTAGGACAAATTACAAAACGGATTATTTCGGCAATTACAGCACCCAGAACTAAAAGAGCCACCTTGTCAGAATGCAGCATTACTGCTGCACAAGGTGGCTCTTTTAGTTAAAACCGCCTGGGGGGGGGGGGGGGTGACAGGTTCCCTTTAAAGTTTTGCTCAGTTAAACTTTTTTTTCGTTTTTTTTTTTTTTTACCCTCAAGGGACTGGTGGATCCGTCCTCCGAACTCCAGAAACTGCAGTCTAAACTCAGCAAGTTAGAGAACCAGTGGAAAGGCAAGATGGAGGAAGAAGAGGAGACAGAGGTGGGTCCTCATAGCTGCGGAGCTGGACGCGTCTACATGGACGTTCCCATCACTGTCTGACTTCTTCTCTATTGTCGTTTCTTCTTTTTCTTTAGAATTCTCTGCAGACGAAAATCTCAAGAATACGACGTATAATGGCGACCTTGGAACGTTTGTCTTAGGAGGGAAGATATAGTGAGCGCCACCTTGTGGTCACCGTGTGTATCACGAGCGCTGATGTAGGCAGGTGTACTGCCTATTGATGTACCGTGTGGACTTTTTTTTTGTACAGTGTTTCTTTTTAGAAGCGGGAACTTAATTGTTATCCTCTTTACTGGCTGCATGGATGGGTCGATGCGACACTTTCTCAGAACTGATGGCGGTATTATCTTAAAGGGATTCTCCGGTTTAGAAAAACTATTTTTCTTATGACCCATTTTGTACTAGTAGAGGATGCTTAGGGACATGATACAAAGAGCGTCTCTCGATCTGGAGGATCAGGGCCTGTACCGTATCACACAGGCGTCTGATGGAGGTAAATGTGCAGTTCTTATTTTGCCCTGTGGAGGCGCTGCAGGGAAGCCAAACCCTTTCTGCCCCTTGGATTTCAGCTGATTGTTGGGGTCTAGAGCCTTCTGACCTTATAAAAGATGCATGTAAAAGTCATAGGAATCCAGTTTTCTTATAACCAGACATTGTCCAGTAGAAGAGAAGGGGCAGGAGAGATGAGAGTTGTCTCCGCTGCCTCTCACGGATCGGCATCATCTTTTGACTACTTGATCTTTTTTTCTTACCAATAGTCTGATACATTGGATTCTTCTCCATCTGTATAGACAGGACAGACAATCTGTGTCTTCTGCCTCGTTTATACACTGTGTTCCAAATTATTATGCAAATAATATTTCCTCATATTTTCTCTAAATTACCTATCTGAATTGCAGTCATTGTTATTTTCCAGTCATCTACTAGTCTAGTATAATTGCAATGTTTTGGAACAAACTGCCTATGAAAACAGTATCTTTTTAAAAAAAAATAAACACTCAAAATGCATGTTCCAAATTATTATGCACAGCAGAGTTTTCAACCTTTTTTATTTTATTTTGAACCAAAAAATGGTCAATTGTGATGTTATAAGCATTATCAGCTTATTACAAAATTAAATCAAACAGTTTTCATGTGAAAACTTTATTCTAGGTGATGTTACATTTGCACATAAGACCCCTTGTTCGAAAGAAGCTTCTGAACTCTCTCGTCCATTGAATTTGTCAGTTTTTGGATGGTTTCTGCTTCAGTTGTTTTGCATGTGGACAGAATACCCTCCCAGAGCTGTTGCTTAGATGTGAACTGCCGCCCGCCATCATAGACACTCCTTTTGATGATGCTCCAGAGGTTCTCAATGGGGTTGAGGTCAGGGGAAGATGGTGGCCACACCATAAGTTTGTCCTCTTTTATGCCCATAGCAGCCAGAGATGCAGATGTGTTTTTTGCAGCATGAGACGGTGCATTATCATGCATGAAAATGATCTTGCTGCAGAAAGCACGGTTCTTCCTCTTGAATCATGGCAGGAAGTGTTGTTTTAGAAACTCCACATAGATTATGGAGTTCATCTTTACCCCTTCAGGGATCATAAAGGGGCCGACAATCTCTCTCCCCATGATTCCAGCCCAAAACATTACTCCATCTCCTCCTTGTTGGCGCCTTAGCCGTGTTTTCATGGGGTGTCCATCAACCAGCCATCCTCCACTCCATCCATATGGACCATCAAGCGTTGCACGGCACTCATCGGTGAACAAAACAGTTTGGAAGTCAGTCTTCATGTATCGTTTGGCCCACTGGAGCCGTTTCTGCTTGTTGCAGTGGATAGAGGTGGTCGACAGGATGGCTTACGCACCTCTGAAGGACCCTGCATCTTGTTGTTCTGGGGACGTTGGAGGCACCAGCAGCTTCAAAAACTTGTCTGCTGCTATGACAGGGCATTTTTGCAGCTGCTCTTTTAACCTTACGCAATTGCCTGTTGGAAAGAGTCCTCAATTTTTCCTTATCAGCACACACACGTGTGTGCTGGGAATCAGCTACATACTTCTTGATTGTGCGATGATCACGATGAAGTGTCTTGGCAATGTTGAGTGTAGTCATGCCTTGACCTAAATACTCCACAATTTGTTGCTTCTCAGCAGCCGACACATCCTTTTTCTTTCCCATTTTGGCAAAAAATGTAGGCTGCTTAATAATGTGGAACAGCCTTCTTAAGTAGTCTTGCCTTTATTTGGACACACCTGCCAAACTAATGTGCACAGGTATCTGCAATTGCTTTCAGTGATATAAAGAGCCCTGACACACATCACCATCAATGAGTTTAAATGACAAACCAAAAAATTCTAACCTTATCACTCCTAAACTCTTTGTGCATAATAATTTGGAACACACACAGTGTATATATATATATATATATATATATATATATATATATATATATAAAAAAAATTTTTTTTCCAAGCCTCGGATACGTCTGGTTCTTCTGCTTTGAGGGCAAAATGATGGACAAAATCTGCATCGCTCCTGGTTACTGTTTATCACCCGTTGTTAACTTTATTTTTCACCAATAGACTGTATCCCTTTTGGACGATGGAAGAGAGAAAATCTGTTCTTTTTCTGCCTTGTGGAAGAGTCAGACACCCGTGTAACTCTGAGGAAGATCACAACGTGTTGCTGTCCGGCGGCTTTCCCGACAGATGCATAGAAGTACATACTGTCACACCTGGGTCGGCAGAGCCATCTGCCGGTCTGAGAATTGCGTTGTAATCTTATACGGTCGTCAGACTCTTCCCTTACACTGATTGTGAATTATTTTGTCCAGTGCTGCATTTTTAACCAATAGTCCAATGCATTGGGTCATCTCCTTCTGGGTAGGCAAGAGAGACAAAAATGTGCGTCTCCTGCACCGCCTCCCTGTTAGGCCCCTTTCACACATCAGTTCTTTGCCGTCAGTCACAATCCGTTGGCTTGACGGATCCGTCGCAGGTTGTGAAAAACAGATGCGACTGATCTGTCCCCAAAAAACTAGCAGATCTGGCTAATTGGATCAAAGCATGCTCCGTTAGAAAAAAACGTAATCCGGCGCCGGATTCTGTCATTTGACGGATCCTACGCCATAGGCTTCCATTCTAGCAAATAACAGATGGCGACTGATCCGTCACTGTCCGTTTTTTCGACGTACACAAAAAAAGTTACTTTGTCCACCAGACAAACAATTTTCAACGGATGCGGCGAGCTACTGATGAAGCGTGAGGATATCCCTCACTAATTCAAGTCTATGAGAAAAAAACGGATCCGACGGCATCAGTCACCGGATCCTTTTTTTTTTCAAAATTCGACGGATTGCGACTGATGGCAAAAAACTGATGTGTGAAAGGGGCCTTAATCACCTTGTTTGACTGATAGTCAGGGACCTTGGGTTATATGTAAGTGAAGAACAGAGACAAAATCTGCGTCTCTCCAGTCTCACTGCTTTTTCCTGAGTGTGAGGCTTTTTTTTTGCCTTCTGCCCAAGTGTCAGATCTGTAGAGGTGTTCGTTTTGGGTGCCTGCCCCCTATATTATAGTACATTGTGTCTTTATTTACTGTACAAGAAGCAATACAATGGATGGTAAGAAGAACAAGTATATCAATTTTGGAACAAGTCAAGCCAGACGTGTCACTCGAAGCAAGAATCGGCAATCTTGGACTTGACTACTTTGGATACATACGAAGAGAACAATCACCAGAGAAGGACATCATGGTCATCATGGTCATAGAAGGAACATGGCGACTAGGAAGACCAGCAACCTAATGGCTTGATCCCATCAAGATACCAGCGGAGAAGACCCTGATGGACCTATGTAGGCTTGCACAAGATCGCTCTTCCTACAAAGCGTTCATCAAGTCGTCATGGCTCGAGATCGAGTTGAAGGCCGTTAAATGATATTAATAACAAGAAGCAAAGCTCTAAAATCACACGCGAAGACCCCGACATATGACACAAGTAGGTTTTATTGCACATATGAAAAAAAAAAACTATTTCAATGTAATTTTCAGATTTTTTTTTTATCAAACCAAAAAACATCACAAACAAACGCTGTATGGCACAAAACGCCCCCCGGCGGGAGCCGTGTTCAGTGGACTGGAGAAGGAACTGGTAAAGTTATGGAGCTACGAGTGAGAAGTTGTCGGTAATGAGACCACCTATCGTATCACACGGACAAAACCTTACATATGTGAGAGATGCAGGATGGGGCTGAAGGGGGTCGGTACAAAAATAAATATATACAAATTCTGGTTTTACGTATTTATATAAAAAAAATTTGCTCACGGCGGTCAGCGGCAGATAGAGGAGTGAAGTCCTGCAAAGTAAAAGATGTGGTTAGTAAAATCAGAATAATGACGGTTTTCAGGAGTCCGTGCCATTTGGTTGACTTGGTTCTCACTTTTAGTTTAGCCTCCCGATCGTCAACGCTAAATACCCTACATGGACAAAAGTATGTTGCGTCTTAATCACTGGATTCTGGGTTCTCATCCCCTTTCCCCTGATGTATGACATCGGACCCCACTGCTTCTGGATGAGCGTGCAAGTCATCTGAATGTGACGTGAGAAGTAAGCTGCCCCTGGCAATAGCTTATCTTTCCCAAATGCTAAAGGATCGGGCATGTTGGAACCCAACTGTCTGACCCTTCTCTTTCCACAAATCTGCCCCGATATACACTAGCTCATCTGTCTCACGGAAATTGACTGGTTTGGCAGTAATGTGTGTGGAATGTCCTAGTGAACTTCCAATTTTGCTAAATTCCAGAATTGCTCGTTGTGCTTTGTATGTACAAATGTCCATATATTAGTCAAAAAATGATTTATTCAAATTCTTCAGCCATGGACCCCATAGACTTACCTCAGTGACTAATTACACTCTCCATCATGGATTCATCACCCCGACTGCTGAACTTGCTTCTGTATAGAACCTGTAGACGAAGCCACAAGCAATCTCATTACTATGTATCCTCTACCATCACGTCATATGTTTTGTATAGAAACTTCCAAGACTCCTTGTCTAAATGCGTTAATGCAATGTCTGAGCACTAACATCATAATTTAGTAGAATAGGTTGGGTGAAGAAACTGCTCTATATGTTTAGTTGGACATGAGTCCAGAAGGTTTGAAGACCCTCTGCCATCATAGAGAAGCATCTAGCACCTCATTATCGCCTACTACAATCCTGGACTAATGTACTTCATGGTTCATGATTACTTGTGGAGTGAGGGACATGGAGGAAGGCTTAATCATTGGGGAGCATGGAGCATATATAAAGTATTTGCACAGGGGTCGCCGGCAATACATAAGCTATAAATGGGGGTTCACTGGTGCTCTTGACCATGACCTGAAGAACTACTCCGTCCTCCTATTGATCCACCACCACTTGGTCACACTGTACCTTGACTTTGGGATTGTTGGATTTGGGAGAAACTTCCTCCTCCTCCTGCCCCTTGATTTGCTGATCCTCCACCACTAGATCCATGGCTTTGTGAGACCTGTGAAAATTCGCCGCCAGTTCCTCCACTACCACTAGTTCCTCCAGAACCTCCACCATGGTTTGATCCTTGACCAGCTGTAAAGAAATTGAGATGACTAACGATGTAGTAAAAGTATTTCTAGAAGAATAATCCCAATTCGGGCCACACTTCAAAAATTTTAGCTGACATTTTCCACCGCGAGGGGGCTGATCTGTGCACGGCTTCTGACCTACCTATAGGACATATATAAAGCTGCAGCCTCCTACTGGCAGCAACCCATGTAACCAGGACAACAAGAAAGGGGAACCCATGAGTCACTGACGGAATTGGCGTAGGACTAAATCTGTTAACACGGTCTACTAGACTGACTTCTTCATTCGCAATTCCTGGTAAGAATTTGTCAGATGGTGCCCAAGTCAAAGGAGGCAGAGCTTGGTCACAAGCTGCAGATTGGCAAAGGTTTAGATGGGCAGCAGACAGCAAGACATGGAAAAAATGCAAGCTGATTTGATACCAAATGGGAACAAACACCAGTAGTTTCTGGTACTTAAAGGATCATATTTTTTTAGGGATGGGGTAAGAGTATTTTAAAAGTCATAGAGGTGAACTTTAAGGAGTTTGGATCTGGCGCATGCATGACCAGTATGGAATAATATAGGAGAACATCGAAAAGGAATGAGACGCAGGACATCCAGACCTGTAGTATGTGAGTGGAATGATAGAGGAACAGTGATCTGAATGAAAAAAAATTAGATTAAGGCCTTATCCAGCTTAAAAGATTAATTTGAAATGTTTTTTTGGAACTCATCCTAAGAGCATGCAGTCTTAGAAAGTGTGAGCTTCGGTGTGATTCTTACTTTGTCCACTCTTATTACATCCTGGGGACACGGGAACATCTTTTGGGTTTACTCCGGCTAGAAAAAAAAACAAGGTGGAAAATCAGTTAATATAAAATATAAAAACTGCACATTGAGTGGTTTCTACATCTTGTATTCTTTACAATATCTTAAGGAACCACATAGAGAAACGTGACCTGACTGCCGTCCCCACTACAAAAGTTTATCTCCTGATACGAGGCTAGAATCAAAAAAATATGGTCTATACGAGGTCTGTTTTGACTCCTTACATGTGGTTACCTAATCAAGCTTCAATTACCAATAAAACCTCTGATGATCTATGATTTGTGTAGAACTTTAGGAGCTTTTAGTTTTTCGATCTTCTTAGAGATGTTAAAATGTCTGCAACATATCGACTGGTATGGATGCTTTGTATTTTGAGGGACTGGGGAACTCTACTGGAGTCCATATAATGATCCTCATAAAGCCATAAACTCTACTGGGGCCATGAAGTCCATATAATGAGACATCTGCCCCACCAGCTATGACTACTAAGTCCTTCACCAGTGTTAAATCTCTCTTCATTGGGCAAAACAGATCTGAATGTGTTTTACAACGGGTCATTGCAATGAAGACTTTTTAATAAATTGGTGAAAAGTTTTAGATGACAAATATTAGAGTAGGACCCCCCCTCCAAACTATAAATTATTTTATATCTATACTTACGTGGTAGCTTAACAGAGATTGTTGAACTGCCGCTGGATCCGGAGCCAGTGCCAAAAGAGCCTCCAACGCCACCGATACTACCACCATGAATAATCTGTCCAGAACCCACACTTCCTCCGGAAAACGAGCCTCCTCCAGAATGTTGCCCAAATGAGCCTCCACTTCCTCCAGAAAATGAGCCTCCTCCTGAGTTCTGCCCAAACGAGCCTCCTCCAAAATTCTGCCCAAATGAGCCTCCACTTCCTCCAGAAAATGAGCCTCCTCCAGAATTCTGCCCAAATGAGCCACTGCTTCCTCCAGAAAATGAGCCTCCACCAGAACTCTGCCCAAATGAGCCTCCACTTCCTCCAGAGAATGAGCCTCCTCCAGAATTCTGGCTGAATGAGCCTCCACTTCCTCCAGAAAATGAGCCTCCACCACCTCCAGAACTCTGACCAAATGAACCTCCACTTCCTCCAGAGAATGAACCTCCAGAAAACGAGCCTCCACCAGAACTCTGCCCAAATGAACCTCCACTTCCTCCCGAGAATGAGCCTCCTCCAGAACTCTGGCCAAATGAGCCTCCACTACCACCAGAGAAGGAACCTCCTCCAGAACTTTGGCTAAATGACCCTCCAGTTTCCTTAGAGATTGAGCCTCCACTCGAGGAGTGGGAAAATGAACCTCCTCCAGAATTTTGACCAAATGAACCTCCACCAGTTCCTTGAGAATTGATTGAAATTAGGTGAGAAGAACTACCTCCTGTGCCTCCACCTGTTGCAATGAATTGTGAACTTCCTCCTCCAGAATTGCTAAGGACATATGGTACTCCACCACCACCACCGCCACTTGTAAGGATGCCACTACTACTTTCCATGCTGCCTCCTCGTATAACAGTGTTGCTGTATTGTATATCGGCTTCCACGAGCTGGGAGCTGCTTCCGCCACCTGCAGATCCACTCATAGATCCTCCTGAAGATGCAGCTACACCTGCAAAAGCCAACACAAAGGTTAAGTTATCTCCCTTGCTCATCAATTAAATTATTTCTGAAGGCTTTTGATGTTGAGGAACTTTGCACCTTCATGTCTTATATAATACTCGCAATGAGAGCTGCATTCACAATTCAGTTTGTTAGATCAGCTCTATGGGCTTATTTATTTGCACTCCTTGCTGGTTCAGTGTCTGGACAGAGAGTTCTTGAAAATTGGAATCCATTAGAATTTTTTCAGCATCCTCAGAAGAATGATTCTTAAAAGCTTTTTCCAGGCTTACTATATTGATGATGCATCCATAGAATAGATAATCGATAGCAGACCAGTGGAGGTCCAACACATGGAACCCCAACTAATCAGCTGCTTGCAGATCCAGTTTTGGCCATAAATAAACAGTGCTCTGTTCACAATCCTGAAAGCAGCCAATTGGTGGATGTGCCAGGCGTTCGACCTGCAGCGATCTGATATTGATCATCTATTCTATGGATAGGTCATCATTATCTTAATCTTAGAAAACCCCTTTTAATGACTACCCTGAGAGATGACCACAAATAGCTTTCGAGGCTACTAGGACCATTTCTTAAATGTTTCAATACAATATCTGATATTGACATTGTGTAATATCTGTCCTGAAGAAGAGGCCAAAGTAATCTCGAAGGTTTGCTGTTTGTCATAAGCTTCTCAGTTGGTCATTAAAAGGCATCTACAACTAAAGACTATCTGCTTGTATCTTTTCCATCTACCGGCTAATATGGTACAAAGCTTTTTTTTCTTTAAAAAAATTAGCAGAATTGTGAATGCGGCTGTGAAGGTAATCAGCATATAAGCCTTGGTATAACTCAATTACACACAGACACAATGTTATTGACCCATGAATAGCGGAACCATTCCTCATTGCCAGATCCATTTTTGACTCCTTGTATAACTCCTCTCTATACTGTCCATATCACCATGGCTGCCCCAAAATTAATGTCATGGAGATGTTCTCATGTGTTTATAGTAAGAACTGATGTGACTAATGTAGAAAGTGGACTGCTCTACCGGTAATGTCGAGAATACTCACTAGAAGAGCTACCGCCGGAAATCTGGACGTAGCCCGGCGTCCCATCACATACAGGAAATGCGGCAATGGGATCTGCGAAAAATAGCAAGTAAACAATGGTGAAGATGTTATCCTAAAATAATACACTACACTACTAATATAAATCTATACATATATATATTATCCACGTTTATATATCTAGTATTTGTCCATTTCAATCACTCTAATATCCAGGTAAAATGTAGTTATACGGTGATAGCTTTGTGGCCACTCTGCCTGCGATGTTGGTGCTTAGTCTTCTGGGGCTCGTGTAGCCACTTCCCTCTCACTTCCTTCGGACAAAACAGATCTGAAGGAAGTTCTCACTTTTCTGGGTGTCAGTTTTGGTAGAAGAAAGTGAGGGAAGTGGACGCTGATGAGCTGCAGGGCTTGAGTGACATAATGTCATGCAAGCCCCGGGAGACCAGTTGCCGATGTCATAGGAATGGCACAGGCAACGGAGGTGAGTTTAGCTCTTACATGGAGGAAACCTATGTTTAAGAAAGGGTTGTCAGAGTAGTGGACAACTGCTTTATATTTTTCTATTGGACAGTACTTTGCCGTAACACATGTAACTTACCGGTGGGACCTGTTGGTGTGTAGCTTGGGATCCTGCAATACAACTGAGGAGCCGCATCTGCGAAGATAAAAGCCAACATGAAGTAATGCACAATAAACAAAAAAGTAGACAATATTTGGGATTCCTTCAGGTTATGTTGCAAAACATAATTTGTTGATTTTGGCTTCCTGACAGTCTGATGGATGAGTGTTTGTGTGGGCCGCATTCTGTACCCGGTCTAATCGCAATCAATCATCTGCTGCAATAATTCCTCCAAGTTCGTGTACGTTCCTGGTACGTTAATCTAGTTTTGTCTGGATCGTCTAACTCTTTTGGGTCTGAGGTTACGGATAGAGCTGGATAGTTTTGTGTGATTTTCATATTTAGTTTTATACTTTTTTTTTTTTTGTATCTAGAGAAAGTCATAAACCTACAAAAATAAGTTTCTAATTCTTGCCACATTTTTCTTTAATCTTCTTTAGCCACATGTATCTAGGCAAAGTCTTAAACCAACATAAATCATTTGAATTTCTTAGGAAATGTTTTATTAGTACCTTTCTGGAACTTTGCTTTTTAAGATTTTCTTTTTACCTTTTTTTAGGCCACATGTTCCTCAAACATTAGAAAATTGAGAAAAAATGATAACGCTACATAAGTTATGCCAAAGTAAAAAGCAAATAAGAGAAAAAAATGACAGTTTCTAATTTTATAGTTTTTTTTGGAGGGGACAAGGGGACATTTTCATGCTACTTTATTACTATTTGCATTCGTTTTGTCGTTTACGTTTCCCACTGGTTTCTTAGAAATCAGAATTTTAGGAGAACCATAAAGCTGAGTAAATCGTGTAAAGTGAACAACGAATAATAACAAATTCAATCCAAAAAGCAAAATAATGCTAAATGTATTCACTTGTTTCTTTTTATCATTTTTCTACCTATTTTACGTTCCTTTTTTATGCCACATAATTACTATGTGAACTTTGGAAACAATTGGACTGATATATTATGCAATCTTAGACTTTATACCGGCCAATCTGGTATGAAGAAAGTCTTAGGGTGGAAAAGAATATAATAACCAGCGTCTTCCTCCCCCTTTAGCCTCAGGCACTGTGTACATGGAACAATAGGGTGCTGCAATTATATATAAGGACTATCCTACAATATAACCTGTACCTCAATCATCATGCCTGCTGCAACATGTCCTACACACCCTTATACCAAAATTTTGCTGCCAAGGCACATAGTTGGAAACTGCCCTTCGTAGCTCCCAAAACCATGGCATTAATTATTCTGACCATTAATCCCTTTCCGAAATGGGGCGTAACAGTACGCAGATGTTGGACTCCCTCCCTTTGATGTGGGCTCCAACGGTGAGCCCACATCTTTCCCAGCACACGTCAGCTGTTTTGAACAGCTGACATGTGCCTTTAACAGCCGCGGGTGTAATCGCGATCCACCTGTAGCTGTTAACTAGTTAAATGCCGCTGTCAATCTGTGACAGCTGCATTTAACACGAGCGTCCAGCAAGTGTGCCGGGAATCTCGCCCATCGATGACCCCATCACGTGATCGCGGGTCACCGATAGGTTGGCATGACAACCAGAGGTCTCCAGCAGACCTCTTTGGTTGTCACTGCTGGATTGCTATGAACGCCCCTCCGGTGGTCGGCGCTCATAGTGAGTGAGCATTTCTGCTACATACATGCGATCTGATCATCTCCTGTATATAGCAGATCCGATTGGGTTATGGCAGCTTCTAGTCTCCCATGGAGGCTATTGAAGCATGCCAAAAGTAAAAAAAAAAGTTTTTAAAAAATATTCAAGAAATATAAAAGTTCAAATCACCCCCCTTTCACCCCATTCGAAATAAAACAATGAAAAAAAATCAAACATATTTTGTATCGCCGCGTTCAGAATCGCCCGATCTATCAATAAAAAAAAATTAACCCGATCGCTAAACAGTGTAACAAGAAAAAAAGTCAAAATGTCAGAATTACCGTACTTTTTTTGGTTGCCAAAGGGGGACTTTGACTTACCAAAAAGTCAAATGTGTCCACTTAAGTCTATTCACTAGTAATGGAGTGAGTAATTTCACCAATTTACTCTCTTTGGTCATTTTTAGATTCCTTAATTTAAGCCGGGGCGAATCGAAGCTTGGGTTCAAGAATGTCATCGTTACTCAACTACAAAACTTTTAAAATCTCAAAGCAAAATTGATTTTTTGCAATTCAACTTTATCACCCCCAAATACCAGTACATGTGCTGTGCAAAAATATGCACTGGGGCTCATCACATAGCTGAAACCACAGACCAACACCAACAACTCAGCACCATGGACAGAGAATCAGGTAACGTTAGGGACAGTCCCTAATATCTATAGAAAAATTGTTCTTCTTATTATGGACCTTTAGAACTAATATGCACTATTGGCATTTCTGTATTTGGTAAAATGTGCAGATGGGAGCACAAAAATATATGTAGACCAGATGTATGCAATATCCAATTAAGTGTCCAATTTTTAGAAAAAAAAATAAAAGCAGTTAAAAATTAAATATATAACCATATCAAATCCAGTGAACAATTTATAAAAAAAGTATAAAAGAGCAATAAAATATATAACGATATCAAATTCAGTGACCAATTTATAAAAAAAAAAAGTAAAAAAGAGCAATAAAATATATATAAAACAATATCAAATTCAGCAACCAATTTATAAAAAAAGTATAAAAGAGCAATAAAATATATATATTAAACAATATCACATTCAGTGACCAATTTATAAAAAAGAGAAATAAAATATATATAAAAAATGTAAAATTTAGAATATTAGTTATAAAATGTAAAAAAACATTTATACATTATAAAAATGTAGTGTCCAAGTTAATGAAAAAGTATATTAAAGAGCATTAAATAAATAAACACTTTTATATAACAATTCAGCAATTAATGTATAGAAAAGCGAATATAAAAGAGCAATAAAAGATTAAAAAAGTTATATAACAAATCCGTTTTCAATCTATAGAAATAAAGTGTATAAAAGAGCAATACAAATATATAAAAACACTAATATAACAATTCAGCATCCAATTTATAATTTTTTTTTACAAAAGCAATAATATATAAAAACCACTTATATAATAATTCAGCATCGATTTGATGAAATAGTATATAAAAGGTGCAATATACAAAAAGCAAGTTTATGTAATATACCGTAACAATTGTGTCCCAATTTATTTTAAAAAGTATATAAAAAATTCATATAACAATTCAGCATACAAGTTCTAAAAAAAAATGTAAAAGAGCAATAATGTATATATAAAAAACACTTTTCTACAATACCAAAAAAATCAGTACTCAATTTATGAAAAAATATAGAAGTATTGTGCTTGGAAATAAGGAAATAAGATAAAAAAGTATTTTATATAAATTAATTCTATTCATTAATATATAAAATAATTTTTCACTCTATTCCTGCAATAGAATATATAGAATACAGTATATAATAGTACATTTGGGAAAACAGTTGACACGCATTAGTTTTCAGTTAGTAAACAATATAAAAACCATATACCGAAGAACAGGTTCAAAAAGATAAAAAAAAATTAAAAAAAAATCTTAACAAAAAATTGAAATAATTATATAACGTAAAAATAATAAAAATACAAGAAGATCTTAAGTAAGAAAGATGTAAAAAAAGATTGTTCTGCATGCAAAATAATTATTGTAAAAAAAATGGGGAAAATGAATGATGTAAAAATGGTATACTGTGAAAATAATAGATGCAGAACTGAGGAATGCCAGTGGATTTCTTCTATATTTCTTAGACATTAATGTCCCGCCGTTTGTCGTACTTACTGCAGACACTTAGCACAACGGTGCAGCACAGCAGGGCCCTAATTGGACCAGACCTGCTCATCCTGACGGCTGGATGTTCCCTTTTTTTTTGGAGCACGGGATCCCTTCCCCATTGAGTCAGTGTCATATATAGAGCCGGCTCAGTAGGAGGAGATGTTACATCTTTTTGGCTTGTATCCTGGGCTGAGCCTGACAAAGCATGCCTCACGAGGGTGTGAGAGGCGCTCACGGAGCTGACACCCATGGGTGCGGCTGTTTATGGCTCTGCTTTTATTCACATCCCAAAACAACAGGCAACCTAGCAGTTATAGGGTGAATCACTCCTGATGCTACTTTCTCTCCCTCCTTGTCCTCATCCTGCAGTTTTTACGTCCGTGCCTGTGTCATTCTGCGTACAACTGTCTCGCCTTTTTCCCTCCATCAATCTTCATTATCATCAACAATCTCACGGTTTCAATCGTATTATCCAGTTTCGATCAATTTTTTGTTGCATTTTTTTTTTATATCAAATCTTTATCTTCTATTTTGTTTTACGTCTTTGCATATTATTCTTCCATTTTAGTTTTGCATTTCTTTCAATCCAATTTTGTATTCTATTATTTCACAGTTTTTTTTTCTTTTCTTGTTTTTAGGATGTGTTGTTTTCTTTCTTAGTGTAACTTTTTTTTACTTTTTTTATCAAATCCTTTCTAAGTTCTTTTACGTCTTCGTATTATTCTTTGTTAGTTTTGCATTTCTTTAAATCCAATTTTGTATTCTATTATTTCACTGTTTTTTTCTTTTGTTGTTTTTAGGTGTGTTGTTTTTTTTCTTCTTAATATAACTTTTTTTTTTTAATTTTTCATATTTTGTGGGATATAATCAATTATTTTAATTTCTCTGCTTATTTTAATTCAGCTCAAAGACTCATTCATCATATTAGGTAATATTTCTATTTTTTTTTCTTATTTGACTTGTATAATGTCTGATTGTTTTTTCTTAATATTTATTTTTCACATTCTCTCTCTGTCTTCCTAATTAAGAAACAAAATAAGCTTGATATGGACACACTAAATGGTTTACTTTAATTACTGGACGAGTGAACATTTCATTACTAATAGTATCTATATTATTTTTTTCAGTGTTTTTGCTATTTTTACGCTAAAAAATTCTACTTTGTATGTTTTTTTAGTCTTTATGTTACATTTTACTTTTTTTAACCATCCTTTGTAATTGATACAAATTTTTGTTGGCATTAGTGATGAGCGAGTAGGCTTGTTACTCCAGTTTTCCGACCATGCTCGGGTGGTCTCCTAGTATTTTGGGCGTTCTCGGAGATTATGTTTGAGTCGCTGCAGCTGCATGACTTGCGGCTGCTAGACAGCCTGAATACATGTGGGGATTCCCTAACAATCAGGAAATCCCTGCATGTATTCAGGCTTTCTAGCAGCCTCAAATCATGCAGCTGCGGGGACACAAACATAATCTACGAGCACGCCCAAAATGCTCAGCTGAGGACACCCGAGCATGCTCGGAAAACCCGAGTAACGAGCACACTCGCTCATCACTATTTGGTATACTTGACTATGTCTTTGTTGGTAAAACAGATATTTAAGTTCCGACCCTGGAAACACCCATTACAAACATTCCACCTTTTTTAAGAGTGGGGCTTTGCCATATTTGCGAGAATTGTTGTAGAAATTTTTGCAACTAATATTACATGTGTAAATACATCTTCAAGGTTATGAATCAGTAGAACCAACAAATATCTCTTCCAACCCCCCCTTAAGACATGCATACAATGGGGAGAGGGATGTTACCCACTCCTAGAAACTTTTGACATACGCTTATCTCATGAGTGAACCAAGTGATCGGGTGTTGAAATTTGACATCCATTTTTCCCTTAATATTTCTGTGATGGAGGGAAAAGAAGATGACAGGTTTGGTTGGTTGATTTGTCTTTAAATGTTTTGTCTCAGTGTCCACTGATCACCTCCAATATAAGTCTTGTGCCATTTTATGCCGAAAGCAATTTGGGGCCAAAAAGTCTGTGGGATTACAGTCTTCCGGTCCAGATGATGGTCACAGGAGGAAATTTCACTCCAACACAGCTGGTGTCAACTAGTGTTATCTTCAGGCACCACAAAGTAAGTACATCAACAGCACAAAATAAATCCTTGGGCGTCCAGCCACTTAATAAAGTCACTCATCTCTTTCATCTCAATACCACCGCACGTTGTCCATACGATTCCTTATGGTGAGGAGGACTCCCTTGGCACAGTCTCTCTTTTTTTTTTTTTTTTTCTTTTACAAGGCTCATTACACAGTCTAAACCTGGATGGCAGGGTGGATGTAATGTGTGTGCAGCCTTGGGAGAGGTTGCCCAATTAATTGATGCCATACAAATCACACTACATGTGTAGTTCAATTCCACGTGAAGCTACTCCTCCGATGCCACAAGAGGGAAGGAGCACTCCCCATCCTCGGCAACCTGACTGGGCTCAGTTCTTGCCTTTACAACTGCCAGTATTTTTCTTTCTAGCTGATCTAGGACTTAAACTCAGGACCTGTAATGTGGAGGACAGAAACTCTAACAGTGAGCCACAGGCTGCACTGTGGGATATGACAATAACAATTTCTGCCTAAAGATCTAAATGGTATTCTTTTTTTTTATAGATATATTGGTATATACATTTCTATCTATATACCAGTACATTACAGGTAAAGAAAAAACATTCTGTTAAATGAATTACCGGTATCCGGGACTTTGTTTTATTTTTTTTCCCTGTGAGGCTAAGAAATCACAGGTAGGTTGTTGCTGAGCTGATCTCCAAGCTCAGGCGGCAATTCTCCTGCTTTCTTTGACATCATGTTAACAGAGCAGTTATCCCTCTTCCACTGTGCTCTGTTGATGGGACGTCACATTGATTGACAGCTGGCTCTCCGCAGTTAGGTAGCAGGGACCTGGCTGTCAATCAGCCAGACATCGACAGAGCAGAATGGAACATCACACTAAGGAGGAGAATCATCGGCAGGAGAGGTCCTTGACTGCTCTGAGCCATGAGAACCTCAAACAGGTAGTTATCCTCGAAGGGAGAAAAAAACAAAAGTCACGGATAACTCCTTTTAAAGTTACAAAAAAATAATGGTGCAAAAAATAATTATGTTTCTGAGCCACGTTAATGTAGAATTAACAAAACAAAGTACAATGAGCAAAAGGGTTCTACTGTCACCAGACTAACGTGTGAGATTTTTATCTGTAGGGTAACAGGGATTGGAAGGTTTATGAGACTAATGTCCTGAATATGCAGCGTGTTGTGTTGAAAAAGATGTTCCTGAATATGAAAGATGGGAACAACTCTGCATTCCTGTTGGCAGAAATCACTTATGTCATCTCCTGGCTGTCAATCAGCCTAAATGATGAATCAATCAAAATATGCCCTGAAATACGCGACGGTTTCTTCTATGATGTTCTCAGTAATTAAATCATTTGGGATAAACATTCTAGAGCCGTTACTGATGTCCTATGAGGTTGGTCATACTGCTCGGCCGGGTGATTCAGACATGGTGGCCGGTTATACTCATGTACCACACATACAGTAGGGGATGAGTGTCCGTAGACATTATAAGAATATTAGACATTATTAGAATGAGTTGTGCAATTCATAAAGTCTCACGTATGTTCATTGCTTCTCTTTTATTGCTTTTCATTTATAAACGCCCACTTATAAAATATTCTAAAAATAGTGTGAGGAAATTACAGTCATGACGAATGGTAAAATATCCTGTAGGTAATTAGCCCGGTGACTAAGGAGATACGGGCCGTGGTGGACAATAGTCATCCTGGGTCTCCGAGCTCAAAATCATGGATCTATCTTCATACCGAGCTATGAGAGAGAATCATACTGAGTTACAGAAGATGAGAAATCTAATTATGTGTTACAAATGGGAAAAAGACAAAAGCTGATGGAGATCCTGAGATGATGCTGCTCAAAGAAACTTAGAATCACAGCACAAATATCAAACTTTTCAGATCAGGATGCAGAAGCGATTGTGATCAGTGTCACCTTCAAAGGGGAAAATATGACAACAGGTGCAGTGGAGAGGAGGAACAGCAAGATGCCCTCCAAAAAGAGAATGGTTTAGATTTTGGCCAAACATTGTAATATTTTGTGACCGGTTCTTCTCTAGTTTTGCATTTTGCTTGTGAGCACTTGCAGCTTGCAGTCCTGTCCAGCTCATCCAGGATGGTGTATCCATACGTGCCACACACAGGAAGGTTTGCTGTGTTTCCCAGGACAGTCTTGAGAGCATGGAACAAATACCAGGACATGAGGAGAGCCAGCAGAGCTGTAGAAGGTCATCAACCCAAACTCAGGACCAGTATCTGCTCCTGTGTGTGAGGAGGACCACTGCCAGAGCTGTACAACATGCCCTCTAAAGGCTAGTGGCGTGTGTGATGAAACTGTCAGAAACACAAGCCTTGAGGGCCAAATGTCGTGAAGTGGGACCTGGGCTCACACCCAGCAACAGGCAGCTCAACTGTCAATCACCAGAGAATACAATATTCAGTGGGGCATCACGTTGAAATGTTGGATCCTTGTGATATTTTAGGGCTAGTCCTCTCACCCTAAAGTGAGAAAGTTGGTTCTCAAAACTCACCAACTTGGCTACAACATCAGCTTTTTCCCACAAATGGTGTATAATGCAGATAAATCATTACATGGCACCACCAGGACTGTGGAGTCTGAGCCCATTTTGGTGGAGTCAGAGTCGGTGTCATGGAAATTGAGGAGTTGGAGTCGAAGTTGGAGGTTTGGCTTATCGACTCCACAGCCCTGCTCACCACCTCTACTGTAGATAGGAAACTGCTCACAGGAGATTGCTGGTGGCCATCTTCACCCTTCTGCCCATCAGGTGTGTGCTTCTCAGGCTCATACAGCAGTTTTCTTATTTACTGCCTGTGCTCCGTTCCGCTGAGTGAACCACGTGCAGACCACCCAGTAGTGTGATGCAAAATGGCTTTAATTCCAAAGTCATCAGTAAAATAGCAATTCTAACATAAAAAGATTCAATGTTACTCTGATCACATACACAGCTTGACCATTTGTTTCCCAGCTTCAGAAGAAGCTGTTGAAAGCAAAACCCAGGGTGAGGCCTTGATCAGTGTGCCAATGAATTGCATTATTGAACATACTTTTTTAATTATTTCTTTGTCGCAGGTGAGAGCAGGTATGAGCAATAGAGAAGGGTGCACTCAAGCTGGATATAAATATAAATATAACATAAGGGGGAGGGGTGCAATGCCTAGTCCAATGATATATATATAGTCAAAAAAGAAGAAAACAGATTGGACTACAAGAAGGCCCGCACAACCGCATGATATGGAAAATTTACAATACGTTTATTAAACACCACAGCAAGACATATAAAAACAATTAAAATACAACAGGTGTATACAAAACACCCCTATTCAAACATAATGTGTCTGCAAACAATAAATAGGAATACAGTATGGAATGGTAAACCGGGCTAGCATAAGTGTATATCACCACAAATAAGTAAGAATGTATATCATGGCTGAAAAGGAAACCCATCTAGCGTCCGAAGAACACAAAAGTAGGAAGTCCAAAATGGTATGCACTAGGTCCCTAAGCTCCCTGTAGATGCATCAAAATAATAAAGCATAATGAGCACATGGTAAGAATGAGTATGAGTATGAGTTTTCATGGAAAACACAAAATTGTCTGTGTGACCCTAAACTTTGGAACGGTAGTGTATGCCGCTCTATACTATCACTGAACTACTGCCTGATCTGTGCTGGATGATGCTGCGGGCATTACAACGTTCACTGTATCGTCTCCAGACACGATCACGCCTGTCACATGTGAGTACCTGCTCTCACCTGCCAAAAAAGAAGAAAACAGATTGGACTACAAGAAGGCCCGCACAACCGCATGATATGGAAAATTTACAAAACGTTTATTAAATTCTGTTCCAATGCCGGCTGTTCAGGGCATGGACATCTGCACGGCTCTTCACAGCCAGATTATCTTTGGGCTTTAGCTGTTTTCTTCCTAGAGTCAGTTGAGTATCCATGGCATGTTATCACTCCCATTATTTTGTATGGGTACTCCATCTTTGCATCTTGTTCACACCCTACTTGAGAGCTATATAGTGAGCTTTATATAAATATTTCTTACCATGTGCTCATTATGCTTTATTATTTTGATGCATCTACAGGGAGCTTAGGGACCTAGTGCATACCATTTTGGACTTCCTACTTTTGTGTTCTTCGGACGCTAGATGGGTTTCCTTTTCAGCCATGATATACATTCTTACTTATTTGTGGTGATATACACTTATGCTAGCCCGGTTTACCATTCCATACTGTATTCCTATTTATTGTTTGCAGACACATTATGTTTGAATAGGGGTGTTTTGTATACACCTGTTGTATTTTAATTGTTTTTATATGTCTTGCTGTGGTGTTTAATAAACGTATTGTAAATTTTCCATATCATGCGGTTGTGCGGGCCTTCTTGTAGTCCAATCTGTTTTCTTCTTTTTTGGCAGGTGAGAGCAGGTACTCACGTGTGACAGGCGTGATCGTGTCTGGAGACGATACAGTGAACGTTGTAATGCCCGCAGCAGCATCCAGCACAGATCAGGCAGTAGTTCAGTGATAGTATAGAGCGGCATACACTACCGTTCCAAAGTTTAGGGTCACACAGACAATTTTGTGTTTTCCATGAAAACTCATACTTTTATTAATCAAATGAGTTGCCAAATGAATTGAAAATCTAGTCCAGACATTGACAAGGTTCGAAAAAAATAATTTTATTTGAAATAATAATTTTCTCCTTCATACTTTGCTTTCGTCACAGAATGCTCCCTTTGCAGCAATTCCAGGATTGCAGACCTTTGGCGTTCTAGCAGTTAATTTGCTGAGATAATCTGGAGAAATTTCACCCCATGCTTCCAGAAGCCCCTCCACAAGTTGGTTTGGCTTGATGGGCACTTTTTGGCACCGTACGGCCAAGCTGCTCCCACAACAGCTCAATGGGGCTGAGATCTGGTGACTGCGCTGGCCACTCCTATACAGATAGAATACCAGCTGCCGGCTTCTTCCCTAAATAGTTCTTGCATAATTTGGAGGTGTGCTTTGTGTCATTGTCCTGTTGTAAAATGAAATTGGCTCCAATCAAGCGCTGTCCACAGGGTATGGCATGGCGTTACAAAATGGAGTGATAGCCTTCCTTATTCAATATCTCTTTTACCTTGTACAAATCTCCCACTTTACCAGCACCAAAGCAACCCCAGACCATCACATTAACTCCACCATGCTTGACAGATGGCGTCAGGCACTCTTCCAGCTTCTTTTCAGTTGTTCTGCGTCTCACAAATGTTCTTCTGTGTGATCCAAACTCCTCAAACTTGGATTCATTTGTCCATAACACTTTTTTCCAATCTTCCTCTGTCCAATGTCTGTGCTCTTTTGCCCATATTAATATTTTCCCTTTTATTAGCCAGTCTCAGATATGGCTCTTTCTTTGCCACTATGCCCTGAAGGCCAGCATCCCGGAGTCGCCTCTTCACTGTAGATGTTGACACTGGTGTTTTGCGTGTACTATTTAATGAAGCTGCCAGTTGAGGACCTGTGAGGCATCGATTTCCCAAACTACAGACTCTAATGTACTTGCCTTGTTGCTCAGTTGTGCAGCGGGGCCTCCCACTTCTCTTTCTACTCTAGTTAGAGCCTGTTTGTGATCTCCTCTGAAGGGAGTAGTACACACCGTTGTAGGAATCTTTAGTTTCTTGGCAATTTCTCGCATAGAATAGCCTTCATTTCTAAGAACAAGAATAGACTGTCGAGTTTCACATGAAAGTTCTTTTTTTCTGGCCATTTTGAGAGTTTAATGGAACCAACAAATGTAATGCTCCAGATTCTCAACTAGCTCAAAGGAAGTTCAGGTTTATTGGTTCTCTAATCTGCCAAACTGTTTTCAGCTGTGCTAACATACTTGCCCAAGGGTTTTCAAGGGTATTCTAACCATCCATTAGCCTTCTTACACAGTTAGCAAACACAAAGTACCACAAGAACACTGGAGTGATGGTTGTTGGAAATGGACATCTATACACCTATGAAGATACTGCATTACAAACCAGACGTTTGCAGCTAGAATAGTCATTTACCACATTTACAATGTATACAGTGTATTTCTGAATCATTTAATGTTAGCTTCATTGGGAAAAACTGCTTTTCTTTCAAAAATAAGGAAATTTCTAAGTGATCCTAAACTTTTGAACGGTAGTGTATGTGCAGCGCCCCAGAGTCCTGGTCGTTGCAGTAACGTCGCTCTGCTGCTAAGGGGGGCGATGTTGCGTCTGATTGCACTAAAGGAGTTCACCTGACCAGGTAACACTCACACTACACTTCACACTCCGGCCACCAGGGGGAGTGGTTCTATCTAGTAGGCCACTCCTCACACTCTGGTAAAACTGGGGGTTGGACAGAAAGACAGAGAGAAGTAACTGGGAAGAGCTAGTGAGAGGACCTGTCAGGGATGGGATCCTGGCAGACTCCTAAGAGAACAACGCAACAAGCTTTTTCCATTTCATTTTCCAGCGGCACGTGTGTTGAGGATACGGGCTTTTTCTTGCTGTCCTGCTGGTAGTAGGGTTTAGTAGGTTATATCAGGACGAGCCGCCGGTGAGTGGGGGCGCCATTTTGCGTACAAGCTAGGGTGCCAACCTCCACTGTCAGGAAGGGTGGACTAGGGATTCATAGGGATTAATAGGAGCCCTATCTTTTATATTTAGTGTAGGTTTGCGGGTTTTTTGTCTATTACAACTTTTAATATTTTTCTAATAAAGTATTTTTAGGTATTAGTCGGTTTTTGAATTAAAGTGTTTGAATACTATACCAATTTATCCATATTTAATTTGATTTTTGATTTTGATATGGCTGGATTCCTGTCTGGACCAATCAATTGCGAGTCCTGGGTAAATGAGGCAAACAAGGTTTTTTCAGAGGAGGTAGACTATAGCAGTACTGACCTTAGTCCATCAGTCCATTCTGTGTTTAAAGAGCTAACAAGCGTTTATAAAAACTACCTTAAATCTTGGTGGGAGACAAAAGCCCTTGAAAACTATATTAAAAACAGTATTGTACCTAAGGGTCTTCATATCAATATCTCTCCTTCACCACGAGTAAGTAATCCAACTCTCTTAAAAGCGTGGAAAGAGGAATCAATTGCATCCTCTGTGAGGCTTATGAGACTTCTTTTGGAGGAGGAAAAAATCATCTTGGAATCCTCTTCCAAAAAATTGAATGATCTGATAGAAAAAACGCTGAAATACAAATCAGATCCAAACTTTAATAGAAAAGAGAGTGAATTACAAGTGTCGATTGAGAGATATCAAACACAGATAAAAAATCGTAAACACTCCCAATTCTTGAGAGATTCTGCAGAGTTTAAGGATAATACGGCTTACAGTTTTGATTATTCTGGAATTACTGGCTCAGAGATATCATCATCCGAAGCAGAAACGTCTGATACTGAGAGGGCTCCTGTAACAACTACTTGGAGACGTAGGGGGAGAGGCCATACTCTCCAGCAGGGGGGAAAATGGAGATATCAGAGGGGAAACTCAGGAAGGTTTCAGCATGGGGGAAGAGGTCGAGATCAGGGAACCCAGGGAAATGTTCCGATGGGTCAACCCTCCAGTTTTCTAAGGCCACTGCCTTCCTCATCAGGAGTTTCCTCGGCCTCCTCATCCTCTGTGGGTTTTTTAGATCAGAGAGCGCCAACAGGCTACGACCTGAGAAAACGGCCCTAACACAGACGGATAATCAAATTATTAATCTGAGTCAATACACATTATCTACAGCTGAACTGGGGATTCTGAGAAAGGGACTAACGTTTGTCCCGACAACACAATTCAATACATTTACATGGGTCAAGGACATTAATTTGTTCTGCCGCAAACTAAAATGGAAGAAGTTCTTTAAACTAAATGACCAAGAAAGATGTCGGGAACTAGGCATTGGTGAGGAAGACCTCAATGATATGAATAATCTAGTACATCTCCTGGAAGAAAACAAACAAGATAGGGGTTCTGGACCATGTACAGATTTAAAATTAAAGAGTAATAGAATGCCCCCGGCGGGGGATTACGCTAATATAGACATCTTTCTTAAAGTGGTGGAAGATGACTTGAAACGAATAGGAGGTCTGAACCAACAAGCCCCTCCTAATCTTGGTTCAGAGGAATTTGCTGCACTTCATGCCCTAGAGAAAAATATGGATATAATCATCGCACCGGGTACCCCTCGGCCCTGCGGCAGTGGGGGCGCTCCAACTTAAGTCCCGCAGGGTCGAGGGGTACCCGGTACCGGGCCTCTCTGTCTCAGTTCTGGGGTTGTCACGGTGGCTAGACCCGGTCCGTGACCCTGCTGAGGGGCGTCCAATGAAGGGTGTGGATGGTGATGATGTTGTGGTGGTGCGGTGCAGGTCGCGGTAAATAACGAGGACACCAGGTTGCAGTCTCTTTACCTCTTTACTGAAGGCTTCGAGATAGTCAATCCAGAGCACTGTTAACAGGGCTGTCTGAGACCGGCCGGTCCAAAGGCACATTAGGAGTTCCCTTGACAGGTGAGAACCTGCTAGCGCCTATGTGTTGTAGTTCTTCCCTGCTGAGCACCCCGGGATAGTCCTCACAACTGATTCTGTCTGCCTCTGATGTTCGTTCTCTCTCCGTCCCCCAGATGATATGGCTAGGACGCACCCGTATGACGGGGTAGGCCTGGAGTTCTTCCGGGACCCTAGAGTCGCCCCTCTCCCGCAGCTGCCTCCGTTGTCTGCTTAGGTGTTTAAGTGAGACAGCCAACCTATAATTGGCTGTCCTGCCGTGGTTTGAAGTAATGCTTAAAGTCTCTTACTTTCTCGGCGTTCCGGCCACTGACTGTTTGCGCCTCAGAAGGATGTTGCCTCGATCTTACAGCACGACTCCTTCTGGTCCTATTGCCTCTTTGCTGTATTCCCGTTGCTCACTTGTTGCGTTGTTCTCTTAGGAGTCTGCCAGGATCCCATCCCTGACAGTTCCTCTCTCTAGCTCTTCCCAGTTACTTCTCTCTGTCTTTCTGTCCAACCCCCAGTTTTACCAGAGTGTGAGGAGTGGCCTACTAGATAGAACCACTCCCCCTGGTGGCCGGAGTGTGAAGTGTAGTGTGAGTGTTACCTGGTCAGGTGAACTCCTTTAGTGCAATCAGACGCAACATCGCCCCCCTTAGCGGCAGAGCGACGTTACTGCAACGACCAGGACTCTGGGGCGCTGCATATGCTTGGAGTGTATCCATTGTAAGATGTTAAGGACATAACGGTCATACACTACAGAACACATTATGGGATGTCAGGTTACATACAGACAAGTGGGGTCATACACTACCGATCACATTATGGGATGTCAGGATACATACAGACACGTGGGGTCATACACTACCAATCACATTATGGGCATTATGGGATGTCAGGGGCTAAAGGTGAGTTTTGACACAGCAGAATATTTTCGCCGTGGATCTTACGATAAAAATCCAGAGTAAAAAATATTCTGGTGGGTCTGGACCTGAACTGAATGGCTCCTTATATAATCATAGTGGATTTCACCCCATTAAAGGGGAGAAATCTGCTTTAAATAATGGATAATTGTTGAACCTTTTGAAATAAATAAATGAATGAATGAATAAAGCCTTGAAAATTAGTTGATGCACTAAGTCAGGGGTGGGGAATCTTTTTTCTGCCAAGGGCCATTTGGATATTTATATGATCCTTCGGGGGCCGAACAAACTCCGCCCTCAAAGTACATCCTGACTCTGTCACTGGTGTCAGGACGTAATCTTTCATTGCATGCCCTTTAGTGTTCAGTAGTGAATAGGGTTGAGCGAAATGGGTCGTTCATTTTCAAAAGTCGCCGACTTTTGGCTAAGTCGGCGTCTCATGAAACCCGATCCGACCCCTGTGCTTGTCGGCCATGCGGTACGCGACTTTCGCGCCAAAGTCGCGTTTCAATGACGCGAAAAGCGCCATTTCTCAGCCAATGAAGGTGAACGCAGAGTGTGGGCAGCGTGATGACATAGGTCCTGGTCCCCACCATCTTAGAGAAGGGCATTGCAGTGATTGGCTTGCTGTCTGCGGCGTCACAGGGGCTATAAAGGGGCGTTCCCGCCGACCGCCATCTTACTGCTGCTGATCTGAGCTTAGGGAGAGGTTGCTGCCGCTTCGTCAGAAGCAGGGATAGCGTTAGGCAGGGTCCACTAACCACCAAACCGCTTGTGCTGTAGCGATTTCCACTGTCCAACACCACCTTCGGTGTGCAGGGACAGTGGAAGCTTTTTTTTTTTTTTTTTTCCCTCAGCGCTGTAGCTCATTGGGCTGCCCTAGAAGGCTCCGTGATAGCTGTATTGCTGTGTGTACGCCACTGTGGAAACCAACTGCTTTTTTCAAAGCACATATCCTCTTGTTCCTTCCTTTCTGCACAGCTATCTTTTTTGTTTGTCCACACTTTTTATTTAATTTGTGCATCAGTCCACTCCTATTGCTGCCTGCCATACCTGGCTTACATTACTGCAGGGAGATAGTAATTGTAGGACAGTCCCTGTTTTTTTTTTTTTTTTTTGTGGAAGATTAAGATTGGCATTTCTGCTACAGTGCCATCCCTGTGTGTGCCATCTCTCACTGAGTGGGCCATAGAAAGCCTATTTTTTTTTTTCCTTGATTTGTGTTCTAAAATCTACCTCAACACAAAAACACTACATCAATCAGTGGGAGAAAAATATTGGCCTCAGTCAGGGCTTGTGTGCCACTCCTGTGTGTGCCATCTCTCATTCAGTGGGCCATACAAAGCCTATTTATTTTTTTGTTTTTTTTAATATTATTGGGTTTCTAAAGTCTCCGTGAAAAAAAAAAAATACATAAAAAATCAGTGGGAGAGTAATATTGCCCTTTCAGCTTGTGTGCCAGTCTTGACTCCTGGGTGTGCCACCTCTCTCTCTCTAATTGTGGGCCATAGAAAGCCTATTTATTTTTTTGCTTTTTTTAATATTATTTGGTTTCTAAAGTCTCCCTGAAAAAAAAAAATATATACATAAAAAAAAACAGTGGGAGAGTAATATTGCCCTTTCAGCTTGTGTGCCAGTCTTGACTCCTGGGTGTGCCACCTCTCTCTCTCTAATTGTGGGCCATAGAAAGCCTATTTATTTTTTTGCTTTTTTTAATATTATTTGGTTTCTAAAGTCTCCCTGAAAAAAAAAAATATATACATAAAAAAAAACAGTGGGAGAGTAATATTGCCCTTTCAGCTTGTGTGCCAGTCTTGACTCCTGGGTGTGCCACCTCTCTCTCTCTAATTGTGGGCCATAGAAAGCCTATTTATTTTTTTGCTTTTTTTAATATTATTTGGTTTCTAAAGTCTCCCTGAAAAAAAAAAATACATAAAAAAACAGTGGGAGAGTAATATTGCCCTTTCAGCTTGTGTGCCAGTCTTGACTCCTGGGTGTGCCACCTCTCTCTCTCTAATTGTGGGCCACAGAAAGCCTATTTATTTTTTTGTTTTTTTTAATATTATTTGGTTTCTAAAGTCTCCCTGAAAAAAAAAAAACATAAAAAAACAGTGGGAGAGTAATATTGCCCTTTCAGCTTGTGTGCCAGTCTTGACTCCTGGGTGTGCCACCTCTCTCTCTCTAATTGTGGGCCATAGAAAGCCTATTTATTTTTTTGCTTTTTTTAATATTATTTGGTTTCTAAAGTCTCCCTGAAAAAAAAAAAATACATAAAAAAACAGTGGGAGAGTAATATTGCCCTTTCAGCTTGTGTGCCAGTCTTGACTCCTGGGTGTGCCACCTCTCTCTCTCTAATTGTGGGCCATAGAAAGCCTATTTATTTTTTTGCTTTTTTTAATATTATTTGGTTTCTAAAGTCTCCCTGAAAAAAAAAAAAAGTACATAAAAAAACAGTGGGAGAGTAATATTGCCCTTTCAGCTTGTGTGCCAGTCTTGACTCCTGGGTGTGCCACCTCTCTCTCTCTAATTGTGGGCCATAGAAAGCCTATTTATTTTTTTGCTTTTTTTAATATTATTTGGTTTCTAAAGTCTCCCTGAAAAAAAAAAGTACATAAAAAAACAGTGGGAGAGTAATATTGCCCTTTCAGCTTGTGTGCCAGTCTTGACTCCTGGGTGTGCCACCTCTCTCTCTCTAATTGTGGGCCATAGAAAGCCTATTTATTTTTTTGCTTTTTTTAATATTATTTGGTTTCTAAAGTCTCCCTGAAAAAAAAAAATACCGTATTTTCCGGCGTACAAGACGACTTTTTAACCCCTGAAAATCTTCTTAAAAGTCGGGGGTCGTCTTGTACGCCGGGAATCGCCTTGTACGCCGGGTGTATATGGTGGGTGGGGGGGGGGGGGAGTGATCCTGATGACGACGAGGGGGCGTCTCACAGAAAAGTGAGTATCCCCCATTACCTTATCATAGCGCTGCAGCGTGGGGTCTCTGTGCTGGGAGCGGCGGCGGCTGCTGTGCTGTGGCGGCTCCTCTTCTGCAGTGTGGGGCCTCTGGTGCGGTGGCGGTGGCGGCGGCGGCGGCGGCGGCGTATCTTCATGCAGTCGGGGCTCCTCCGGCATCTCAGCCTGGAAGCCCCGCCGGCAACTCCATCGGTACAATGCGCTGGCCTCCGGGAAAATGGCCGCTGCTTAGATTCAGATCTCGTTGAGATCTGAATCTGAGCATGCGCAGCCCCCAGCGGCCGGGCCACCGCATCGCACCTATTGAGCTGCCTCCGGGAAAATGGCCACTGCTCAGATTCAGATCTCGTCTCCCGAGATCTCGGGACGAGATCTGAATCTGAGCAGCGGCCATTTTCCCGGAGGCCACCTGACCGCATTGTACCCATGGAGTTGCCGGCGGGGCTTCCAGTCTTTGAGATGCCGGAGGAGACCCGACTGTATGAAGATACGCCGCCGCCACCGCCCCACAGCACCAGAGGCCCCACACTGCAGAAGAGGAGCCGCCACAGCACAGCACAGCACAGCACAGCAGCCGCCGCTCCCAGCACAGAGACCCCACGCTGCAGCGCTATGATAAGGTAATGGGGGATACTCACTTTCCTGTGAGACGCCCCCTCGTCCTCATCAGGATCACTCCCCCCCCCCCCAAAAGGCACATATTCACCGGCCCTATAAGACGACATAGGGTGTATAAGAAGACCCCCGACTTTTAAGAAGATTTTATTTTTTAACTGGTAAAGTTGGGGGGTCGTCTTATACGCCCAGTCGTCTTATACGCCGGAAAATACGGTACATAAAAAACAGTGGGAGAGTAATATTGCCCTTTCAGCTTGTGTGCCAGTCTTGACTCCTGGGTGTGCCACCTCTCTCTCTCTCTAATTGTGGGCCATAGAAAGCCTATTTATTTTTTTGCTTTTTTTAATATTATTTGGTTTCTAAAGTCTCCCTGAAAAAAAAAAAATACATAAAAAAACAGTGGGAGAGTAATATTGCCCTTTCAGCTTGTGTGCCAGTCTTGACTCCTGGGTGTGCCACCTCTCTCTCTCTAATTGTGGGCCATAGAAAGCCTATTTATTTTTTTGCTTTTTTTAATATTATTTGGTTTCTAAAGTCTCCCTGAAAAAAAAAAAGTACATAAAAAAACAGTGGGAGAGTAATATTGCCCTTTCAGCTTGTGTGCCAGTCTTGACTCCTGGGTGTGCCACCTCTCTCTCTCTAATTCTGGTCCATAGAAAGCCTATTTATTTTTTTGCTTTTTTTAATATTATTTGGTTTCTAAAGTCTCCCTGAAAAAAAAATACATAAAAAAACAGTGGGAGAGTAATATTGCCCTTTCAGCTTGTGTGCCAGTCTTGACTCCTGGGTGTGCCACCTCTCTCTCTCTAATTGTGGGCCATAGAAAGCCTATTTATTTTTTTGCTTTTTTTAATATTATTTGGTTTCTAAAGTCTCCCTGAAAAAAAAAAAAACATAAAAAAACAGTGGGAGAGTAATATTGCCCTTTCAGCTTGTGTGCCAGTCTTGACTCCTGGGTGTGCCACCTCTCTCTCTCTCTCTAATTGTGGGCCATAGAAAGCCTATTTATTTTTTTGCTTGATTTGGGTTCTAAAATCTACCTGAAAAAAAATCACTACATCAATCAGTGGGAGAAAAATATTGGCCTCAGGGCTTGTGTGCCACTCCTGACTCCTGTGTGTGCCATCTCTCACTCAGTGGGCCATAGAAAGCCTATTTATTTTTTTGCTTGATTTGGGTTCTAAAATCTACCTGAAAAAAAAAAAACACTACATCCATCAGTGGGAGATTAATATTGTCCTCGGGGCTTGTGTGCCACTCCTGATCCTGACTCCTGTGCGCGCCATCTCTCACTCAGTGGGCCATAGAAAGCCTATTTATTTTTTTGCTTGATTTGGGTTCTAAAATCTACCTGAAAAAAAAACACTACATCAATCAGTGGGAGATTAATATTGTCCTCGGGGCTTGTGTGCCACTCCTGATCCTGACTCCTGTGCGCGCCATCTCTCACTCAGTGGGCCATAGAAAGCCTATTTATTTTTTTGCTTGATTTGGCTTCTAAAATCTACCTGAAAAAAAAACACTACATCCATCAGTGGGAGATTAATATTGTCCTCGGGGCTTGTGTGCCACTCCTGATCCTGACTCCTGTGCGCGCCATCTCTCACTCAGTGGGCCATAGAAAGCCTATTTATTTTTTTGCTTGATTTGGGTTCTAAAATCTACCTGAAAAAAAAAAACACTACATCAATCAGTGGGAGATTAATATTGTCCTCGGGGCTTGTGTGCCACTCCTGATCCTGACTCCTGTGCGCGCCATCTCTCACTCAGTGGGCCATAGAAAGCCTATTTATTTTTTTGCTTGATTTGGGTTCTAAAATCTACCTGAAAAAAAAACACTACATCCATCAGTGGGAGATTAATATTGTCCTCGGGGCTTGTGTGCCACTCCTGATCCTGACTCCTGTGCGCGCAATCTCTCACTCAGTGGGCCATAGAAAGCCTATTTATTTTTTTGCTTGATTTGGGTTCTAAAATCTACCTGAAAAAAAAACACTACATCAATCAGTGGGAGATTAATATTGTCCTCGGGGCTTGTGTGCCACTCCTGATCCTGACTCCTGTGCGCGCCATCTCTCACTCAGTGGGCCATAGAAAGCCTATTTATTTTTTTGCTTGATTTGGGTTCTAAAATCTACCTGAAAAAAAAACACTACATCCATCAGTGGGAGATTAATATTGTCCTCGGGGCTTGTGTGCCACTCCTGATCCTGACTCCTGTGCGCGCCATCTCTCACTCAGTGGGCCATAGAAAGCCTATTTATTTTTTTGCTTGATTTGGGTTCTAAAATCCACCTGAAAAAAAAACACTACATCCATCAGTGGGAGATTAATATTGTCCTCGGGGCTTGTGTGCCACTCCTGATCCTGACTCCTGTGCGCGCCATCTCTCACTCAGTGGGCCATAGAAAGCCTATTTATTTTTTTGCTTGATTTGGGTTCTAAAATCTACCTGAAAAAAAAAAACACTACATCCATCAGTGGGAGATTAATATTGTCCTCGGGGCTTGTGTGCCACTCCTGATCCTGACTCCTGTGCGCGCCATCTCTCACTCAGTGGGCCATAGAAAGCCTATTTATTTTTTTGCTTGATTTGGGTTCTAAAATCTACCTGAAAAAAAAAAACACTACATCCATCAGTGGGAGATTAATACTGTCCTCAGGGCTTGTGTGCCACTCCTTATCCTGACTCCTGTGTGTGCCATCTCTCACTCAGTGGGCACTGGGCCATAGAAAGCTTCTTTTTTTTTTTTTTATTATTATTTGGTTTCTAAATTGTCCCTGAAAAAAACAATTTATCTTATTTGGTTTCTAAAGTCTCCCTGAGGGGAAAAAAAAAAAAAAATAGGTGGGAGATTAATATTGACATTTGTGTTTGAGTGACATTCCTGCGTGTGTGGCATCTCTGTGATTTGGTGCCACAGAAAACAGAGTGTGTAACATTGTGCCTGATTTTCCTTGTGGTCTCACCAACCTGTTAAGGGATATTGAAATCATACTGAAGTTATAGCGCACCGTGTAAGTTGTTTGACAGCAACAAATAAAGTTACTTTGGTTAAGTTTTTAAAACAATGAGGAAGTCTGGTGCAAGAGGTCGTCGTGGGCGTTCATTGTCAGCTGGTAATGATGGTAGTGGTAGTGGAGCATCAGGTGGTCGTGGGGATAAAAATATTCCACGTAAGTCTGGAGCTGTGGAGCCAGTTTCGTCGTCTGGCTACACAAGGTCTCGAACGCTCTCTTTTCTGGGAGTAGGAAAACCGCTTTTAAAGGCGGAGCAGCAACAGCAAGTTTTGGCTTACATTGCAGACTCAGCCTCTAGCTCTTTTGCCTCCTCTTCTGAAACTGGTAAATGTAAAAGCAGCGCGTCACTTGTGGATGTCCACGGTCAGGGACAAGTCGCTTCCTTGTCCTCTTCAGCAAAAACTACAACAAGAGAGAAGGATGCAGCAGGCGACACAACGGGTTACTCCATGGAGCTCTTTACACATACCGTCCCTGGCTTACAAAGTGAAACACTTAACAGGCCATGCCCATTACAAGTTGATTCTGACATGGAGTGCACTGATGCACAGCCACAGCCAGAGTACTATGCTGCTCCTTTGACTCAGACCACCACATTGCCCTCTCAGGGTACTGATCCACAATCAGACCCTGATGAGACTATGTTGCCCCGCCACGAACGCTATACCACCGACCGACACAGTGACACAGACGAAGTTGCACACGAGCTCGAAGAGGAGTTAATAGATGACCCAGTTATTGACCCCGATTGGCAGCCATTGGGGGAACAGGGTGCAGGCGGCAGTAGTTCAGAAGCGGAGGTGGAGGAGGGGCCACAGCAGGCATCAACATCGCAACAGGTTCCATCTCCCGGGCCCGTATCTGGCCCAAAACGCGTGTCAAAGCCAAAACCTGTTGGAGGACAGCGTGGCCATCCGGTTAAAGCTCAGTCTGCAATCCCTGAAAAGGGATCCGATGCTAGGAAGAGTGCAGTCTGGCATTTTTTTAAACAACATCCAATTGATCAGCGCAAAGTCATCTGTCAAAAATGTTCAACTAGCTTAAGCAGAGGTCAGAATCTGAAAAGTCTCAATACTAGTTGCATGCATAGACACTTAACCACCATGCATTTTCAAGCCTGGACTAACTACCAAACGTCCCTTAAGGTTGTAGCACCCTCGGCCAATGAAGCTAGTCAGCAACGCAACATCCCTTCCGTCACTGTAAGGCCACCATTTTCCGCACCACCGGCAGTATCTGTGCAGGTTTCTTTGCCAGCCAAAAGCACTCAGGGTCAGGGAATCACCAGTTTTGTAGGAGGAAATATTGCATCTAGGTCACCGGCGGAAACAATACCATCTCCAACCGTCTCGCAGTCTGCCATGTCCACCGGCACACCCGCAAGTTCCACGATCTCCATCTCTCCAGTTCAGCTCACACTACATGAGACTCTGGTTAGAAAAAGGAAGTACTTATCCTCGCATCCGCGTACACAGGGTTTTAACGCCCACATAGCTAGACTAATATCGTTAGAGATGATGCCCTACCGGTTAGTTGAAAGCGAAGCTTTCAAAGCCCTGATGGAGTACGCTGAACCACGATACGAGCTACCCAGTCGACACTTTTTTTCCAGAAAAGCCATCCCGGCCCTGCACCAGCATGTTAAACAGCGCATCGTCCATGCACTCAGGCAATCTGTGAGTACAAAGGTGCACCTGACTACAGATGCATGGACCAGTAGGCATGGCCAGGGACGTTATGTGTCCATCACGGCACACTGGGTGAATGTGGTGGATGCAGGGTCCTCAGGGGACATCAATTTCGGGACAGTTGTGCCTAGCCCACGGTCTAGGAAACAGTTGGCTGTAGGCGTTCGCACCCCCTCCTCCTCCTCCTCCTCGTCCTCCTGCAGAAGCTACAGCTCTTCCACAGACCGCAGTCGGCCAACCACTCCATCGGCAGATGACACTGTTGCACACCAGTTGTCCCATTATGGGCCAGCTACTGGCAAGCGTCAGCAGGCTGTATTGGCTATGAAGTGTTTGGGCGACAACAGACACACCGCGGAAGTTCTGTCCGAGTTCTTGCAACAAGAAACGCAGTCGTGGCTGGGCACAGTAGATCTTGAGGCAGGCAAGGTAGTTAGTGATAACGGAAGGAATTTCATGGCTGCCATCTCCCTTTCCCAACTGAAACACATTCCTTGCCTGGCTCACACCTTAAACCTGGTGGTGCAGTGCTTATTGAAAACTTATCCTGGGTTCTCCGACCTGCTCCTCAAAGTGCGTGGACTTTGCTCACATATCCGACGTTCGCCTGTACACGCCAGCCGTATGCAGACCTATCAGCGGTCTTTGAACCTTCCCCAGCATCGCCTAATCATAGACGTTGCAACAAGGTGGAACTCAACACTGCACATGCTTCAGAGACTGTGCCAACAGAGGCGGGCTGTTATGTTTTTGTGGGAGGATACACATACACGGGCAGGCAGTAGGATGGCAGACATGGAGTTGTCAGGTGTGCAGTGGTCAAAGATACAAGACATGTGTCAAGTCCTTCAGTGTTTTGAGGAATGCACACGGCTGGTTAGTGCAGACAACGCCGTAATAAGCATGAGCATCCCCCTAATGCGTCTGCTGATGCAAAGTTTGACGCACATAAAGGAGCAGGCGTCTGCACCAGAGGAAGAGGAAAGCCTTGATGACAGTCAGCCATTGTCTGGTCAGGGCAGTGTACAGGACGAGGTAGCGGGCGAAGAGGAGGTGGAGGACGAGGAGGATGATGGGGATGAGTATATTTTTAATGCGGAACCTTTCCCGGGGGCACTGGAAATTGGTTGCGTGTCAAGGCCGGGTTCTGGTTTTTTGAGGGACACAAGTGACGTAGATTTGCCTGCAACTGCCCCTCACCCAATCACAACCGGAGATTTGACAACTGGAACTTTGGCCCACATGGCGGATTATGCCTTACGTATCCTAAAAAGGGACACACGCATAACGAAAATGATGAACGATGACGATTACTGGTTGGCCTGCCTCCTTGATCCACGCTATAAAGGCAAATTGCAAAATATTATGCCACATGAGAACTTGGAACTAATATTAGCAACCAAACAATCAACTCTTGTTGACCGTTTGCTTCAGGCATTCCCAGCACACAGCGCACGTGATCGTTCTCACACGAGCTCAAGGGGGCAACAGACTAGGAGTGATAGGGGTGCACACATCAGAAGTGGCGTTGGACAGAGGGGTTTTCTGACCAGGTTGTGGAGTGATTTTGCTATGACCGCAGACAGGACAGGTACTGCTGCATCAATTGAAAGTGACAGGAGACAACATTTGTCCAGTATGGTTACTAACTATTTTTCATCCCTTATCGATGTTCTCCCTCAACCGTCATTCCCATTTGATTACTGGGCATCAAAATTAGACACCTGGCCAGAATTGGCAGAATATGCATTGCAGGAGCTTGCTTGCCCGGCAGCAAGTGTCCTATCAGAAAGAGTATTCAGTGCTGCAGGTTCAATATTAACCGAAAAAAGGACTCGTCTGGCTACCCAAAATGTTGACGATCTAACATTCATTAAAATGAACCACAACTGGATTTCGAAATCTTTTGCCCCACCTTGCCCGGCCGACACCTAGCTTTCCTATGAAAAGCTCTTGCCTGTGAATTACTTTTCTAATGTCTAATTTGCTGCAGCTGATTGAACAGCATACGACATGTTTACACCTCCCTAAATGGCCAAACTCCCCACACGGGGCCGTGGTATCGCGACTTGGCGCAAGCACCCGTGAGACTGCTGTTTGTCTGAAGAGGTGGGTGTGCTCGCTTTTGGTTGACGGCATTGCTACTGGGTCCCTCATAGTACAATGTAGTGTCTCTGGCGGTGGTGGTGCGCACCCAACGTCAGACACACCGTTGTAACATGAGGGGCCCTGGGGCGGTCCCGCCGGCCTCAAGAGAGTTCCCCCCTCCCCCAGCTCAAACTGTGCTCTACCACGTGCAAAATTATGTCGCACAGCTCCACCAATCTTTAGTCTATTCGCTGACATCATTCAATGTCTGGCACTGACAATACAAATTTGTAGACATCTATGATGCAACTTAAAGTAGTCTGTGTCTGTGTCCTATATTGGCACCATTAAATAGTTACTGCCAAATTACTATGTCAGAAACTCAGCAGATGAGCCCACCCCTGTACCTAAGTATGCCACCTTTTTTTTTTTTTGGTTGTTTTGCGAGACATTAACATCTATTTATATTTTGGGAGTACTGGGACAGACACTCCTTGCAATACTCCTCCACTGACCACCAAGCTGCCTGCCCGTGTATCCATGTAACCGATGTAAAACAGCCATGAGCCTATTGTTTGTTATTTTAGGCCTTTGATAGCCTGTCTGCGGTCCCTACTTTAAATACTCCTCCACTGACCACCAATCTGCCTGCCCGTGTATCCATGTAACCGATGTAAAACAGCCATGAGCCTATTGTTTGTTATTTTAGGCCTTTGATAGCCTGTCTGCGGTCCCTACTTTAAATACTCCTCCACTGACCACCAAGCTGCCTGCCCGTGTATCCATGTAACCGATGTAAAACTGCCATGAGCCTATTGTTTGTTATTTTAGGCCTTTGATAGCCTGTCTGCGGTCCCTACTTTAAATACTCCTCCACTGACCACCAAGCTGCCTGCCCGTGTATCCATGTAACCGATGTAAAACAGCCATGAGCCTATTGTTTGTTATTTTAGGCCTTTGATAGCCTGTCTGCGGTCCCTACTTTAAATACTCCTCCACTGACCACCAAGCTGCCTGTGTATCCATGTAACCGATGTAAAACTGCAGTATTTTGCTTATAAAAAAGAAAATACTGGAGAGATATCAAATGCAGACACTTTAACATGACATTAGGTATTCATGATGCCTGTGAGTTTCGCTCAAATTGACCAATAACCTTAGTTACTAATAACTAATTACTACCCGCCCTGTCGTGGCCCTTGCCCCAATAAATACACATAAAACGTTCGTTTGGATAAATTTGGCCACAGCAGCCATCTTTTATTAACATTTAAACAAAACAGTTTGTTAACATTGAAACCCCAGGGAAGGCGGTCCTCGAAGCCCCAAGAGCCAACCAACTCGTATCAAATCTTTCCAATTTGGCCTCCAGGTCGTGTCCCTGCCCCCAGCCGCTAGGTACCAGCTCAGAGACGCTTAAAGACTCGCCCGGCCAATAACCGCCAAAATCCCACGTCCCCAGTCCTCTCGACTGTATTACCCTTAATTCTCTAAGCCACACCAGGGGGAGTCCAGGATCTCACACATCCCCCCCCCTCCAAGCCGCCATTTCTTAGCACCACCAACTTCGAGGACCTCTTTCCCCCCCCGCCACCAACACCAATGTCCTGACACCTCAGACATTTGTGTCCCGCCACACCGACAGCCCTTTTTCAATACCCTCCTGCACCGCAAGACACCATAGGTCCAAACCGATAGCATTCAAGTGCACTCCATCTTTTCTCCAATATTTGCCCGTCCCTGACTCCAGATCCAAATGACGAATCACAAGAGCCCCATTCCGTACCATGAAACGTGAAATTGCTCTATTCACCTTTATCCTGGCCCTGTTAATACCCTGCACTGACCGAGCTCCGAACCAAACTTTCCTAGGAACAATATCCGACCAGATTATTAATAAACGCGGAAACATGGCCCACAATCTTAAAACATCAAATTTGATGTCATTGATCAGTTCTCTACAAGGGCGTTTACCGAGATCGTTGCCCCCCAAATGAATTACCAATAAATCCGGCACCCTGTCCAAACGCACAAACTTATGAAATTTTGGCAAGAGCTGTTTCCAATACATTCCCCGCTTTCCAATCCAACGTAAGGTCGCTGATGACTTCTCCACTCCGAGCTGTCTCCCTTGAGGGTGAACATCTGCTCGCACCGCTGCCCAAAACACAAACGAGTGGCCCACAATCCATGTCAGTAACGGCCTTCTTTCTGCAAAGAAAATAACAAACCAAAACATAGTAATCATAAAGCGCAACCCTAATAAATCTTTTTCCAACTCTAAAAAATCCCCTTTTAAACCAAGGACGGACGAATATAAGACTTGAACCTCACGGATTCCCAACGGCCGATCCTCCGCACCACGTCCTCTCCCAAACCTCTTCTTGCTGCTTCCGTAGCTGCCCCTATCCTAAATGAGTGACCTGAAAACTTCTCTGCTGAAATACCTCCTTGCATCAAACAGCGCTTAAATATGGTGACAAACTGATACCGAGATAAAAAGGATCCATCTGCGTGCAACAACAGTGGCTCATCAAACCAAACCTTCCCCTCTGAAAATTCCCGAAAACATAATACCGGGCACAATGGAGAACCCGGTACTTCAAATAGCTCAATTTTACACCCTTTCCCAGCCAAATCAGTTTTTGATTGACGCAGCCAAATAACCAACTTATCCCCGTGTAAGACTACATCTTGACCCTGCAGCCCCCCTTTTTTATTCTTAGCTGGGCTGACCAACTCACCCAAACGAAATGCCCCAAAGAATGCCAAAGCAAATGCCAACTTAAACAAAACCACCTCCGGCTGATTAGTGCATACCCTTGGTAATTGTTCGCCTAACTGCAATAAAATCTCATAGGATACAGGGCGTCGACCATCTAAGGATTTCCAACCTTTACGCCAACCTTTCATCACCTGTAGGACCATGAATGATTTAGTTACGTCATGAAGCCCCCTGAATCTAAATCCAAATGCTAAACCAGCCAAAAATTGATTAACTTTTGATACTGACCAACCGCTATCCCATTTTTGACCTAACAGTAACAGCAACTTCTCATCGTCATTCATATCTGATCCCAGTGACAAACCCCAATCCACCCAAGTATCCCAGGCCTTAACATAGTGCGACCAAGTTCCCGGCGCCAACGACCTAGACAGTAGCACCCCTACTGCCCCAACGGAATCTTCCATAGTTCCTCCGGGCAGAAAACCCGCACGAGATCCACTTGAGACATTCCATCTGGAACCCGATCCCACTGTGAATAAAAATTATTGTCACCAATCAATGATGCAGTAGACGATCGAAATTCCGCAGTGACCCACAAATTAAACCTTAGACCCAGCCAAACCATATGTTGCAAAACTTTTAGCAACGCTGAATCTGCGGACGATAATGAATTTACCGCTCTTTTAGCGGCTTCCGATTCACAACCGAAACAAATCTTCATATTACAGACCTCTGATCCCCATAAGGATAAAGCAACAGCAATTGGAAAAACTGCACACAGCAAACGATTTGCAGATAAACCGTTATCCTCCCATGAAGGCGGCCACCGACACGCTAGCCAATTCTCTCGAAAGACCAAACAAAAACCTTGCTCGTCCACCGGGCCGATCTTAAAACCCAAATCTTCCGCAGGCACGACAAGTGCAATCCACAGTGACTTCCCGTTATACGAATCGAGGAAAAGCATCCATACTTTCAAATCATCCTTTAAGGCCTTTCGAAGCCTGATAAAATGAGAAGGGGACCGAACTCCTACAGTAGCCAAAGACATTCTGCGACAAAACGCCCTACCCATTGGCACGATACGGCATGCAAAATTTAACTTCCCCAACAATGATTGCACCACATGCAACGTCACCTTTTGTGACTCATATACTCTCCTCACGTCTAATCTCATGCTCACGAGTTTGGCCATAGGTAAGCGACACTCCATTGCCACCGTATCTATCTCGATGCCTAAAAAACTCAAAGATGTCACCGGACCTACCGTTTTGTCAGCGGCTAACGGAACACCGAACCTGCTTGACACACTCTCCATAGAGTGGAGCAAAATTGAACAATCAGCGGAATGCGCTGGGCCCACAAACAGAAAATCATCCAGATAATGGATGCAAGATCGAAGCCCAGATACATCTTTCACTACCCATTCCAAAAACGTACTAAACAATTCAAAATATGCACACGATAGGGAACAACCCATCGGCAAACAACGATCCACGTAAAAACCCCCATTCCAAAAACACCCCAACAAATGTAGACTATTCGGATTAACTGGAAGCAAACGAAACGCAGCCTCAATATCGGTTTTTGCCAATAAAGCCCCCTGTCCACAACGTCTAACCCATTCCATAGCTGTGTCAAACGACGTGTAAAGAACCGAGCACAACTGTGGATCAATGCCGTCGTTCACTGACAGACCTTTTGGGAACGAAAGATGATGGATTAACCTAAATTTATTAACCTCCTTTTTAGGGACCACCCCCAAAGGAGAAACTCTCAGTTCCTCCATAGGGAGAGACTGAAAAGGGCCGGCCATTCTACCAAGTGACACTTCCTTATTCAATTTTTCGAGACTACTTCGGGAAAATCATAGGCCGACTTCAAATTCTTTTTGGACCACTGCACTTTGACGTCCACAAAAGGTATGGAAAAACCAGTCTTAAAACCATCTCTCAAAGTGGAAGCTGCCTTTGTATCAGGATATCTACTTAGGAACGGCTCCATCTCTGCCAGCCGCACCGGAGTCACCCCTTTTTTCAAATCCATCTGACCCCTTTTGCTTCCCTCCCCTGAAACATCTCGCTGCCCCATGATTTCCTCCGCATGAAGAACACTCGTGTTTAAACTTGCACTTTGCCCCGAACCTGCATGTCCCCTCGTTAAAGGCAAAACACAGTCCCTTTTGCATAACCACCGAGTGCCCCGACTGTCCTGAACCCCCGGTGCCTCCAAGAAATGACTGCGAACCCTGATTCGGCCTGACCGGTGCTGTCACTCTCATCCACAAAGAAATATCCTTGTGGTCCCACCTAATATTTTGACGCACGGCTTTACGTTGACGGAATTGCTCGTCATATCTAATCCACCCTTGACCCTCATAGACCCTGTACGCTTCCCCAATGATATCTAAATAGCAAAACAAGGGGGCACAAGTTTCTGGCGATTTTTCCCCTATTACGCTAGCAAAAATCGCAAAAGCTTGTAACCAGTTAGAAAAAGTCAGAGGGATTAATCTAAACCTTCTCCTCTCCTCGTCCTCTTTTTTGGAATCATCCCTACGGGCTTTATCCAAATTGAAACGCTCTAGAGGGAGCAGCGAAAATATTTCAACATACTCCCCTTTCCAAATTCTCTCTTTTACCTCCGGCTTCAAATGTGCACCTAAAGGCCCCTCAAAACACACGTATACTTCCCCCCTTGCCGAATCATCGACCCTGACCGACTCATCCTTATCTTTAGTCCCACCTTCTGTTATCGTCGAGCCTCCCTGCTGAACTACCTCGCAACTGCCGACTGATGTTAACCCAGGTGCCAATGGGGCCCCTTGTGAAATACTGGATCCTGGCCCGCCCGATTCACCAACTCCTTCCGTCCCCAGGACCCCCCTCTCCCGAACATTCCCCAACCACGCTGATAACGGCGATGGTTCGGTTTGCCTATTCCTTGTCTCCCACATTTGGAACAAATCTTTTAACCCTTGCATTAAAATACCCGCGCCAACACTAACCCCCCCTACAGAAACCTCCCCTCTACATAAATCAACACTAGGAGCTAGTGATGGCAATAAAGAAGTTAAAAAAGCACTCTCACCTGGCTGCCTGGGCGCTGTGATCCCAGCAGCCGCTGATCCCGGGTCCAGATGCGCTCCTACGGTCTGTGCTCCACCACGTCCGTGTGGGCTTGATGATCCACGAACCTCCATAGGCCAGTCTTGCGATGTCGCTGCGGTGATAGGACCCACAGCGTGGTCCCGATCCACGGATGCTGTCCGCGAAGATGCAAGGCGCGCAGCGTGAAGGTCCGCTAAACTCCCCCCGCTAGCTGTCACAGCCCCCCCATAGATTAATGCCCCTGTTCCTTCTGCAGCCCCTGTCTGACCCCCCCTCTGGCTATAATCCCATGCATTTACACTATTTACAGTGCCTCCAGCACTGAAACAGTTATCAGCAGCAGCAGTCAGCGAGTGGGCGTGGCTAAACCGGCGCTCATCACCGGCTGCTCTGCGCTCAGGGGCCTGAACTGCTGCCGCCTGAGAATCCCTCATATCACGCCGAGCGGCGGCCCGTATGGATGGGCTCGCCACCGCTCCAGTGCCTGGTTCCTGTCTACCGGCCGTTACCGGTGAGTGTGCTGACCTGTGAGGCGCCCGCCGTACAGGCCCCCGTCCGCTCCTCTGCGTCGCTTGCCGCCGCTGAGCCGGCCCCTTTCCAGGCTGAGCACCGGCCGCTCCACTCCCTGGCTCCGGCAACGCTGATGATCTGGCTGATGAAGGGGAGGCCGACACCTCCCCCCGCTGCAGGCCCCGCCGACTGGTGGGATTCCTCCCGGCTCCCTGGCAGCGCCCGCCTGAACCGCGGTCTGCTGCTGGAACCGGAGGGTCCCCTGGGGGGCTCCTCATACGGCGACGGGCCCTGGGGGCAACCTCGGGGCTCAAGCGCTCCGGAGGCCGAGACCTCCGAGGCCGGCGGCCCTCAGATAGTGAATTGGCTGACCCGGATCCCCTTACAGGAAGCAGGCCCTGCAGAGACGCCTGCAGCCATCCTGCACCCCTGTCTCTAGCTGCATCGCGGAGATGTTCAAGAATTGCCTCAATCTCCATTCTCTCTCATACGGAGCTTGCTATCTAATCAGAGGGGCACCAAAATGGTTGCTCCTCTAAGATGGGTGCCCCCTCTTATAGTCAATCCCCCTTTGTCGCCCCCACCTTCTTGCCTACCTTGCCCTCAGCCAATCCGTAATCCCCAATTCAAATAATTCCCTCAGCTCACTCCATACTATCGCCCCCACCTTTCCGCTCACCCCCTATAGGCCCATTCAACCCTGTCATGTCATGTCCTCCCTCAGAGGCCTGCGGCCTAGTCCGTCCTCACTTTAAAAACAAAAACACATACAACAAAAAACTGGTACAGTACAAAAATTGTCCACCAGCTACAAAAACTTTCTCCTGCAAGTAGTTAACTGAAAGGTTTTTTTCCATTGAAAACACAGATATGGCATCCACCGAGTGTTGTCCTGTCGCGTCTTCTTTATATTATTGCCAAGAAGCTGCAACTGAATAAAGCTGAGCTTGTACCTTCTGCCTCTTATTAACTGCTTTTTTTAAAAAAAATTGTCCACCAGCTACAAAAACTTTCTCCTGCAAGTAGTTAACTGAAAGGTTTTTTTCCATTGAAAACACAGATATGGCATCCACCGAGTGTTGTCCTGTCGCGTCTTCTTTATATTATTGCCAAGAAGCTGCAACTGAATAAAGCTGAGCTTCTACCTTCTGCCTCTTATTAACTGCTTTTTTTTAAAAAAATTGTCCACCAGCTACAAAAACTTTCTCCTGCAAGTAGTTAACTGAAAGGTTTTTTTCCATTGAAAACACAGATATGGCATCCACCGAGTGTTGTCCTGTCGCGTCTTCTTTATATTATTGCCAAGAAGCTGCAACTGAATAAAGCTGTGCTTCAACCTTCTGTTCCAAATTACCATTTTTAAAAATGCAATTGGCTGTTCCGGCCTACTAAAGGTGTCTGTCTGCCCCTGCCTGGTGTTGTCCTCAACTGAACAAAGCTGTGCTTCAACCTTCTGTTCCAAATTACCATTTTTAAAAATGCAATTGGCTGTTCCGGCCTACTAAAGGTGTCTGTCTGCCCCTGCCTGGTGTTGTCCTCAACTGAATAAAGCTGAGCTTCTACCTTCTGTTCCAAATTACCATTTTTAAAAATGCCATTGGCTGTTCCGGCCTACTAAAGGTGTCTATCTGCCCCTGACTGGTGTTGTCCTCAACTGAATAAAGCTGAGCTTCAACCTTCAGTTCCAAATTACCATTTTTAAAAATGCAATTGGCTGTTCCGGCCTACTAAAGGTGAATGTCTGCCCCTGCCTGGTGTTGTCCTCAACTGAATAAAGCTGAGCTTCTACCTTCTGTTCCAAATTACCATTTTTAAAAATGCCATTGGCTGTTCCGGCCTACTAAAGGTGTCTGTCTGCCCCTGCCTGGTGTTGTCCTCAACTGAATAAAGCTGAGCTTCTACCTTCTGTTCCAAATTACCATTTTTAAAAATGCCATTGGCTGTTCCGGCCTACTAAAGGTGTCTGTCTGCCCCTGCCTGGTGTTGTCCTCAACTGAATAAAGCTGAGCTTCTACCTTCTGTTCCAAATTACCATTTTTAAAAATGCCATTGGCTGTTCCGGCCTACTAAAGGTGTCTGTCTGCCCCTGCCTAGTGTTGTCCTCAACTGAATAAAGCTGAGCTTCTACCTTCTGTTCCAAATTACCATTTTTAAAAATGCCATTGGCTGTTCCGGCCTACTAAAGGTGTCTGCCTGCCCCTGCCTGGTGTTGTCCTCAACTGAATAAAGCTGAGCTTCAACCTTCAGTTCCAAATTACCATTTTTAAAAATGCAATTGGCTGTTCCGGCCTACTAAAGGTGAATGTCTGCCCCTGCCTGGTGTTGTCCTCAACTGAATAAAGCTGAGCTTCTACCTTCTGTTCCAAATTACCATTTTTAAAAATGCAATTGGCTGTTCCGGCCTACTAAAGGTGTCTGTCTGCCCCTGCCTGGTGTTGTCCTCAACTGAACAAAGCTGAGCTTCAACCTTCAGTTCCAAATTACCATTTTTAAAAATGCAATTGGCTGTTCCGGCCTACTAAAGGTGTCTGTCTGCCCCTGCCTGGTGTTGTCCTCAACTGAATAAAGCTGAGCTTCTACCTTCTGTTCCAAATTACCATTTTTAAAAATGCCATTGGCTGTTCCGGCCTACTAAAGGTGTCTATCTGCCCCTGCCTGGTGTTGTCCTCAACTGAACAAAGCTGAGCTTCAACCTTCAGTTCCAAATTACCATTTTTAAAAATGCAATTGGCTGTTCCGGCCTACTAAAGGTGTCTGTCTGCCCCTGCCTGGTGTTGTCCTCAACTGAATAAAGCTGAGCTTCTACCTTCTGTTCCAAATTACCATTTTTAAAAATGCCATTGGCTGTTCCGGCCTACTAAAGGTGTCTATCTGCCCCTGACTGGTGTTGTCCTCAACTGAATAAAGCTGAGCTTCAACCTTCAGTTCCAAATTACCATTTTTAAAAATGCAATTGGCTGTTCCGGCCTACTAAAGGTGAATGTCTGCCCCTGCCTGGTGTTGTCCTCAACTGAATAAAGCTGAGCTTCTACCTTCTGTTCCAAATTACCATTTTTAAAAATGCCATTGGCTGTTCCGGCCTACTAAAGGTGTCTGTCTGCCCCTGCCTGGTGTTGTCCTCAACTGAATAAAGCTGAGCTTCTACCTTCTGTTCCAAATTACCATTTTTAAAAATGCCATTGGCTGTTCCGGCCTACTAAAGGTGTCTGTCTGCCCCTGCCTGGTGTTGTCCTCAACTGAATAAAGCTGAGCTTCAACCTTCAGTTCCAAATTACCATTTTAAAAAATGCAATTGGCTGTTCCGGCCTACTAAAGGTGAATTTCTGCCCCTGCCTGGTGTTGTCCTCAACTGAATAAAGCTGAGCTTCTACCTTCTGTTCCAAATTACCATTTTTAAAAATGCCATTGGCTGTTCCGGCCTACTAAAGGTGTCTGTCTGCCCCTGCCTGGTGTTGTCCTCAACTGAATAAAGCTGAGCTTCTACCTTCTGTTCCAAATTACCATTTTTAAAAATGCAATTGGCTGTTCCGGCCTACTAAAGGTGAATGTCTGCCCCTGCCTGGTGTTGTCCTCAACTGAATAAAGCTGAGCTTCTACCTTCTGTTCCAAATTACCATTTTTAAAAATGCAATTGGCTGTTCCGGCCTACTAAAGGTGTCTGTCTGCCCCTGCCTGGTGTTGTCCTCAACTGAACAAAGCTGAGCTTCAACCTTCAGTTCCAAATTACCATTTTTAAAAATGCAATTGGCTGTTCCGGCCTACTAAAGGTGTCTGTCTGCCCCTGCCTGGTGTTGTCCTCAACTGAATAAAGCTGAGCTTCTACCTTCTGTTCCAAATTACCATTTTTAAAAATGCCATTGGCTGTTCCGGCCTACTAAAGGTGTCTATCTGCCCCTGCCTGGTGTTGTCCTCAACTGAACAAAGCTGAGCTTCAACCTTCAGTTCCAAATTACCATTTTTAAAAATGCAATTGGCTGTTCCGGCCTACTAAAGGTGTCTGTCTGCCCCTGCCTGGTGTTGTCCTCAACTGAATAAAGCTGAGCTTCTACCTTCTGTTCCAAATTACCATTTTTAAAAATGCCATTGGCTGTTCCGGCCTACTAAAGGTGTCTATCTGCCCCTGACTGGTGTTGTCCTCAACTGAATAAAGCTGAGCTTCAACCTTCAGTTCCAAATTACCATTTTTAAAAATGCAATTGGCTGTTCCGGCCTACTAAAGGTGAATGTCTGCCCCTGCCTGGTGTTGTCCTCAACTGAATAAAGCTGAGCTTCTACCTTCTGTTCCAAATTACCATTTTTAAAAATGCCATTGGCTGTTCCGGCCTACTAAAGGTGTCTGTCTGCCCCTGCCTGGTGTTGTCCTCAACTGAATAAAGCTGAGCTTCTACCTTCTGTTCCAAATTACCATTTTTAAAAATGCCATTGGCTGTTCCGGCCTACTAAAGGTGTCTGTCTGCCCCTGCCTGGTGTTGTCCTCAACTGAATAAAGCTGAGCTTCAACCTTCAGTTCCAAATTACCATTTTAAAAAATGCAATTGGCTGTTCCGGCCTACTAAAGGTGAATTTCTGCCCCTGCCTGGTGTTGTCCTCAACTGAATAAAGCTGAGCTTCTACCTTCTGTTCCAAATTACCATTTTTAAAAATGCCATTGGCTGTTCCGGCCTACTAAAGGTGTCTGTCTGCCCCTGCCTGGTGTTGTCCTCAACTGAATAAAGCTGAGCTTCTACCTTCTGTTCCAAATTACCATTTTTAAAAATGCAATTGGCTGTTCCGGCCTACTAAAGGTGAATGTCTGCCCCTGCCTGGTGTTGTCCTCAACTGAATAAAGCTGAGCTTCTACCTTCTGGCTCTGATTAAGTTTTTTTTTTTTTTTTTTTAAATTGCTGGATGGGGCCTAATACCTCTGTTTGCTGCTCCCTGGTGTTTGTCCTCAACTGAATAAAGCTGAGCCTCTACCTTCTGGCTCTGATTAACTGCTGTTTTTTTAAAAATTGGTGGTTCCGGCCTACTAACGGTGTCTGCCCCTCCCTGGTGTTGCCCTCAACTGAATAAAGCTGAGCTTCTACCTTCTGGCTCTGATTAACTGCTGTTTTTTTAAAAATTGGTGGTTCCGGCCTACTAACGGTGTCTGCCCCTGCCTGGTGTTGTCCTCAACTGAATAAAGCTGAGCTTCTACCTTCTGGCTCTGATTAACTGCTGTTTTTTAAAAAATTGGTGGTTCCTGCCTACTAACGGTGTCTGCCCCTGCCTGGTGTTGTCCTCAACTGAATAAAGCTGAGCTTCTACCTTCTGGCTCTGATTAACTGCTGTTTTTTAAAAAATTGGTGGTTCCGGCCTACTAACGGTGTCTGCCCCTGCCTGGTGTTGTCCTCAACTGAATAAAGCTGAGCTTCTACCTTCTGGCTTTCGGCCTATACTATCAGATATTAAACTGCATTTGGCCTACTAGTGTGGTTGGGCCCTTGAAACAGTGTCTGCTGCTCTTGGGTTTGCTACTCCACTGAACAAAGCAATGCCGCCTGTTTAGTCCTGTTACCAATTTTGAACTGCATTTAGCCTACTTTATTCTTTGGCCCTATATCTGTTTCCTCTTCATCCTGCCCATTGCCCAGCCACTGCTAGATGAGTCTGCTGGTACATTGACCTAGACCACTACATTCCCCTTGCACTCTACACAGCCAGAATCTGACCCTGCTGAAAGTAAGGTTCCCCTTCCCGCATGTTATACCACCTTACACAGGGACAAAGAGGAAGGTGCAGATGAAAGTGCAGGTTCCTTCATCAGGTGGGCGGGGGCATACTCGTTGGCGACGTCACTGGCACAGGGCCCCTCAGAGTACGCAAAAGTGTCGCTGCTGGTGGGAGGCGCCCCCGCCATGCAAACACACCGCCGTACTTTGAGGGGCCCTGTGCCAGTGCCAATGCAAACGAGTGGGCCCCCCCTGCTTGCTCAGGATCACAGCACTTGCAACGTTGAAATACTTACCTTTCCCTGCAACACCGCCGTGACGTAGTCCGCATTTCCTGGGCCCACGAAAAACTTGAGCCAGCCCTACTCCCCCCACAACTTTTGCCAAATGACCCCCAATTCCCTATGCCCAACTATTATTATAAAGTTAATTAAGATTGACAAGCTTCAGAAACAAGAATGGATGTTTTTGGCATTAAAATGGGCACTGTAGGTGTTTTCCTGGCCTCCACACTGCCGACTATGCTTCCCCATTGACTTGCATTGGGTTTCGTGTTTCGGTCGATCCCCGACTTTTAGCGATAATCGGCCGACTGCACTCGACTCGACTCTGGACAAAATCGGGTTTCACAAAACCCGACTCGATCTTAAAAAAATGAAAGTCGCTCAACTCTAGTAGTGAACACTGCGTGTGTGTGCTAACAGAAGAAGAAGAAATTAATGAGCTGGTGGCAATCAAAATACACCTCCCTGCCCAAGAATGCAATCCCTGAGAATCTGTTCTGGGGCCTGATAAAAGGTCATCGAGGGCCGTAAATGGCCCTGGGGCCTGAGGTTCCCCACCCCTGCACTAAGTGCTTCCCACTGTTTCCTTACGCCCCAGCTATGGAGAACACCGTGTTCACTAGCAATATACATGTGTATATGAACATAGAGGATTAGGTGCATTCATGATATAGGATTTCCCGTGCTGTCGTGTCCCCTCCCCCACAGGTAATACATCTACTTACATCACAGACTATGACAGATCTGACAGTGACTATACTGTGCATTAGTCACAAAGGTGTCAGGACCTCACCAGTGTCAGAGGATCAGGTGGGTGGAGAACATGGGAAACCTTATTACTCAGGAATCTGCTGAACGTCACCTGGAGATTATACGGTTACACAGGGTAATTTGAGGTTTTTGAGCAGAAATTGAACATTAGCTCTCCAAATTGTCATAGAAAATACAAAACTACTCAATAATTTGGAGTTTCTGCTCACTTTCAGCTCCAAAAACTTAGAAAAAAGACTCAGTGTGCAAATGGATTTATTTTCTGGCTAAAAAAAAGCCTTGTCCAAGAAAAAATACATTAAAAAGGTTTTTGGTGCTTATGCATTTATTGTAGAATGCAGGTTTTTTTTCCTGATTTAACTGATTCAGTTGTCATAGTAAAAGCATAATAAAAACACGTCACCACTTCTACATTTATCACCCACCCCTGGTTTTGTCTTCCAAATACTGATGTAAAATACCGACCAAATACTGACCGTATGCACGTAGCCTTAGATATTGTCATGTTGCTTCTTTTTCCAAGTGGGGAAAAAAAAAGCTGCGTGGAAGAAAGCAGCATTATGTGGTCTATGGACACTTAGTTTCCAGTGAAATAAGTAGGAGTTTTTCAAACAATATTTGAAGCAATTTTAATGCAGATTTTGGAGCAGAATCTGTTTCAAACTCTTTGCAAACAAACCCGACATCTGAAAATCTTGTCAAACACAACATGGCAACATGGGTTCCTGAAGTTGATTTCTCTTGATCACCATTTTTTGTTAGGAAGTTAAAATAGTTAAAAGTTGACCAGAGATTTCAAATTTTCCCAACAAAGTTTTTCAGGACCTCCTCTCATTTGAAGTGACTTTGGGGGGCCTCAATGACAGTAAATATCCATAATTGACACTATTCTAAAAACTACACCCCTCAAGGTGCTCAAAACCAACTTCAAGAAGTTTATTAACTTCAGGTGCTTCGCCGGAATTTTTGCAATATGGAAGGAAAAAATGAGCTTTTAACTTTTTTTTTCTCAAAAATTTTACTTTAGACCCAAATGTCTTTATTTTCACAAGGGTTAACAGGAAAAAAATGGACCCCAAAACTTGTTTTGCAATTTCTCCTGAGTATGCTGATACCCCATATGTGAGGGAAAACTACTATTTGGGAGCACGGCAGGTCTTGGAAGGGAAGGATCATCGTTTGATTTTTTTAACGCAAAATTGCCTGAAATCGAGAGTGGATGCCATGTTGCATTTGGAGAGCCCCTGATGTGCCTAAACAGTGGGAACCCCCCCACAAGTGATGCCATTTTGGAAACTAGACCCGTCAAGGAATTTATCTAGATTGTGGTGAGCACCTTGAACCCCCACGTGCTTCACAGAATTTTACAACATTGATCTGTGAAAATTAAACAAATTTTTTCCCAGAAAACAGTTTTTTTAGCCACAATTTTTTTCGGTTTCACAAGGATAGCAGGAGAAAATGGACTCCAAAATTTGTTGAGCAAATTCTCCTGAGTTTGCCAATACCCAATATATGTCACTCTGTGACTGTACGTGATGGGGAAATGGGCCCTAACTATCTCTGCTACCAAAGGTACATCTAATAGTGAAAAGGTTTGGGCCTTGTGCCTTATTGTTCCTCTGTTGTCGCCCAAGCTGTCCCCTCCCCAGGAGGCTTGGGACAAAAATGCTATTGTATAAACACATAAAACAATCAGGGATAACAAAAAGTAAGTAACATAGAAAACACTCACCAAAGGTAGAGCGGTATATAGGGAAGGGTAGGAATGTACAAACCAAATTGGGATTGGACAATGAGTAAAGCATACACCCAAAAACAGCATACAACAATCTTCAGCAACAAAAGCGATCTCCAAACCAGCAGCTCCAGTGAGCCAGGAATTAAACATTCACTGGTGAGGAAGAGAAGGTCTGTCCAGATTTTATAGAGAGAGGAAATGACCAGTTCAGGAGCAGCCGTAAGATAGAGTTGTATATGTTTACAACCAGCATAGAAAGGGTCGTTAACCTCTTCAGCACCAAAGGAAACAAAATCCATTTAATTTGAGGCACAAAACACACAGGCTAAATGGAAGACCTGCTATTCACACTGCGTAATGATTTTGCAACCCCAGATCTCTCAGGAGGACGTGACACATTAATGATGCTACGTGGTTGAAAACTACTTTTGAGGCACAGTGCAAAGCTCAGAAGGTAAGAAGTACCATATTGGAGTTCAGATTTTGCTGGAATGGTTTGAGAGTGCCATGTCACATTGACAGAGCCCCCGAGGTGCCAGAGCAGCAGAGATCCCCCATATATGATCAAATTATATGATCATATATGATCAAATTTTATAAATTACAACCTCAGCGAATTCAACTAGAGGTGCAGTAATCATATTGACACCACATATGCCTCACAGAATTTTATACTATTGGGCGGTGAAGAAAGAATAATTAAATTTTTACCAATAAAATGTTGTTTTAGCCCCAAGTTTTCCTTTCCTCTAAGGGCTAATGGGAAAAAAGGACCTCAGTTTGTTGTAAAAAAATTTCTCCTGGATCACTACTCTACATGTAATTGAGAACTTCTTTTCAGACAAATTGCAGAGCTCAGAAGGGAGGAAGCGCCCAATTATAGTGTAGGTTTTATGTTATGATTTGTGGATGCCATGACCCACTGGTGGAGCTTCTAAGGTACCAGAACGCCCCATAAGTGACCCCAATTTACAAATTGCAGTTATCATATTGACATCACGGGTGGGTCCCAGAATTTTATACCATTAGACAGTAAAGAAAAAATACTTACATTTTTACCCCCAAAATTTTGTTTTAGCCCTAGATTTTACATTTTCACAAGAGGAAATGGGTAAATATGGCACCAAAATTTGTCCCACAATTTCTGCTGAATGCAGATATACCCTATATGTGGCTGTACGGTATTGTTTAGCCACACGGTGAGACTTGGGAGGGATGAAGTGCTATTTGCCTCCTGGAGCATAGATTATGTGCTAGAAAAGCAGAATTGCCCTCAAGCGATGACATTTTGGAAATTATACCCCTTTGAGAATTTATATACAGGTGTAGTGGGGATTTTGACTCCATCGGTGTTTTCCAGAAACAAGCAGCAGTAGATGTCACTGAGTGAAAATTGCAAACTGCCATTGTAGTGACCAGTACATTGTAGTGCCCAGTGTGTTATGACTAGCTCATGCTTCTGGAGACACGCACCCGTAAATTAGGTGGGATCTCATCACTACAGAAATGCTAAACACGTGGATGCTAAATGTGGTTTACGCACACTGGGGCTCAGGAGGGAGGTGCACAAAACTGTGGTCGACTGCACTTTTATGTGCGCCTAAAAAACTGACACCACTGGATCACAGGTCTTATTGCATCCACAGTGTTTCCATCTTCCTCATTATAGGGATTCTTCTGCCAGAGGTTCTGTCTGAATCACATATTTCAGAGATTTACACGGAAACCCCGATATAAGTGCTCAGAGCAGAGAGCAGGATAAATGTGCACCGAGCCTTACTGCGATCTTTGGAAGGCAGAATGAACAAATGAACAGCAGGTGAAGAATTGGTTTTATTTATTTTTTACGCTGTTCCTCGTGCAGTATAAGTGATTTGGCGACTTTCTTCTTTGGGTTGGTGTGATTACAGCGATACCAGATTTATATCGGGTTTTCATGATTGGCTGCTGTCACACACTAAAAGATGCTTTTTTTAAAAAAATATATATATATGTATTTTTTGCATCACCATATTTTGATAGCTATAATTTTTTCCATATTTCAGTCTTAGACATGCTGTGAGCCATAGCCGCCAGCTTCCTGCAGCTGCCGGGCTTTCACGTGTGCCCGCTACATAAGGGAATGAATATTCACTGCTTTCCACTCCCAGGCTTGGAGAGAAGTGAATATTCACTGATCTTTAATAGCTGGAACAGGAGCAGCAGCTGCCGTCGGCTGTGGCTAACACTGTGCCCGCATTGAAGATCAATAAGAAAAGCTCTTGGAGGGGAATGTGGAGGGGGCACATACTTTGTCTATGGGAGTAATGGCTGTGGTCGAATAGGCCCCCTGACGCCAGCAGAAACTTCAACTGGATGTGCATCCTTGGACGCACATCCAGTTGAAGTGTATTGCAGCGCACAGACCTGTCAGGTCCGTGAGCGGCAACACACTCTGCTGACATCATGCGCTCCCATAGCTTGTATGCTTAAGTAAGCAGCTGGCTTTAGAAGAGGACGCCATGTGGGGAAGCAGAGGGAAATGGAATATATTGGTTTATTTATTTCTAAAGAGTAGAGGCAGAATGGGGAACATATACCAGGATGTGGATATATATATACCAGGGTGGGGAAAATTGTTGCGCCCAATGGTGGCTCAAGTGGACTTGTAGGACCACAGTGCCACAGGACAGGGCCTGTCTAGGAAGGGGCATATGTCCATATGAGCTGATGATGGAGACAGACGGGGCTGCAGGTAGTTGCCAGGTACAACTCCTTGGCAGAATCCGGGACTGCAGCTGCTGACCCCAGGGGTCAGGATCGCTGACACTGATTAGGGTTATGTTCAGACAGTCTAGAATACTGGACCAGGGACTGGCCACACACAGACTGGAGAACAATGTTCAGGCATTGGTGCCACTGGGACCAGTGGACTTTGGATTCAGGACTGACCTATCCAGCACCAGGGGACAACGTTCAGGCATTAGCCACCATGGGACCAGAGATTCGGGTTCAGGACGCTGGCCGCATTGGGACCAGGGCACCTCACAACTGCACTGGTAGAATATCAAACTACCTAATGACTTATCTCTTTGCTTGTCAACTCCCTAACAGAGAGGGAGTCATATATATAGGATGACTTACAACAATTTGCTGGGAGACATCTTGCAGGCAGGTGAATGAATTATACTGAATGCCTCTTAGCTACAAGCTGAGGGTATTTACTATATGCGTGCTGCCCCTTTAAGAGCAGCGGAGCACATACTAGGCGCGGTGCACATAGAACAGGAAGCAGAAAGCATGCCGAGGACCTATGCGGCGGAGATGGAGTGGGGTTGTAAGCCGGCATACCTACATGCACTACTGATATGCATATCAAGATGGGGTCCAATGTGAGGGAAATTTAAACCAGGATAAGGCTCGGCCAGTATAGGGGAAATATATGCCAGGATTGAACACATATACCAGGATGGGGGGCTGCTCCAAGTCTTGCACTGGGGCCCCTCAGTCTCTAGTTACGCCACTGACTTTGTCCATACAGTGTATTTGTATATGAATGACGACATCTTCTCTGTCATACAGACTTAGGGTTTCCCCCATTGCTCTGCCTTCCCCTCCCTTTCCTTATATAATATGTTTAGTACATACATCAGAGGACATGAACATGATGGATATACGATCCATTAGTCACTGTGGTGTTAGGGATAAGGTGGGTGGAGAATATTAAGGGATTGAGTGGGAAATATTATTATTTAGGATCTGGTGACTGTCACCTGGAGATTAATGGGAATTTATTTCTGGCTCTCAGGATTATGACATCACACTTATAATTACATCTATATTTGTTGGACATTAAATAATACAATTTCATAAAGGAAATGTGAAAAAAATCAATGGTAAAATGAATGACAGTGTGCTGCCCATGTGTAAGTGCCTTTGAAGTTTGCACTACTAATATATTGTGTCCGGTTCATACATGGACATATGGATGGATGGATTGACATATGAGGGAGAGATGGATTGATGGATGACATGAGGAATGGATGGGTGGAGGAATGGATAGACTGGTTAGTAGGAGGATTGCTTTGCCATTAGCCATTATCACCGATTGAAAGTCTCCTGATCCTGATGAAGGATGGCAATCCTGTGAGTCCTGATTGTAACGTAGAGAACCCGATAGTCCAATCATTGAGATTTTCTCACTTACACCGTATTTTATTAATATGTTGAGTAACCCTAGTGATGGAGAGAAATTTCCATCATTAATGATCCATGGTCATCTGTTATGACCCCAGTGGACAGGGTCTCAGAGGAACGTGTAAGTCTGCAAGATACAAAAATCCAGCTCATAGGGCTGTGGTAACTGGGTTGACCAAATAGCTACTCCTAACGCCAACACTAGAAGTAGCCGGGGATCATGCCTACGGTGATCGCTAGATGACTCGCGCCAGCCGGAGAATCTAACTACCCCTAGGAGAAGAAAACAAAGACCTCTCTTGCCTCCAGAGAAAGGGACCCCAAAGCAAGATACAAGCCCCCCACAAATAATAATGGTGAGGTAAGAGGAAATGACAAACACAGAAATGAACCAGGTTCAGCAAAGAGAGGCCAGCTTACTAATAGCAGAATATAGCAAGATAACTTATCTGGTCAACAAAAACCCTATAAAAATCCACGCTGGAGATTCAAGAACCCCCGAACCGTCTAACGGTCCGGGGGGAGAACACCAGCCCCCTAGAGCTTCCAGCAAAGGTCAGGATACAGATAGGAACAAGCTGGACAAAAATACCAAACAAAACAAAAGCAAAAAGCAAAGAAGCAGACTTAGCTTGAAAAACAGGAACCAGGATCAGAGGACAAGAGCACAACAGATTAGCTCTGAATTCAACGATGCCAGGCATTGAACTGAAGGTCCAGGGAGCTTATATAGCAACGCCCCTGAACTAACGGCCCAGGTGAGGATATAGGAAAAGACAGACGCTCCAGAGTCAAATCACTAATGACCACTAGAGGGAGCAAAAAGCAAAATCACAACAGTACCCCCCCCTTAGTGAGGGGTCACCGAACCCTCACCACGACCACCAGGGCGATCAAGATGAGCGGCATGAAAGGCACGAACTAAATCGGCCGCATGAACATCAGAGGCGACCACCCAGGAATTATCTTCCTGACCATAGCCCTTCCACTTGACCAGGTACTGAAGCCTCCGCCTGGAGAGACGAGAATCCAAGATCTTCTCCACCACGTACTCCAACTCGCCCTCAACCAACACCGGAGCAGGAGGCTCAGCAGAAGGAACCACAGGCACAACGTACCGCCGCAACAAGGACCTATGAAACACGTTGTGGATAGCAAACGACACAGGTAGATCCAGGCGAAAGGATACAGGATTAAGAATTTCCAATATCTTGTAAGGACCAATAAAACGAGGTTTAAATTTGGGAGAGGAAACCTTCATAGGAACAAAGCGGGAAGAAAGCCACACCAAATCCCCAACACGTAGTCGGGGACCCACACCGCGGCGGCGGTTGGCAAAGCGCTGAGCCCTCTCCTGTGACAACTTCAAGTTGTCCACCACAAGATTCCAGATCCGCTGCAACCTATCCACCACAGAATCCACCCCAGGGCAGTCAGAAGGTTCCACATGACCCGAAGAAAAACGAGGGTGGAAACCAGAGTTGCAGAAAAACGGCGAAACCAAGGTGGCGGAACTAGCCCGATTATTAAGGGCAAACTCAGCTAACGGCAAGAAGGTCACCCAATCGTCCTGATCAGCAGAGACAAAACACCTCAAATAAGCCTCCAAAGTCTGATTAGTTCGCTCCGTCTGTCCATTAGTCTGAGGATGGAAAGCAGACGAAAACGACAAGTCAATGCCCATCCTACTACAAAAGGATCGCCAGAATCTGGAAACGAACTGGGATCCTCTGTCTGACACAATATTCTCAGGGATGCCGTGCAAACGAACCACGTTCTGGAAAAACACAGGAACCAGATTGGAAGAGGAAGGCAGTTTAGGCAAAGGAACCAAATGGACCATCTTGGAGAAGCGATCACATATCACCCAGATAACAGACATGCCCTGAGACACCGGAAGATCAGAAATGAAATCCATGGAGATATGTGTCCAAGGTCTCTTAGGGACAGGCAAGGGCAAGAGCAACCCACTGGCACGAGAACAGCAAGGCTTAGCTCGAGCACAAGTCCCACAGGACTGTACAAATGACCGCACATCCCTAGACAAGGAAGGCCACCAAAAGGATCTGGCCACCAGATCTCTGGTGCCAAAAATTCCTGGGTGACCTGCCAACACCGAGGAATGAACCTCAGAAATGACTCTGCTGGTCCACTTATCAGGCACAAACAGTCTGTCAGGTGGACAAGAATCAGGCCTATCAGCCTGAAATCTCTGCAACACACGTCGCAGATCAGGAGAAATAGCTGACAAGATAATACCATCCTTAAGAATACCAACAGGTTCAGCGACTCCAGGAGCATCAGGCACAAAGCTCCTGGAAAGAGCATCGGCCTTCACATTCTTTGAACCTGGTAAATACGAGACAACAAAGTCAAAACGGGAGAAAAACAATGACCAGCGGGCCTGTCTAGGATTCAGGCGTTTAGCAGACTCGAGATACATCAGATTTTTGTGATCAGTCAAGACCACCACACGATGCTTAGCACCCTCGAGCCAATGACGCCACTCCTCAAATGCCCATTTCATGGCCAACAACTCCCGATTGCCCACATCATAATTTCGCTCCGCAGGCGAAAACTTCCTAGAGAAAAAGGCGCAAGGTCTCATAACACAGCAACCAGGGCCTCTCTGCGACAAAACGGCCCCTGCTCCAATCTCTGAAGCATCCACCTCAACCTGAAAGGGAAGCGAGACATCAGGCTGGCACAAAACAGGCGCCGAAGTAAACCGACGTTTCAACTCCTGGAAAGCCTCCACGGCAGCAGGAGCCCAATTAACCACATCGGAGCCCTTCTTGGTCATATCCGTCAAAGGTTTCACAATGCTAGAAAAGTTAGCGATAAAACGACGGTAGAAGTTAGCGAAACCCAAGAACTTCTGAAGACTCTTAACTGACGAGGGCTGAGTCCAATCAAGAATAGCTCGGACCTTGACTGGGTCCATCTCCACAGCAGAAGGGGAAAAAATGAACCCCAAAAAGGGAACCTTCTGTACACCAAAAAGACACTTTGAGCCCTTGACAAACAAAGAATTTTCACGCAAAATTTTAAAGACCATCCTGACCTGCTCCACATGCGAGTCCCAATTATCAGAAAAAACCAGAATATCATCCAGATAAACGATCAGAAATTTATCCAGATAGTTCCGGAAAATGTCATGCATAAAGGACTGAAAAACTGAAGGGGCATTAGAGAGCCCAAAAGGCATCACCAAGTACTCAAAATGACCTTCGGGCGTATTGAATGCGGTTTTCCATTCATCCCCTTGCTTAATGCGCACAAGGTTGTACGCACCACGAAGGTCTATCTTGGTAAACCACTTGGCACCTTTAATCCGGGCAAACAAGTCAGACAACAGCGGCAAAGGATACTGAAATTTGACAGTGATCTTATTTAAAAGCCGATAGTCAATACAAGGCCTCAAAGATCCGTCCTTTTTAGCCACAAAAAAGAATCCCGCACCAAGAGGGGAAGAAGACGGACGGATGTGTCCTTTCTCCAGAGACTCCTTGATATATGAACGCATAGCGGTATGTTCAGGTATCGACAGATTAAACAGTCTTCCCTTAGGAAATTTACTGCCTGGAATCAAATCTATTGCACAGTCACATTCCCTATGAGGAGGCAATGCACTGGACCTGGACTCGCTAAAGACATCCTGATAATCAGACAAGTACTCCGGAACTTCCGAAGGCGTAGAAGAAGCAATAGACACAGGCAGGGAATCCTCATGAATACCACGACAGCCCCAACTAGACACTGACATAGCCTTCCAGTCAAGGACTGGATTATGGGTCTGTAACCATGGCAGCCCCAAAACAACCAAATCATGCATTTTATGTAGAACGAGAAAACGTATCACCTTGCGGTGTTCAGGAGTCATGCACATGGTAACCTGTGTCCAATACTGCGGCTTATTTTCTGCCAATGGCGTAGCATCAATACCCCTAAGAGGGATAGGATTTTCTAATGGTTCAAGAATAAAACCACAGCGCTTAGCAAATGAGAGATCCATAAGACTCAGGGCAGCACCTGAATCTACAAACGCCATGACAGGATAAGATGACAGTGAGCAAATCAAAGTTACAGACAGAATAAACTTAGGATGCAAATTACCAACGGTGACAGGACTAACAACCTTAGATATACGTTTAGAGCATGCTGAGATAACATGTGTAGAATCACCACAGTAGTAGCACAAGCCATTCCGGCGTCTATGAATTTTCCTCTCATTTCTAGTCAGGATTCTATCACATTGCATCAAATCAGGTGTCCGTTCAGACAACACCATGAGGGAATTTGCGGTTTTTCTATCACATTGCATCACATCAGGTGTCTGTTCAGACAACAACATGAGGGAATTTGCGGTTTTGCGCTCCCGCAACCGCCGGTCAATTTGAATAGCCAGGGACATGGTATCATTCAGACCTGTGGGAATGGGAAAACCCACCATAACATTCTTAATGGCCTCAGAAAGGCCATTTCTAAAATTAGCGGCCAGTGCACACTCGTTCCAATGTGTCAGCACGGACCATTTCCGAAATTTTTGGCAATACACCTCAGCCTCGTCCTGGCCCTGAGACATAGCCAGCAAGGCTTTCTCTGCCTGAATCTCCAGATTGGGTTCCTCATAAAGTAAACCGAGCGCCAGAAAAAACGCATCAATATCAGCCAATGCCGGATCTCCTGGCGCCAACGAAAAAGCCCAATCCTGAGGGTCACCCCGTAAGAATGAAATAACAATTTTTACTTGTTGAGCAGAGTCTCCAGACGAACAAGGTTTCAGGGACAAAAATAATTTACAATTATTCCTGAAATTCCTAAACTTAAATCGGTCTCCTGAAAACAGTTCAGGAATCGGAATCTTGGGTTCAGGCCTAGGATTTCTGGTAACATAATCTTGTATACCCTGCACACGAGCGGCAAGCTGGTCCACACTTGTAATCAAGGTCTGGACATTCATGTCTGCAGCAAGCTTAAGCCACTCTGAGGTAAAGGGGAAAAGAAAAAAAAAAATGAGAGAGGGAAAAAAAAAACTCAAAATTTTCTTTCTTATAATCCCACTTCTGCAATGCATTAAACATTTAATACTGGCCTGGCATACTGTTATGACCCCAGTGGACAGGGTCTCAGAGGAACGTGTAAGTCTGCAAGATACAAAAATCCAGCTCATAGGGCTGTGTTAACTGGGTTGACCAAATAGCTACTCCTAACGCCAACACTAGAAGTAGCCGGGGATCATGCCTACGGTGATCGCTAGATGACTCGCGCCAGCCGGAGAATCTAACTACCCCTAGGAGAAGAAAACAAAGACCTCTCTTGCCTCCAGAGAAAGGGACCCCAAAGCAAGATACAAGCCCCCCACAAATAATAACGGTGAGGTAAGAGGAAATGACAAACACAGAAATGAACCAGGTTCAGCAAAGAGAGGCCAGCTTACTAATAGCAGAATATAGCAAGATAACTTATCTGGTCAACAAAAACCCTATAAAAATCCACGCTGGAGATTCAAGAACCCCCGAACCGTCTAACGGTCCGGGGGGAGAACACCAGCCCCCTAGAGCTTCCAGCAAAGGTCAGGATACAGATAGGAACAAGCTGGACAAAAATACCAAACAAAACAAAAGCAAAAAGCAAAGAAGCAGACTTAGCTTGAAAAACAGGAACCAGGATCAGAGGACAAGAGCACAACAGATTAGCTCTGAATTCAACGATGCCAGGCATTGAACTGAAGGTCCAGGGAGCTTATATAGCAACGCCCCTGAACTAACGGCCCAGGTGAGGATATAGGAAAAGACAGACGCTCCAGAGTCAAATCACTAATGACCACTAGAGGGAGCAAAAAGCAAAATCACAACAGTCATCTTTCACTTTTGATCATAGATCTAGAGGAAGAAAGACAATATGTTGAGATATCTGCAGCAACATCCACTGTAGACACGTCTGATCAAGAACTTAAGGAAACTGTGAACGTCGATGACATCAAGCAGCACTGAAAGAAGGTCTTGTCATCACCATAAATAACAATCTATTAGGCTATATTCACATTCATCCAAAACACAGGACAACATAGAGCAACGTGCCACACTTTTTTGTATTGTAAAATGCTGGTCACCATGTGGAAAACTAAGCAGACTCATTAAAGTCAATACTGTCGGCCAGATGCCATTGGTGGCTATAACATGTTAGATCCTATGCTACCATTATTCCTGTGTTTTTGTGCCTCATTCTGTGTCTACTATTGGAAATGTAATGGTGTCTCACTCTTCTAGTCAGATCCAGTTTAAACAACTGTATTGTGAAAAGTCATAAAACCGTAGTAACACCTTGATTTTGTGCCATGTACATGAAAGAGATGAACCATAGCCCCTTGTATTAAATGTAGAACAAAAGTCAAAACTTGTCATTCCAGCTGAGAAGTCACCAATCATTAATTATGGTCTTTGCACTTTTTCTTCACCTTATCTTCACCCCAAGCCAGATTGCTCTAGTGAATTATTCTGACTTGATAAAGACATGAGAGACATGGAAGGAGACCTCTGAGTAGGAAGAATTGTGAAGAACATGAGAGACATGGCAGGAGACCTCAGAGAAGGAAGATTTGTGAAGCACATGAGAGACATGACAGGAGAGCTCTAAGTAGGAAGATTGCGAAGAACATGAGAGACATGTCAGGAGACCTCGAAGTAGGAAGATATGGGTAGAACATAAGAGACATGGCAGGAGACCTCGGAGTAGGAAGATTCACTTAGAACATATTATCTGCTTACACATCTCAGAATAAAGAACATGACAACAATTTGCTGTGGGAAGATAATTAGTAAATTATCCTGACTTGATAGAGACATGAGAGACATGGCAGGAGACCTCAGAGTAGGAGATTTGTGAAGAACATGAGAGACATGGCAGGAGACGTCGGAGTAGGATATTTGTGAAGAACATGAGAGACATGGCAGGATACCTGGGAGTAGGAATGTTTGTAAAGAACATAAGAGACATGACAGGAGACCTTGGAGAAGGAAAATTCACTTAGAACATATTATCTGCTTACACATCTCAGGATATGGAACATGACAACAATTTACTGTGGGAAGATAATTAGTAAATTATCCTGACTTGATAGAGACATGAGAGACATGGCAAGAGACCTTAGAGTAGAAAGATTTGCAAAGAACAAGAGAGACATGGCAGGAGACCTCGGAGAAGGAAGATTCACTTAGAACATATTATCTGATTACACATCTCAGGATATAGTACATGATAACAATTTGCTGTGAAAAGATAATTACGATTATACAAATGGAATTATGAAGGATAATGCACTGCTCAAAAAAATAAAGGGAACACTTAAACAACAGAATATAACTCCAAGTAAATCAAACTTCTGTGAAATCAAACTGTCCACTTAGGAAGCAACACTGACAATCAATTTCACATGCTGTTGTGCAAATGGAATAGACAACAGATGGAAATTATTGGCAATTATCAAGACGCACTCAATAAAGGAGTGGTTCTGCAGGTGGGGACCACAGACCACATCTCAACACCAATGCTTTCTGGCTGATGTTTTGGTCAGTTTTGAATGTTGGTTGTGCTTTCACATTCGTGGTAGTATGAGACGGACTCTACAACCCCCACAAGTAGCTCAGGTAGTGCAGCTCATCCAGAATGGCACATGAATGCGAGCTGTGGCAAGAAGGTTTGCTGTGTCTGTCAGCGTAGTGTCCAGAGGCTGGAGGTGCTACCAGGAGACAGACCAGTACACCAGGAGACGTGGAGGGGGCTGTAGGAGGGCAACAACCCAGCAGCAGGACCGCTACCTCAGCCTTTGTGCAAGGAGGAACAGGAGGAGCACTACTAGAGCCCTGCAAAATGACATGCAGCAGGCCACAAATGTGCATGTGTCTGCACAAATGGTTAGAAACTGACTCCATGAGGTAGGTCTCAGTGCCCGACTTCCACAGATGGGGTTGTGCTCACAGCCCAACACCGTGCAGGATGATTGGCATTTGCAACAGAACACCAGGATTGGCAAATTTGCCACTGGCGCCCTGTGCTCTTCACAGATGAAAGCAGGTTCACACTGAGCACATGTGACAGGCGTGACAGAGTCTGGAGATGCTGTGGAGAGCAATCTGCTGCCTGCAACATCCTTCAGCATGACCGGTTTGGCAGTGGGTCAGTAATGGTGTGGGGTGGCATTTCTTTGGAGGGCTGCACAGCCCTCCATGTGCTCGCCAGAGGTAGCCTGACTGCCATTAGGTACCGAGATGTGATCCTCAGACCCCTTGAGAGACCATATGCTGGTGCAGTTGGCCCTGGGCTCCCCCTAATGCAGGACAATGCCAGACCTCATGTGGCTGGAGTGTGTCAGCAGTTCCTGCAAGATGAAGGCATTGAAGCTATGGACTGGCCCATCCGTTCCCCAGACCTGAATCCAATTGAACACATCTGGGACATCATGTCTCGCACCATCCACCAACGTCACGTTGCACCACAGAATGTCCAGGAGTTGACGGATGCTTTAGTCCAGGTCTGGGAGGAGATCCCTCAGGATACCATCTGCCGCCTCATCAGGAGCATGCCCAGGCATTGTAGGGAGATCATACAGGCACGTGGAGGCCACACACACTACTGAGCATCATTTCCTTGTCTTGAGGCATTTCCACTAAAGTTGGATCAGCCTGTAATTTGATTTTCCACTTTGATTTTGAGCATCATTCCAAATCCAGACCTCCATGGGATATTCATTTTGATTTACATTCATCATTTTTATGTTTTATTGTTCTCAACACATTCTACTATGTAATGAATAAAGATTTGCAACTGAAATATTTCATTCAGTGATATCTAGGATGTGGGATTTTAGTGTTCTTTTTATTTTTTTGAGCAGTGTATAATGTGATATAGGTGGTGTAATGGTGCCAAACTGAGGTCCACTCGCAAGTCTATTATTCTACAACTACTTCCACCACCACTCACCAGTCTACTATGCTGCTACCAGTCTATTATACTACTACTATTCAATGGTCTGCTACACTATAACTACTCACTAGTTTAGTACCCTAATATAAATAACTGGTCTACAACACCACTACTACCATGCCTTAATACAGTATTAATACCTGTAACCTTTTCCACATTTTTTCACAATACAGTCACAGACATAAATGTATTTTGTTGAGATTTTATGTGACGCCAACACAAAGTAGCAAGTATTGGTGAAGCGTAAAGGAAATTATAAATGGTTTTCTAATTATTTTAAAAATATAAATCTGAAAATTGTGCTGTGCACTTGTATTCAGCCCCATATATAGTCTGATACCCCTACTTAATATCCTGAGTGACCAATCACCTCCAGAAGTCACACCATTAGTACACTGTGTCCACCTGTGTGTAATTTATTCTCAGTAGAACTACAGCTGGTCTGTGAAGGTCTCAGAGGTTTGAGAACATCAGGGATCAAACAGCATCATGAAGACCAAGGAACACACCAGACAGGTTGGGGATAAAGTTTTGCTGAAGAGTAAAATAGGGTTAGGTTCCCCAAAAAGTAGTCCAAGCTCTGGACGTCTCACGGAACACTGTTCAATCCATCATCCAAAAATGCAAGGAGAATAGCACAACTGCAGAGCTACAAAGACCTTGTTGTCCACCTAAGTTGACATCCCAAGCAAGGAGAGTACTAATTAGAGAAGCAGACATGAGGTCCACGGTCTCTCTGGAGGAGCTGCAGAGATCCACAGCTCAGGTAGGAAAATCTGTCCACAAAACAATTATTCATATACTCCACAAATCTGGCCTTTAACCCCTTCACCCCCAAGGGTGGTTTGCACGTTAATGACCGGGCCAATTTTTACAATTCTGACCACTGTCCCTTTATGAGGTTATAACTCTGGAACGCTTCAACGGATCTTGGCGATTCTGACATTGTTTTCTCGAGACATATTGTACTTCATGATAGTGGTAAAATTTCTTCGATATAACTTGCATTTATTTGTGACAAAAACGAATATTTGGCGAAAATTTTGAAAATTTCGCAATTTTCCAACTTTGAATTTTTATGCCCTTAAATCACAGACATATGTCACGCAAAATACTTAATAAGTAACATTTCCCACATGTCTACTTTACATCAGCACAATTTTGGAACCAAAATTTTTTTTTGTGACGGAGTTATAAGGGTTAAAAGTTGACCAGCAATTTCTCATTTTTACAACACCATTTTTTTTTAGGGACCACATCTCATTTGAAGTCATTTTGAGGGGTCTATATGATAGAAAATACCCAAGTGTGACACCATTCTAAAAACTGCACCCCTCAAGGTACTCAAAACCACTTTCAAGAAGTTTATTAACCCTTCAGGTGTTTCACAGGAATTTTTGGAATGTTTAAATAAAAATAAACATTTAACTTTTTTTCACACAAAATTTATTTCAGCTCCAATTTGTTTTATTTTACCAAGGGTAACAGGAGAAAATAGACCCCAAAATTTGTTGTACAATTTGTCCTGAGTACGCTGATACCCCAAATGTGGGGGTAAACCACTGTTTGGGCGCATGGCAGAGCTCGGAAGCAAAGGAGCGCCATTTGACTTTTCAATGCAAAATTGACTGGAATTGAGATGGGACGCCATGTTGCATTTGGAGAGCCCCTGATGTGCCTAAACATTGAAACCCCCCACAAGTGACACCATTTTGGAAAGTAGACCCCCTAAGGATCTTATCTAGATGTGTGGTGAGCACTTTGACCCAACAAGCGCTTCACAGAAGTTTATAATGCAGAGCCGTAAAAATAAAAAATCATATTTTTTCACAAAAATGATCTTTTCGCCCCCAATTTTTTATTTTCCCAAGGGTAAGAGAAGAAATTGGACCCCAAAAATTGTTGTGCAATTTGTCCTGAGTACGCTGATACCCCATATGTGGGTGTAAACCATTGTTTGGGCGCAGGGCAGAGCTCGGAAGGGAAGGAGCGCCATTTGACTTTTCAATGCAAAATTGACTGGAATTGAGATGGGACGCCATGTTGCGTTTGGAGAGCCCCTGATGTGCCTAAACATTGAAACCCCCCACAAGTGACACCATTTTGGAAAGTAGACCCCCTAAGGAACTTATCTAGATGTGTTTTGATAGCTTTGAACCCCCAAGTGTTTCACTACAGTTTATAACGCAGAGCCGTGAAAATAAAAATTCTTTTTTTTTTTCACAAAAATGATTTTTAGCCCCCAGTTTTGTATTTTCACAAGGGTATCAGGATAAATTGGACCCCAAATATTGTTGTCCAATTTGTCCTGAGTACGCTGATACCCCATATGTGGGGGGGAACCACTGTTTGGGCGCATGACAGAGCTCGGAAGGGAAGGAGCGCCATTTGGAATGCAGACTTAAATGGATTGGTCTGCAGGCATCACGTTGCATTTGCAGAGCCCCTGATGTACCCAAACAGTACAAACCCCCCACAAGTGACCCCATATTGGAAACTAGACCCCCCAAGGAACTTATCTAGATGTGTTGTGAGAACTTTGAACCCCCAAGTGTTTCACTACAGTTTATAACGCAGAGCCGTGAAAATAAAAATTCTTTTTTTTTCACAAAAATGATTTTTTAGCCCCCAGTTTTGTATTTTCACAAGGGTATCAGGATAAATTGGACCCCAAAAGTTGTTGTTCAATTTGTTCTGAGTACGCTGATACCCCATATGTGGGGGGGAACCACTGTTTGGGCGCATGACAGAGCTCGGAAGGGAAGGAGCGCCATTTGGAATGCAGACTTAAATGGATTGGTCTGCAGGCGTCACGTTGCATTTGCAGAGCCCCTGATGTACCCAAACAGTACAAACCCCCCACAAGTGACCCCATATTGGAAACTAGACCCCCCAAGGAACTTATCTAGATGTGCTGTGAGAACTTTGAACCCCCAAGTGTTTCACTACAGTTTATAACGCAGAGCCGTGAAAATAAAAATTCTTTTTTTTTCACAAAAATGATTTTTTAGCCCCCAGTTTTGTATTTTCACAAGGGTATCAGGATAAATTGGACCCCAAAAGTTGTTGTTCAATTTGTCCTGAGTACGCTGATACCCCATATGTGGGGGGGAACCACTGTTTGGGCGCATGACAGAGCTCGGAAGGGAAGGAGCGCCATTTGGAATGCAGACTTAAATGGATTGGTCTGCAGGCGTCACGTTGCATTTGCAGAGCCCCTGATGTACCCAAACAGTACAAACCCCCCACAAGTGACCCCATATCGGAAACTAGACCCCCCAAGGAACTTATCTAGATGTGTTGTGAGAACTTTGAACCCCCAAGTGTTTCACTACAGTTTACAACGCAGAGCCGTGAAAATAAAAAATCTTTTTTTTCCCACAAAACTTATATTTTGGCCCCCAGTTTTGTATTTTCCCAAGGGTAGCAGGATAAATTGGACCCCAAAAGATGATGTCCAATTTGTCCTGAGTACGCTGATACCCCATATGTTGGGGTAAACCCCTGTTTGGGCACACGGGAGAGCTCTGAAGGGAAGGAGCACTGTTTTCCTTTTTCAACGCAGAATTGGCTGGAATTCAGATCGGATGCCATGTCCTGTTTGGAGAGCCCCTGATGTGCCTAAACAGTGGAAACCCCCCAATTATAACTGAAACCCTAATCCAAACACACCCCTTACCCTAATCCCAACAGTAACCCTAACCACTCCTCTAACCCAGACACACCCAACCCTATTCCCAACCGTAAATGTAATCCAAACCCTAACCCTATCTTTAGCCAACCCTAACTGTAGCCCCAACCCTAGCCCCAACCCTAGCCCTAACCCTAACCCTAGCAATAACCCTAGCCCTATCACTAGCCCTAACACTAGCCGTAACACTAGCCCTAACCCTAGCCCTAACCCTAGCCCTAACCCTAGCCCCAACCCTAGCCCCAACCCTAACCATAGCCCCAACCCTAGCCCCAACCCTAGCCCTAACCCTAGCCCTAACCCTAGCCCCAACCCTAGCCCTAACCCTTGCCCTAACCCTAACCCTAGCCCTAACTCTAGTCCTAACTCTAGCCCTAACCCTAACCCTAATGGGAAAATGGAAATAAATACATTTTTTAATTTTTTTATTTTTCCCTAACTAAGGGGGTGATGAAGGGGGGTTTGATTTACTTTTATAGCGGGTTATTTAGCGGGTTTTTATGATTGGCAGCTGTCACACACTGAAAGACGCTTTTCATTGCAAAAAATATTTTTTGCGTTACCACATTTTGAGAGCTGTAATTTTTCCATATTTGAGTCCACAGAGTCATGTGAGATCTTGTTTTTTGCGGGACGAGTTGACGTTTCTATTGGTAAAATTTTCGGACACGTGACTTTTTTTATCGCTTTTTATTCCGAATTTTGTGAGGCAGAGTGATCAAAAACCAGCTATTCATGAATTTCTTTTGGGGGAGGCGTTTATACCGTTCCGCGTTTGGTAAAATTGATAAAGCAGTTTTATTCTTCGGGTCAGTACGATTACAGCGATATCTCATTTATATCATTTTTTTTATGTTTTGGCGCTTTTATACGATAAAAACTATTTTATAGAAAAAATAATTATTTTGGTTTTGCATTATTCTCAGGACTATAACTTTTTTATTTTTTTGCTGATGATGCTGTATGGCGGCTCGTTTTTTGCGGGACAAGATGACGTTTTCAGCGGTACCATGGTTATTTATATCAGTCTTTTTGATCACGTGTTATTCCACTTTTTGTTCTGCGGTATGATAATAAAGCGCTGTTTTTTGCCTCGTTTTTTTTTTCTTTTCTTACGGTGTTTACTGAAGGGGTTAACTAGTGGGGCAGTTTTATAGGTTGGGTCGTTACGGACGCGGCGATACTAAATATGTGTACTTTTATTGTTTTTTTATTTTATTTAGCTAAAGAAATGTATTTATGGGAATAATATATATATATTTTTTTCTTTATTTAGGATATTTTTTTTTATTTTTTTTTTACACACATGTGGGGAATTTTTTTTAACTTTTTTACTTTGTCCCAGGGGGGGACATCACAGATCATTGATCTGGCAGTGTGCACAGCACTCTGTCAGATCGGCGATCTGCTGTGCAGGGCTGCAGGCTTACCAAGTGTCTGCTCTGAGCAGGCACTCGGTAAGCCACCTCCCTCCCTGCAGGACCCGGATGCCGCGGCCATCTTGGATCCGGGACCTGCGGCGAGGAGGGAGGTAGGAGACCCTCAGAGCAACGCGATCACATCGCGTTGCTCCGGGGGTCTCAGGGAAGCCCGCAGGGAGCCCCCTCCCTGCGCGATGCTTCCCTATACCGCCGGTACACCGCGATCATGTTTGATCGCGGTGTGCCGGGGGTTAATGTGCCGGGGGCGGTCCGTGACCGCTCCTGGCACATAGTGCCGGATGTCAGCTGCAATATGCAGCTGACACCCGGCCGCGATCGGCCGCGCTCCCCCCGTGAGCGCCGCTGATCGGTGATGACGTACTATCCCGTCGATGGTCATACGGGCCCACCCCACCTCGACGGGATAGTACGTCAGATGTCAGAAAGGGGTTAAAGAGTGGCAGGAAGACAGTCATTTTTGAAAGCCATAAAAACTCCTGTTTGCAGTTTGCAAAAAGTCATGTAGGGAACACAGCTAACATGTGGTAGAAGGTGCTCTGGTCAGATGAGACGAGACCAAAGTAGAACGCTTTGGCTGAATGCAAAACGCTATGTGTGGCGGAAAACTAACACTGCAAATCAACCTGAAAATACCATCCCCACCGTCACACACGATGGTGACAGCATCCTGCTGAGGGGAGACTTTTCTTCAGCTGTGACAGGGAAGCTGGTCAGAGATGATGGGCAGATGGATGGAGTGAAATACAGGACAATCCTGGAGGAAAACCTGATAGAGGTTGCAAAAAACTTGAGAGTGGGATGTATTTTCACCTTCCATCCATTCCAAACCTTACACTATTGCAATGCTATTACTCATTATTGAATGTCATTCAGTAACCATTAACCAAGAGTCTCCTCATCTGACCCCAACTGATCACTTAAGGGAAATTCTAAAGAGTCAAGTTGTCATCGCTCACCATCCAGCATCCCGGCTCTAAAAGAGCTTGTTCTTGAAGAAAGTAAAAAGATTGTTGTTGCAATATGTCGCCAACTTGTCGATTCCATGCCTATGAGACTTAGTTCTGCCCTTAAAAATCATAGAGGTCATACAAAATTCTAGATGTTGTAGTTTTTGATGAGGGGTATACTCATTTTTGCATCAACTAGTTTGAGTCAAACTGAAGTTTTTGCAATGAAAATTATATTATTAAGCCCTTAACCCCCGAGCTTTTTTCGGTCTTGCATTTTCGTTTTTTGCTCCCCTTCTTCCCAGAGCCATAACTTTTTTATTTTTTCGTCAATATGGCCATGTGGGGGCTTGTTTTTTGTGGGACGAGTTGCACTTTTGAAAAACACCATTGATTTTACCATGTCGTGTAATAAAAAAATGGGAAAAAAAATTCCAAGTACTGTGAAATTGCAAAAAAGTGCAATCCCTTACTTGTTTTTTGTTTGGCTTTTTTGCTAGGTTCACTAAATTCTAAAACTGACCTGCCATTATGATTCTCCAGGTCATTATGAGTACGTAGATGCCAAACATGTCTAGGTTCTTTTTTATCTAAGTGGTAAAAAAATTTCTAAACTTTGTTAAAAAAAAATAAAAAATTGTGCCATTTTCCGATAGCTGTAGTGTCTCCATTTTTTGTGATCTTGGGTTGGGTGAAAGCTTATTTTTTGCATGCTGAGCTGACATTTTTAATGATAGTACTTTGGTGCAGATATGATTTTTTGATTGCCCGTTATTGCATTTTAATGCAATGTCACGGTGAGTCGGCGACCAAAAAAACATAATTTTGACGTTTTGACTTTTTTCTGGCTACGCCGTTTAGCAGTCAGGTTAATCCTTTTTTATATTGATAGATTGGGCGAGGCGATTCTGAATGCGACGATACCAAATATGTGTAGGTTTGATTTTATTTTTATTGTTTTATTTTAAATGGGGCGAAAGGGGGGTGATTTGAACTTTTATATTTTTTTAGTTTTTTATATTTTTATATTTTTAAAAACATTTTCTTTTAATTTTGCCATGCTCCAATAGTCTCCATGGGAGACTAGAAGCTGCCATAGCCAGATCCGCTCTGCTACATAGAGGCAATGTTCAAATCGCCTCTATATAGCAGATTTACTGACTGGCTATGAGCACCGACCACGGGGTGGTGCTCACAGCAAGCCGGCACTGACATAGAGGTCTCCATGAGACCTCAGGTTGTCATGTCAACACACCGGTTACCCGCGATCACGTGGCGGGGGTGTGCGTATTTTCGACCCTATGGCCGGAAGCGCAATTTAAATGCCGCTGTCAGAATTTGACAGCGGCATTTAGCTGGTTAATTGCCGCGGGTGGATCGTGATTCCACCCGTGGCTATTGCGGGCACATGTCAGCTGTTCAAAACAGCTGACAAGTTCCCAGAAAGATGTGGGCTCCGGCGGTGAGGGAGGGAGGCCAACATCGACGTAAATGTACACCCGATATCGGTAAGGGGTTAAACTTATTTTCATGCTATGGGTTAAAAAAATGTTCTATGAAACTCGGAATTGTCAAAATTTTAGAAACTGCTCTTGGGTTCAGTGAGATATTGATTGACATCTTACTTTTAAAACGGGGTGTACTCATTTATGTTGCACACAATGTACACTGCTCAAAAAAATAAAAGAAACACTTAAATAACAGAATATAACTCCAAGTAAATCAAACTTCTGTGAAATCAAACTGTCCACTTAGGAAGCAACACTGATTGACAATCAATTTCACATGCTGTTGTGCAAATGGAATAGACAACAGATGGAAATTATTGGCAATTATCAAGACACACTCAATAAAGGAGTGGTTCTGCAGGTGGGGACCAAAAGACTGCTACCTCAGCCTTTGTGCAAGGAGGAACAGGAGGAGTACTGCCAGAGCCCTGCAAAATGACCTCCAGCAGGCCACAAATGCGCATGTGTCTGCACAAATGGTTAGAAACCGACTCCATGAGGATGGTCTGAGTGCCCGACATCCACAGATGGAGGTTGTGCTCACAGCCCAACACCGTGCAGGATGATTGGCATTTGCAACAGAACACCAGGATTGGCAAATTCACCACTGGCGTCCTGTGCTCTTCACAGATGAAAGCGGGTTTACACTGAGCACATGTGACAGACGTCACAGAGTCTGGAGACGCCGTGGAGAGCGATCTGCTGCCTGCAACATCCTTCAGCATGACCGGTTTGGCAGTGGGTCAGTAATGGTGTGGGGTGCCATTTCTTTGGAGGGTCGCACAGCCGTCCATGTGCTCGCCAGAGGTAGCCTGACTGCCATTAGGTACCGAGATGAGATCCTCAGACCACTTGTGAGACTATATGCTGGTGCGGTTGGACCTGGGTTCCTCCTAATGCAGGACAATGCTAGACCTCATGTGGCTGGAGTGTGTCAGCAGTTCCTGCAAGATGAAGGCATTGAAGCTATGGACTGGCCCGCCCGTTCCCCAGGCCTGAATCCGATTGAGCACATCTATCCCATCCACCAACGTCACATTGCACCACAGACTGTCCAGGAGTTGGTGGATGCTTTAGTCCAAGTCTGGGAGGAGATCCCTCAGGAGACCATCCGTCGCCTCATCAGGAGCATGCCCAGGCATTGTAGGGAGGTCATATAGGCACGTGGAAGCCACACACACTACTGAGCATCATTTTCTTGTCTTGAGGCATTTCCACTGAAGTTGGATCAGCCTGTAACTTAATTTTCCACTTTGATTTTGAGCATCATTCCAACTCCAGAGCTCCGTGGGATATTAGTTGTGATTTACGTTGATCATTTTTAGGTTTTATTGTTCTCAACAAATTCCACTATGTAATGAATAAAGATTTACAACTGGAATATCTCATTCAGTGATATCTATGATGTGGGATTTTAGTGTTCCCTTTATTTTTTTGAGCAGTGTATGTATATATATTGTGGTGCAGTGACCAATGTTACAGCCAGGGGGCGCTGTGTATGCACTTCAAGGTGCACTTGGAGGCATAGTTGTGATGAAACAGTGACTTGCAGTGTTGTGAATGGCCGATAAGTATCGCAGAGGTGGGTGGCCCTGTGATGGAAGACTGGGTATGTTTTGCTCAAGCAGATCTACTGCTGAGGGATTTGTTTACATTGGGAAGGCTTCCAGGTGATTGGAGAGATGGGTGGGTCCAGTCACCTACAAACCCACCCAAAGAGGCGAGTCTGAACACCTAAGATGGTTTTGTGTTTAAGGACCTGTGGTGATGTCACACTCACATGACTGGCCATGTGACAGGTACCTGGGTGTGGTTACACCTATGTAAAGGAGGTGTGTGTGTGTAGCACATGGTGAGTGTTTTGGGAGTCTGTCAGGGTGGACACACTTCCATGTGTCCTGGCTGGACACTGCAGAGTGGCCTGTGTGCTGTAGGTCCTGGATGGTCAGTGTTGGAGGCTCCTGGGAGTGGAGTCATCCTGAAAGCACCTAGAGACCATAGACCTGGATGGTCAGTGTTGGAGGCTCCTGGGAGTGGAGTCGTCCTGGAAGCACCTAGAGACCATAGACCTGGACGGTCAGTGTTGGAGGCTCCTGGGAGTGGAGTCATCCTGGAAGCACCTGGAGACCGTAGACCTGGACGGTCTGAGTTGAGGACCTGGGACTGATGTGAAGTCAGCATGAGGAGTGGAACTCCTGAAAGGTAACCCCGGACAAGGAGATTGTAATATATGGCAGAGAAGTTTATCTGCTGCATGAACAGACTGGTGGTCGTGATAAGTTCATGGACATAATGAAATAGACTGTATGTCATGTGGTTTATGATATTTAATAAACCGGATTTGACCAGATTTGTGTGAGGTACCGTGCCTGAGTGCTTGAATCCTATGCCAAGCGAGTGTCCCCCAACACACTCAGATAGCGTATCACCACAATACATACAGTACAGACCAAAAGTTTGGACACACCTTCTCATTTAAAGATTTTTCTGTATTTTCATGAAAATTGTACATTCACACTGAAGGCATCAAAACTATGAATTAACATGTGGAATTATATACTTAACAAAAAAGTGTGAAACAACTGAAAATATGTCTAATATTCTAGGTTCTTCAAAGTAGCCACCTTTTGCTTTGATGACTGCTTTGTACACTCTTGGCATTCTCTTGCTGAGCTTCAAGAGGTAGTCACCGGAAATGGTTTTCACTTCACAGGTGTGCCCTGTCAGGTTTAATAAGTGGGATTTCTTGCCTTATAAATGGGGTTGGGACCATCAGTTGTGTTGAGCAGAAGTCTGGTGGATACACAGCTGATAGTCCTACTGAATAGACTGTTAGAATTTGTATTATGGCAAGAAAAAAGCAGATCAGTAAAGAAAAACGAGTGGCCATCATTACTTTAAGAAATGAAGGTCAGTCAGTCCGAAAAATTGGGAAAACTTTGAAAGTGTCCCCAAGTGCAGTTGCAAAAACCATCAAGCGCTACAAAGAAACTGGCTCACATGAGGACCGCCCCAGGGAAGGAAGACCAAGAGTCACCTCTGCTTCTGAGGATAAGTTTATCCGAGTCACCAGCCTCCGATATCGCAGGTTAACAGCAGTTCAGATTAGAGACCAGGTAAATGCCACACAGAGTTCTAGCAGCAGACACATCTCTATAACAACTGTTAAGAGGAGACTTTGTACAGCAGGCATTCATGCTAAAATAGCTGCTAGGAAACCACTGCTAAGGACAGGCAACAAGCAGAAGAGACTTGTTTGGGCTAAAGAACACAAGGAATGGACATTAGACCAGTGGAAATCTGTGCTTTGGTCTGATGAGTCCAAATTTGAGATCTTTGGTTCCAACCACCGTGTCTTTGTGCAACGCAGAAAAAGGTGAACGGATGGACTCTACATGCCTGGTTCCCACCGTGAAGCATGGAGGAGGAGGTGTGATGGTGTGGGGGTGCTTTGCTGGTGATACTGTTGGGGATTTATTCAAAATTGAAGGCATACTGAACCAGCATGGCTACCACAGAATCTTTTAGCGGCATGCTATTCCATCCGGTTTGGGTTTAGTTGGACCATCATTTATTTTTCAACAGGACAATGACCCCAAACACACCTCCAGGCTGTGTAAGGGCTATTTGACCAAGAAGGAGAGTGATGGGGTGCTATGCCAGATGACCTGGCCTCCACAGTCACCAGACCTGAACCCAATCGAGATGGTTTGGGGTGAGCTGGACCACAGAGTGAAGGCAAAAGGGCCAACAAGTGCTAAGCATCTCTGGGAACTCCTTCAAGATTGTTGGAAGACCATTTCCGGTGACTACCTCTTGAAGCTCATCAAGAGAATGCCAAGAGTGTGCAGAGCAGTCATCAAAGCAAAAGGTGGCTACTTTGAAGAACCTAGAATATAAGACATAACAAAAAGTGTGAAACAACTGAAATTAAGTATATAATTCCACATGTGTTAATTCATAGTTTTGATGCCTTCAGTGTGAATTTACAATTTTCATAGTCATGAAAATACAGAATAATCTTTAAATGAAAAGGTGTGTCCAAACTTTTGGTCTGTATTGTATATATGTTTTATTGTTGCACATGGCTTTACCCACATGTACGGGTGAGATTTGCAGCAAAAAGCAGCTTTTTTTTTGTTTGTTTATTTAATAGTTTTGCTGGCAATGAATCATGATGAACAATATTCGTCAGAAATCTTGATTGCTGCCGGCTGCTTGTGTTTGTACAGGATTGGGTACAACCTACAACCTGTGGTGCCTGCAGTGTGCGCAGGTGAGATGCATGCAAGTGCCACCACACCCATATATCTTTCTGGCTCAGATACTCATCCTGCGGCAATATGTAAATAAGGGATTAAAAAAGAAGAAAATGCACCCGAAGTGTATAATGTCCGGATCTATATATAGTGAGGGAAGCACTGCTATTGGAAAAGGGGAATATTAATGCATCCAGAGGCACAGTACAGTACACAACTGCATTCACAATTCTGCAAGCTTCATAGTAGAAATTTCCCAGCAGCCCCTGCTGGTTCAGTTTCTGCACAAATCTGATGGTGCATTCAGGCCAATGTCCAAATTGAAGTGAAATAGCGTGAGGATAAGTGGTACCAAATTTTCTGGGTGCTCAAAATTTCAGACAGTCAAATGATCCAGTTCACTAGGCAATGCACCTCTTCTTCTTCTTGGCTGGGGTTAGGGTTAGGATTCAGGAGAGGGCTAGACTTAGGCTTAGGGCTAGGTTAATAAAATAGGTACATTAAAAAAAAAACACAAAAATGTAATAAAAATATGTATAAAAATGTTTAACTTTTAGTTTATAAATTGTATTGCACAGCTGGCATCTGTCGGTAACAGTAGTGAAGACTGAAAAAAAAGAAAAGTAAAGCAAAAAAACATTAAAATACTGACTTGGAGACCCTTGGTGCAAGGTACTGTACAAGCAAAACTCAAAATACAATGTCGAAATAGCAGTTTTTTCCCGACTTTACTGCACTTTTAATTTTTCAGTATATTATATAACAAAATTAATGGTGTCATAATTTGAGATGGGCGAACCCAAACAGTAAAATTCGGGGTCCATACTGAACACCTAGTGTCCATGCACGAACCCTGAACACAGACTTCTCCAGGAAATCTGTGTTACTGTTCGGGTTCGGAACCCCAAATGCTGACTGTTTCTGTCATGTCGGACGCTATTCACACTAGGGCGTCCGACAGACAGCGGTAATTCCGCATTCGTCCACTATACGCTCAGTGGCGCCTACTAGATTTTATCTAGGTTGTCCGGGGTTAATTTAGCTGGTACTCGGTTGGAGGCTGGGTCACGCCCACTGCCTTTAAATAGTTCTGCTGGACTTTGGGCGTCGCCGATTGTAGCTTATGCCTCGTGCCTAGTGATTCCGGTCTGGAGTGGTGGTCTTGGAGTAGAAATATCGTATCTGGTGGTGTATTATCCTTTGTCATATTTCTCCTTCCTATATTTGTATTTGTTTTGCCCTGTGCACGTTATAGTGTTTTCCTGTGTGTCTGCGGCGTGGTGCGTTTTTTGTTTTCCCTGTCTGTGCTTTCTGTTGAGGTTGGTGTGTGGTCTAATCACTGGGTGGCGGGTGGAGGTTTCAGCATAGGGCTGAAACAGGAGTCAGGGTCAGGCCTGGTGGCCCAGACAAGCACACCATTAGTGTAAATTCTGGGAGAGGGACAGACAGGGTTTTCCCTAGTCTGAGGGATATCACAGGGGCCCGGGTAACCAGCCTTAGTCTACCCAGTACCCCCGTGACATTATAATCGGCCCCAAAATTTTGTATTCCATGGATCCCATGACTTCCATAACCCACCAGTTGGAGGCGCTGTCCTTACAGGTCACTGAGTTGAAGGGGGCGGTTCAGCAACAGGGTCTAGTAGTATCTAATGTGCAAGCTGAAACTGCAGGTAGAGTTGCAGAGCCAAAGATCCCTTTACCTGAGAGGTTTGCTGGGGAATGCAGTAAATTTGTTGTTTTTCGTGAAGCTTGCAAATTATTTTTTCATGTGCCCGATTTCCTCAGGTAATGAGGCTCAGTGTGTGGGCCTGGTATTGTCCTTACTGAACGGAGACCCCCAAGCTTGGGCATTTTCTTTACCATCTGATTCAGCTGCATTTAACTCAGTGGAGAGGTTTTCTGCTCTTGGGCTCATTTATGATGATCCTGACAGAATGGCTCTAGCAGAATCTAAAATTCGCGCTCTCCGCCAAGGGGAGCGAATGGCGGAGGATTACAATTCTGAATTTCGCAGCTGGGCGGTGGACTCACAATGGAATGACCCCACACTGCGGAGTCAGTTTGTTCATGGGGTTTCGAGAAGGGTTAAACAAGCCCTCCTGATGTATGAGACTCCTGCTATGAGTCTTGTCGTCCGCATTGATCGCCGTTTGCGTCAGGGGGTGCAAGAGACGCCGCCTATGGGGGAGGACGTAGGTGCATGAGAGGTTGCTGCAGGTGAGCCCACGGAGCCTATGCAAATCGCAGGGGTGTCACATCATCGAGCCCCCTCGCTCAGGAAGCAGGGAGCCTGTTTTTGCTGTGGTAAAAATGGGCATTATGTAAATGCTTGTCCTCTGTTATCTAAGAAAAGCGCAATGGCGGAAAACTACTAAGCTCAGAGGGTGTGGAAGAGGCTAATCTGAGCTTATGCATGTCTTCCATTGTGGTCTCTCAATGTATGCTTCCTGCCAAAGTTATGGTCGCTGGCAGAGAGCTGCCAATCACTGTTTTTGTGGATAATGGTTCGGCCACTAATCTCATTGATGAGGAGATTGCGCGCACGGCCGGGTTCACGGTCGAAAAACTGCCTCATCCTATCCGGGTGGTCACCATCAATTCTGCTCCTCTCCCACAGGGGGAGATTACTGAGTTTGTGGCTGAGGTGAAACTCCATATTGGGGTCCTACATTTCGAGCAGGTTACATGTACGGTACTCAGTAATCTTCCTGCACAAATGGTTTTGGGTTTTCCATGGTTATCTATGCACAACCCGGTGATTGACTGGAAAACTCAGGACATAATCCAGTGGAGCGGATTCTGCCAGGAGAATTGCCTGGCCACATGTGTGTCCGCTGTGACTCCTAGCATTCCTGAGTCACTGCTGGATTTCGCGGATGTGTTCTCAGAGAAGGGTTGCTCAGAATTGCCACCACATCGCCCCTATGACTGTACTATTAGGTTTAAACCAGGGGCCAAATTGCCGAAAGCAAGGATATTTAACATCTCTGGTCCTGAGAGGCAAGCTTTAAAAGACTACATTGCTGAGAGTTTGAGCAAAGGGCACATCAGGCCTTCTGTTATGGACCTGGTGGTTAGGAGCACCCGGAATGACCTGATGAGTAAACTAGTAATCGGAACAAGCTCTGGGAAAGTGGGAACTCTGCTGACCGCAAATCCTACTCCTATCACACACACACTAGAAATAGCCGTGGAGCGTACCTAACTCTCCCTAGACGCCTCTTCACAGCCTAAGAGCTAACTACCCCTAAAGATAGAAATAGAAGCCTAACCTTGCCTCAGAGAAATTCCCCAAAGGTAAAGGCAGCCCCCCACATATATTGACTGTGAGTTAAGAGGAAAGTCACAAACACAGGAATGAAACAGGTTTTAGCAGAGGAGGCCAGACTTCACTAAATAGTCAGAGGATAGAAAAGGGAACTATGCGGTCAGCACAAAAGACTACAAAAAACCACGCAGAGTAAGCAAAAAGACTCCCCACACCGACTCACGGTGTGGAGGTGCCACTCTGCACCCCAGAGCTTCCAGCTAGCAAGGGAATATCATGATAGCAAGCTGGACAAGAAATTGGCAGTACTAAGAAATATATTCAGGAAGCAGTAACAACAAATGAACTAGCAAAGACTTAGCTTCTGCTGGAGTAGACAGGTCCTCAGAGAAGTCCAAGAGAGATCTGAACCAATACTGAAACATTGACAGCTGGCATGAAGTAACGATCTGAGTGGAGTTAAATAGGGAAGCCAACATAGCAATAAACGAGAGCAGCTGAAAAAGCCAACCTCAGTGACCAGCAGTTCTGCTCAAAACCACCAGAGGGAGTCCAAGAGCAGAACTAACCAAAGTACCATTCATGACCACCGGAGGGAGTCCGAGAACGGAATTCATAACAGTACCCCCCCCTTGAGTAGGGGTCACCGAACCCTCACCAGGGCCCCCAGGCCGATCAGGACGAGCCAAATGAAAGGCACGAACTAAATCGGCAGCGTGGACATCGGAGGCAACAACCCAGGAATTATCCTCCTGACCATAGCCCTTCCACTTAACCAGGTACTGAAGCTTCCGTCTCGAAATACGAGAATCCAAAATTTTTTCCACCACATACTCCAACTCCCCCTCAACCAACACCGGGGCAGGAGGATCAACGGAGGGAACCATAGGCGCCACGTACCTCCACAACAACGACCTATGGAACACATTATGGATGGCAAAAGAAGCTGGAAGGACCAAACGAAATGACACAGGGTTGAGAATTTCAGAAATCTTATAAGGACCAATGAAACGAGGCTTAAACTTAGGAGAAGAAACCTTCATAGGAACATAACGAGAAGACAACCAAACCAAATCCCCAACACGAAGTCGGGGACCAACACAACGACGGCGGTTAGCGAAACGTTGAGCCTTCTCCTAGGACAACGTCAGATTGTCCACTACGTGAGTCCAAATCTGCTGCAACCTGTCCACCACAGAATCCACACCAGGACAGTCAGAAGGCTCAACCTGCCCCGAAGAAAAACGAGGATGAAAACCAGAATTGCAAAAAAAAGCCGAAACCAAAGTAGCCGAACTAGCCCGATTATTAAGGGCGAACTCAGCCAATGGCAAGAAGGTCACCCAATCATCCTGATCAGCAGAAACAAAGCATCTCAGATAGGTTTCCAAAGTCTGGTTGGTTCGTTCGGTTTGGCCATTTGTCTGAGGATGGAAAGCCGAAGAAAAAGACAAATCAATGCCCATCTTAGCACAAAAGGACCGCCAAAACCTAGAGACAAACTGGGAACCTCTGTCCGACACAATGTTCTCCGGAATGCCATGCAAACGAACCACATGTTGAAAAAATAATGGCACCAAATCAGAGGAGGAAGGTAATTTAGGCAAGGGTACCAAATGGACCATCTTAGAAAAGTGATCACAAACCACCCAGATGACAGACATCCTTTGAGAGATAGGAAGATCTGAAATAAAATCCATGGAAACATGCGTCCAAGGCCTTTTCGGGACTGGCAAGGGCAAAAGCAACCCACTGGCACGAGAACAGCAGGGCTTAGCCCGAGCACAAGTCCCACAGGACTGCACAAAAGAACGCACATCCCGATACAAGGAAGGCCACCAAAAGGACCTAGCCACCAAATCTCTGGTCCCAAAAATCCCAGGATGACCAGCCAACACTGAGCAATGAACCTCAGAAATAACTCTGCTAGTCCATCTATCAGGGACAAATAGTTTCTCCGCTGGACAACGGTCAGGTCTATCAGCCTGAAACTCCTGCAGCACCCGCCGCAAATCAGGGGAGATGGCAGACAGAATTACCCCCTCTTTGAGAATACCAGCCGTCTCAGGGACACCCGGAGAATCAGGCACAAAACTCCTAGAAAGGGCATCCGCCTTCACATTCTTAGAACCCGGAAGGTACGAGACCACAAAATCGAAACGGGAGAAAAACAGCGACCATCGAGCCTGTCTAGGATTCAACCGCTTGGCAGACTCGAGATAAGTCAGATTTTTGTGATCCGTCAAGACCACCACGCGGTGCTTGGCTCCCTGAAGCCAATGTCGCCACTCCTCGAATGCCCACTTCATAGCTAGCAGCTCCCGATTGCCAACATCATAATTACGCTCAGCAGGCGAAAATTTTCTAGAAAAGAAGGCACATGGCTTCATCACAGAGCCATCAGAACTTCTTTGAGACAAAACAGCCCCTGCTCCAATCTCAGAAGCATCAACCTCGACCTGAAAAGGAAGCGAAACATTTGGCTGACGCAACACAGGGGCCAAAGAAAAATGACGTTTCAGCTCCTGAAAAGCCTCAACGGCCGCAGAGGACCAATTCACCACATCAGCACCTTTCTTTGTCAAATCAGTCAAAGGTTTAACCACACTAGAAAAATTAGCGATGAAGCGACGGTAAAAATTAGCAAAGCCCAGGAATTTCTGGAGGCTCTTCACAGATGTAGGTTGAGTCCAATCATAAATGGCCTGAACTTTAACAGGATCCATCTCGATAGTAGAAGGGGAAAAATGAAGCCCAAAAAGGAAACCTTCTGAACTCCGAAGAGACATTTAGACCCCTTCACAAACAAGGAATTAGCACGAAGGACCTGGAATACCATTCTGACCTGTTTCACATGAGACTCCCAATCATCCGAAAAGACCAAAATATCATACAAATATACAATCATGAATCTATCCAGATACTTTCGTAAGATGTCATGCATAAAGGTCTGAAACACAGATGGAGCATTTGAAAGCCCGAATGGCATTACCAGGTACTCAAAATGGCCCTCGGGCGTATTAAATGCTGTTTTCCATTCATCGCCCTGTTTAATACGCACAAGGTTATACGCCCCTCGAAGATCTATATTGGTGAACCAACTAGCCCCCTTAATCCGAGCAAACAAATCAGACAGCAGAGGCAAAGGGTACTGAAATTCGACCGTGATCTTATTGAGAAGGCGGTAATCTATACAGGGTCTCAGAGAACCATCCTTCTTGGCCACAAAAAAGAACCCTGCTCCCAACGGTGATGAAGACGGGCGAATATGCCCTTTCTCCAAGGACTCCTTTATATAACTCCGCATAGCGGCGTGCTCTGGCACAGATAAATTGAAAAGTCGGCCCTTAGGAAACTTACTACCAGGAATCAAATTTATAGCACAATCACAATCCCTATGAGGGGGTAGGACACTGGATTTGGGCTCATCAAATACATCCTGGTAATCCGACAGAAACTCAGGGACTTCAGAAGGAGTGGAAGCAGAAATTGACACCAACGGAACATCGCCATGTACCCCTTGACAACCCCAACTAGACACAGACATTGATTTCCAATCCAATACTGGATTATGAACCTGTAGCCAAGGCAAACCCAACACGACCACATCATGCAAATTATGCAACACCAAAAAGCGAATATTTCCTGATGTGCAGGAGCCATGCACATGGTCAACTGAGTCCAGTACTGAGGTTTATTCTTGGCCAACGGCGTGGCATCAATTCCCCTTAATGGAATAGGATACTGCAAAGGCTCCAAGAAAAAACCACAGCGCCTGGCAAACTCCAAGTCCATCAAATTCAGGGCAGCGCCTGAATCCACAAATGCCATAACCGAGTAGGATGATAAAGAGCAAATCAGAGTAGCAGACAAAAGAAATTTAGGCTGTACAGTACCAATGGTGACAGACCTAGCGAACCGCTTAGTGCGCTTAGGACAATCAGAGATAGCATGAGTGGGGTCACCACAGTAAAAACACAACCTATTCTGACGTCTGTGTTCTTGCCGTTCAGTTCTGGTCAAAGTTCTATCACATTGCATAAGCTCAGGCCTCTGCTCAGAGGACACTGCCAAATGGTGCACAATTTTGCGCTCACGCAAACGCCGATCAATTTGGATGGCCAAGGACATTGATTCATTCAGACCAGCAGGCGTGGGGAATCCCACCATAACATCCTTAAGGGCTTCAGAAAGACCCTTTCTAAAAATTGCTGCCAGGGCACACTCATTCCATTGAGTAAGCACAGACCATTTTCTAAACTTCTGACAATATATCTCCGCTTCATCCTGACCCTGACACAAAGCTAGCAAGATTTTCTCTGCCTGATCCACTGAATTCGGTTCGTCATAAAGCAATCCAAGTGCCAGAAAAAACGCATCTACATTAAGCAATGCAGGATCTCCTGGCGCAAGGGAGAACGCCCAGTCTTGAGGGTCGCCACGCAACAAAGAAATAATAATTTTTACCTGCTGAATAGGGTCACCAGAGGAGCGGGGTTTCAAAGCAAGAAACAGTTTACAATTATTTTTGAAATTCAGAAACTTAGATCTATCCCCAGAAAACAAATCAGGAACTGGAATTCTAGGCTCTAACATCGGATTCTGAACTACATAATCTTGAATGCTTTGTACTCTTGCAGTGAGATGATCCACACAAGAGGACAGACCTTGAATGTCCATATCTACACCTGAGTCCTGAACCACCCAGAGATTAAGGGGAAAAGAGAGACAAAACAGACTGCAAAGAAAAAAAAATGGGTTCAGAACTTCTCTTATCCCTCTTTTGAGATGCATTAACACTTTGTAGTCCAGCTGTACTGTTATGGACCTGGTGGTTAGGAGCACCCGGAATGACCTGATGAGTAAACTAGTAATCGGAACAAGCTCTGGGAAAGTGGGAACTCTGCTGACCGCAAATCCTACTCCTATCACACACACACTAGAAATAGCCGTGGAGCGTACCTAACTCTCCCTAGACGCCTCTTCACAGCCTAAGAGCTAACTACCCCTAAAGATAGAAATAGAAGCCTAACCTTGCCTCAGAGAAATTCCCCAAAGGTAAAGGCAGCCCCCCACATATATTGACTGTGAGTTAAGAGGAAAGTCACAAACACAGGAATGAAACAGGTTTTAGCAGAGGAGGCCAGACTTCACTAAATAGTCAGAGGATAGAAAAGGGAACTATGCGGTCAGCACAAAAGACTACAAAAAACCACGCAGAGTAAGCAAAAAGACTCCCCACACCGACTCACGGTGTGGAGGTGCCACTCTGCACCCCAGAGCTTCCAGCTAGCAAGGGAATATCATGATAGCAAGCTGGACAAGAAATTGGCAGTACTAAGAAATATATTCAGGAAGCAGTAACAACAAATGAACTAGCAAAGACTTAGCTTCTGCTGGAGTAGACAGGTCCTCAGAGAAGTCCAAAGAGAGATCTGAACCAATACTGAAACATTGACAGCTGGCATGAAGTAACGATCTGAGTGGAGTTAAATAGGGAAGCCAACATAGCAATAAACGAGAGCAGCTGAAAAAGCCAACCTCAGTGACCAGCAGTTCCGCTCAAAGCCACCAGAGGGAGTCCAAGAGCAGAACTAACCAAAGTACCATTCATGACCACCGGAGAGAGTCCGAGAACGGAATTCACAACAGCCTTCGTCCTCGCCTGTGGCAGCGGGGTTCTTCTTCGTTAAGAAGAAAGATGGCAGACTACGCCCGTGTCTGGATTTCAAGAAGTTAAACCAGATTACGGTTCCTGATTAATACCCTATACCACTGATACCTGACTTGTTCAACCATGTGGCTGGTGCTAAGTGGTTCTCCAAGCTTGACCTCAGGGGGAAGTACAACCTCCTAAGAGTCCATCAAGGTGATGAGTGGAAGACGGCTTTTAATACTCCTGAGGGTCGTTTTGAAAATTTGGTGATGCCATTTGGGTTGACAAACGCACCTGCAGTATTTCTACATTTCATAAATGATGTGTTCTCGCATGTCCTGGGGAAATTCGTTATTGTGTACCTAGATGATATTCTCATTTAGTCATGCGACCGTGATACTCATTTAGAGCATGTGAGGCAGGTGTTACAGCTACTCAGAGAGAATAAGTTCTATGCAAACTTGAGAAATGTGTATTTTCGGTTCAGGAGTTGCCTTTCTTGGGTTATATTGTGTCTGCTTCAGGGTTTAAAATGGACGCCGCTAAGGTGCAAGCGGTGCTGCGTTGGGAACAGCCTGATAACCTAAAAGCACTTCAGCGGTTCCTTGGGTTTTCTAACTATTATAGAAAGTTTATCAAAGATTTTTCTACCATTGCTAAACCGCTTACTGACATGACGAAAAAGGGTACCAATTTCTCCGCCTGGTCTGAGGCTGCTGTGCGCGCATTCGAATTTCTGAAGAACAGTTTTGCTTCGGCCCCCATTCTGGTGCAGCCGGATGTATCAAAACCATTTACCATGGAAGTCGATGCGTCTGAGGCTGGAGTGGGGGCGGTGCTGTCACAAGGCTCATCCTTGGGCGAGTTGCATCCATGCGCCTACTTTTCCAAGAAGCTGTCGCCCGCCGAACGTAACTATGATATCGGCAACAGGGAGTTGTTGACTATCAAGTTGGCTTTTGAGGAATGGCGACACTTCTTGGAGAGGTCGGTCCACCAGGTTACAGTTATCACCGACCATAAAAATCTGCTTTATTTAGAGTCAGCCAAGCGTCTGTCCCCCAGGCAGGCTCGCTGGGTGTTGTTTTTCACGCAATTCAACTTTTTTGTTACTTACCGACCGGGGTCTAAGAACACTAAGGCAGATGCTTTATCCAGGTGTTTTCCGGGGGGAGAACCTCAGGAAGATCTGGTACCCATCCTCCAAAAAGGTGTAGTGTTCTCGGCTCTCACGACAGAGGTTGAGGCTGAGATTGCCGAGGCTCAGGGGGAGGTACCACCAGAGCTTCCCATTAACATATCGTTTGTACCTCTCCATCTTCGCCTAAAGGTGTTGGGTGAGCATCATGATACTGTTCTGGCTGGCCATCCAGGGGTTAGGGGTACCTTGGAGTTGGTGTCGCGTCGGTTTTGGTGGCCCAAAATCCGACAGGACGTGGTCTCGTACGTATCAGCATGTACCACGTGTGCTAGGGCTAAGACGCCTCGCTCCCGTCCTGCTGGCACATTACATCCTCTAGGGGTACCAAGTAGGCCATGGACGGAGATCTCCATGGATTTTATTACAGACCTGCCCTCCTCAGCTGGGAACACGGTCATCTTGGTGGTTGTTGATTGGTTCTCAAAGATGTAGCACTTTGTGTCCTTGCCTTCGTTGCCTAACGCGAAGACTCTGGCTCAGGTATTTGTGCAGGAGGTGGTCAGACTTCATGGGGTTCCGTCTGACATCGTGTCTGATAGAGGTACTCAGTTTGTGGCAAAATTTTGGAAAGCATTTTGCTCATGGCTGGGGATCAAGTTATCGCATTCTTCGGCGTTTCATCCTCAGTCAAATGGTCAGACCGAGTGTATGAACCAGAATTTGGAGCAGTACTTACGCTGCTTTGTTTCTGACAATCAGGAGGAGTGGTCGACGTTCCTTCCGTTGGCGGAGTTTGCCATAAATAATCACCGCCAGGAATCGTCTGGGGAGTCCCCGATCTTTTGTGTTTACGGGCATCATCCTCAATTTTGTACTCTGCGTCAGGGGGGCTCTGCTGGCTTCCCGGAGGAGGACCAGTTAGGAGCACAACTGTCATCTGTCTGGAGGAGAGTGAAACAGCGCTTGCTGAGTGTAGGTGCTAGTTACAAATGTGTGGCTGACAGTAGACGGGTGCCAGGTCCGGACCCGAGTGTGGGTGACTGTAGCTCCCCCACCGCCGCAGGGCCGAGGGGCACCCGGTACCGGGCCACTGAGTCTCTGCTCTGGGGTTGTCACGGTGGCTAGACCCGGCCCGTGACCCTGCCGAGGGGCGCTCAGTGAGAGGTGTGAATGGTGGTAGTGATGGTAGTGCAGGCCGCAGCAAATAACGAGGACACCAGGTTGCAGTCTCTTTACCTCTTTACTGAAGGCTTCTGGGTCCTCAGTCTGGAATACGGTTAACCGGGCCGCGCAAGTCCGGCCGGTCCGATGGCACCTCCAGAGTTCCCTTCGCAGGTGGAAATCTGTGCCTTCCTTCTAGCGCTTATGTGTTGTGGTCCTCCCCTGCTGTGCTTGCGGGATAGTACCCCACAACTGTTGTGTCTGTTTCTCGTGTTCCCTCACAACAACTCGATTCTGATGTTCTTCTTAATCTCGTCCCCCAGATCTTATGGTAGGACGCACCCGTATGACGGGAAGGCTCGGAGCTCTTCCGGGACCCTAGCGTCACCCCTCTCCACAAGTTGCCCCCTATGTCTGCGCAGGTGATGTAGGTGAGACAGCCAGCCTATAGCTCTCTGTCCTGCCGTTGGTTTGAAGTAATGCTTAGAGCTCTGTACTTCCTCGGTGTTCCGGCCACCGGTTAGTTACGCCTCAGTAGGATGTTGCCTCGGTCTAACAGCACGACTCCTACTGGTATTTCTCCCTGTTGCGTTGATCTCGTTTCTCACTCAGCACAATAAATCTCGCTTCTTGTCCTTTCTTAGGGCACCGCCGCTACGAAGTGCAGGCGCGGTCCCGTAGCTTTCTCTCTGATTGCCAGGCCTCTGTCAGGATCCCACCCCTGACAGGGACCCTACCGAATCTTCCCCTACAACACCCTCTGCCACAAGGTGTTGCCTGGTTCCAACCCAGTCAGCGTTCTCCCTAACTTCCTGCCTAACCCCCAGTTTTACCAGACTGTGAGGAGTGGCCTAATGAATACTACCCTTAGCTCCCCCTGGAGGCCAGACAGTGAAATGTATTGGTGTCTGTGATACCTGGTCAGATGAACTCCTTCAGTGCCATCAGACGTACCATAGCCCCCCATAGCGGCGGAGCCACAGTACTGCAACGACCAGGACTCTGGGGCGCTGCATGACTGGGTGTGGTTGTCCACAAAAAACATAAAACTCAAAATACCATCCCTGAAATTAGGTCCAAGGTTTATTGGTCCATTTAGGGTCGCCGCCATCATTAACCCGGTAGCCTACCGATTGGAGCTTCCTACGGTTTATAAGATACACAATGTGTTCCACAGATCGTTATTAAAAAAGGTGGTGGGTTACGTGGACGTGACACCGACGCCATCTCCAGTTTTGATGGATGGCAATTTGGAATTTGAAGTCTCCAAGGTGGTTGACTCTCATGTAGTGTGCCGCACATTACAGTACCTGGTACACTGGCGTGGTTATGGGCCGGAGGAGAGGTCTTGGGTACCAGCCTCGGACATTCATGCGGACCGGCTGGTCAGTATGTTTCACCGCCACCATCCAGACAAGCCAGGTCCTATAAGTCGTGAGGGCCCTGGGGTCCCTCGTAGAAGGCCAGGGTACTGTCATGTCGGACGCTATTCACACTAGGGCGTCCGACAGACAGCGGTAATTCCGCATTCGTCCACTATACGCTCAGTGGCGCCTACTAAATTGTATCTAGGTTGCCTGGGGATAATTTAGCTGGTACTCGGGTTGGAGGCTGGGTCACGCCCACTGCCTTTAAATAGTTCTGCTGGACTTTGGGCGTCGCTGATTATAGCTTGTGCCTTGTGCCTAGTGATTCCGGTCTGAAGTGGTGGTCTTGGAGTAGAAATATCGTATCTGGTGGTGTATTATACTTTGTCATATTTCTCCTTCCTATATTTGTATTTGTTTTGCCCTGTGCACGTTATAGTGTTTTCCTGTGTGTCTGCGGCGTGGTGCGTTTTTTGTTTTCCCTGTCTGTGCTTTCTGTTGAGGTTGGTGTGTGGTCTAATCACTGGGTGGCGGGTGGAGGTTTCAGCATAGGGCTGAAACAGGAGTCAGGGTCAGGCCTGGTGGCCCAGACAAGCACACCATTAGTGTAAATTCTGGGAGAGGGACAGACAGGGTTTTCCCTAGTCTGAGGGATATCGCAGGGGCCCGGGTAACCAGCCTTAGTCTACCCAGTACCCCCGTGACAGTTTCCCATGCTGTCATCTATGTAACATCATGAGAAACACCGGCGGTTCTGATCGGTGGTAGGTTAGTCACCACCAGTCAGAGAGAAGAGTTCCGACGCTGTCAGATGACACCATAAGCCAGCAGCTGAGATCGGCCACAAAAAGGTTAGCGCCAGTCACAGGCGTCAGCTGATGAGACAATACTACTTTCATCAGCGTACACCTGCTGTTGCTGATAACAGAGGGAGCATGCGCAGCTGATGAGAGTATTCATCAGCCGGCACCTGTGCTATAAATAAATACAAAAATTGATAACCAGAGCAGACAAAACCGAAATAACTTTTAAACGCAGCAGGGGTCACCGGGGATCATCCCCTGTGAACTCCGATGACATTTCTCACAGGGGCTCAGCGCTACACACTGCAGGTGTGTGATTATGCTCCTGTCTCAGTGTGAGCCAGCAGGCATGGATAGAACTCGCCTCACTGATGTGACCGCTATCCAAATAATCCAAATATTCGTGGTACAAATATGGATTATCTTCACGTCGGACAGGTGAGGAATATGGTTGTTTATTAATTTTCTTCTTTTACAGGGGACATGGGCATCATTGGATCAGGAGTAAAGGTGAGTTTAATATTTTCTGTCCTTTCTTTCTTTTACAGGTGACATGTGCTTCAGTGGCGTAAAGGTGAGTATAACTGTGCTATTTAATTTTTATTTCAAATAAAGGAGTCTGTATTATTATTTAAATTAAAGGATTTTATTCAAGGTGGGTTTTTTTTTACAATCTAACTATGGGGTTAGTAATGGGGGTGTCTTATAGATGCCTCTCCGTTGCTAACCTCTGGGCTTCATTATCCCACTTGCCACCGCTCCAGGGCAAGTGGAAAGAGCTGGGCAAAGCACCAGAATTGACACATCTAATAGATGTACATTTTCTGGGGTGGCTGTGGGCTGCTATTTTTAGGCTGGGTTGGCCAATATCCATGACCCTTTACCAGTCCGAGAATACCAGCCCCCAGCTGTCTGCTTTAGCTTGGCTGGTTGTTAAAAATGGGGGAACCCTGCAAAGTATTATAAAAATGGTGTCAGGACCCCTCTATTGTTGATAACCAGCCATGATGAAGCGAACAGCTGGGGGATGGAGCCTGCAACTGTCAGTTTTGCCTACGCTGGTTATCAAAAATAGAAGCAACCCCATGTCATTTTTTCTTTTAATTTGTTTATTTATAGCACAGGTGGCAGATACTGAATACTGAATACTCCCATCAGCGATGCCTACTCTTACTTTTGTCAGTGACAACAAGCCTACGCAGATGAGAGTAGTATTCACTCATCAGTCGATGCCTGTAACCAGTGGTAACCTTTTTTACTGCCAGTTACAGTTCTCTGACCGGTGGTGACTAACTTAACATCAATCAGAGCCGGTGTTTCTCGCACTGTCAGACAGATGGAGATGTCAGTGCTCAGGGTCCGTGCACGAACACTAGGTGTTCAGTACAGACCCTGAACTTTACTGTTTGGGTTTGGCAATCTCTAGTCATAACATTCGAAACTACAACTTATCCAGCAAAAAATAAACCTTATAAGGACGTGTGGACAGAAAAATAAAAATGTTATGACTCTTGGAAAGAAGAGAAAAAAAAAATATGAAAACTCAAGGTGTGCCCAGTATGGATCACTTTATTCCCCAATTACGTCTATTATATTTTTCACCTTCCTGCCATGGCCAATTTTTCATTTTTGAGCTTTTGGCTTTTCTTCCTGTTGATGTCATGCTGATTGACAGCGAGGAGCCGGGTATCAATCAGCATGATGTCGGCAGTGACGCACCATTGACAAAGCAGAGCGGAAGAGAAGAAGCTGCTCTGTCAAGAGCAAAGCAATTAACTTGTGCCCTTAATGCATGCAATTTATGCCCCCCAGATCATGAACCATTAGCACACCTCGAGTTCCTTCCACTTGCCTGGAAGAGATTCCGATAGCGCTAATGGGTTACAGTTTGGGACGGCACAAACAACTTGCCTTGCCCCTGGCGATGGCAACCCATACTATAAGCCACTGTCTAACTGCCCACTTGCATAATAGTGAAGATTTAAAAGTTGTTGTGTGTTTATAACTGGGCTGGTGCCAGCCACCAGTGCAAGGTGAGGTATTTCATTTTTTTTTGGTTTATATGAGGCCCATTCTGTATGGCACATTTTATGGGGTCCAGCATATACTAGAGCAATATATGGGGCCCGTCATATACTGGATCATAATATGGGGCTCATCATATACTGTATGGAGCAGTATATGGGGCCCATTATATATAGAGCAATATATGGGGCCCATTATTCTGTATGGAGTATTATATGGGGCTCATTATACTGTTTGGAGCAATATATGGGTCTCATTATTCTTTATGTAGCATTATATGGGGCCCCTTATGCTGCATAGAGCAATATATGGTGTTCATTATACTGTCTGGGGCAATATCTGCTGCTCATTATACTATATGGAGCAATATATGGGGCTCATTATTCTGTATGGAGCACTATATGGGGTTCATTATACTGTATGAAGCAATATATGGGGCCATTATTCTGTATGGAGCAATATATGGAGCTCATTATACTGTATGGAGCAATATGTGGGGCTCATTATTCTGTATTAAGCAATATATGGGGCTCACTCTGTATGGAGCAATACATGAGGTTCATTATACTGTGTGGAGCATTAAATGGGGTCCATTATTCTGTATAGAGCAATATATGAGGTTCATTGTACTGTATAGAGCAATATATGGGGTCCATTATATTGAAGGGAGCAATGTACAGTATAGGGTTCGTTATACTGTATGGAGCAATATATGGGGCTCATTAGACTCTATGCATAAATATATGGGGCTCATTATTCTGTATGGAGCAATATATGGTGCTCATTATTCTGTATGGAGCAATATTTGGGGCTCATTATTCTGTATGGAGCAATATATGGGGCTCTTTATTCTGTATGGAGCAATATACGGGGTTCACTGTACTGTATGGAGCAATATATGGGGTCCATTGTTCTGTATGAAGCAATAAATGGGGATCATTATTCTGTATGGAGCAATATATGGGGCTCATTATACTGTATGGAGCAATATATGAGGTCCATTATACTGTATAGAGCAATATATGGGGTCCACTATATTGAATGGAGCAATGTAGAGGGTTCGTTATACTGTATGGAGCAATATATGGGGCTCATTATACTGTATGCAGCAATATATGGGGATCATTATTCTGTATGGAGCAATATATGGGGCTCATTATACTGTATGCAGCAATATATGGGGCTCATTGTTCTGTATGGAGCAATATATGGGGCTCATTATACTGTATGGAGCACTATATGGGGTCCATTGTTCTGTATGAAGCAATAAATGGGGCTCATTATTCTGTATGGAGCAATATATGGGGCTCATTATTCTGTATGGAGCAATATATGGGGCTCATTATACTGTATGCAGCAGTATATGGGGCTCATTGTTCTGTATGGAGCAATATATGGGGCTCATTATACTGTATGGAACAATATATGGGGTCCATTGTTCTGTATGAAGCAATAAATGGGACTCATTATTCTGTATGGAGCAATATATGGGGCTCATTATTCTGTATTGAGCAATATATGGGGCTCATTATACTGTATGCAGCAATATATGGGGCTCATTGTTCTGTATGGAGCAATATATGGGGCTCATTATACTGTATGGAACAATATATGGGGTCCATTGTTCTGTATGAAGCAATAAATGGGGCTCATTCTGTATGGAGCAATATATGGGGCTCATTATACTGTATGCAGCAATATATGGGGCTCATTGTTCTGTATGGAGCAATATATGGGGTCCATTGTTCTGTATGGAGCACTACGTGGTGCCCATAATACTGTATGGAGCAACTGATAGGTGCAATGTTCATGTCCTTACCGTCTACTTTGTTGGGTGTGCCAACAACTCCTTGTTTGGCATCATGAAGCTGTCATCACCAGATACATCTAGAATTGTGTAGGCTATCGGGTATTAATGACTAATGAAGCATGTATGGGCAGTATAAATATATTACGGTATTGCAACTAGTTCCCCACCAAGAAAAATGGAGAAGCTTATGTACAAGCACAGAGACAAGGATGCAAGTTTCATGCTGATACCATTGGGTTTTATTTACAAAAAGTTTGAAGCCCCTGAATCTGGGGATGAGGTAACATGGTGTATGTATACTGCAGTTATAGCGCCGCCCTTCTGGACATGTTCTGTGTGCAGCCTGCAATACAAACACAGAAGGCAAATATTAGGATTATTGTACTAATGCGTTTGTCTATTCTGTTGGCAGGAGCGTGCTGGCTACCTGCTTCCCAGGCTGAGGTGCGCTCCTGAAGATCGACAGTTTGGCCCAGCAGCAGGGTCATGCCACTAGTCCAACCTGTGCACTCTCCATGCTTCCAGGAATGGCAGCTTTATCCCTGCTACTTTGGAGAAGTGCAGGAGCACAGGAACTGGCAAGGATTGTACGCTCTAGCAGGCTTCAGATCAGCGCTTACAAACTGGCCACTTCTGGTAGATTGCAGAGGTGGCTGGTAACCTAAGTAATGAGCAGTAAACTAAGCAATTAAAAATCCCACCATTCTTGCGAACGGAAGGGACTTTTAATAAAAAGTGAACTGCAAAGCTGCCTCTTTTTACCATCAGTATACAATTTTACCTATCCGAGGTTATCCGTTTCTTTGGTTCCCGCTATTATACATATTGGACTAAGAACTTACAGGCATTTACTTGCTAACTACCTGCCTGTTCTGCCCTGCTGAGGTGGTGACTGTCCGGCTTTATTTCATCCTTCACCAACAGAGCAGCTTCTTCTCTTCTGCCCTACTCAGTCAACAGGACTTCACTGCTGATGTCATGCTGATTGACAGCTGGCTCCCCGCAGTTAGGCAGCGGGGAGCCAGCTGGCAATCAGCATGACATCTGCAGTGATGCACCGCTGACAGAGCAGATTGGAAGAGAAGAAGCTGCACCGTCGACGTGACATTACTGGAAGCCGGAGAATCGCAGGCAAAATAGGTTCATGTCTGCTCTGAGAGATCTCTGCCGGGCAGAACAGGCAGGCAGTTGTCAACTACCTTCCTGTAAGTTCCTATCCCCCTTTAAGCACAATATAGCAACATATATTTTTTACCAAATGATGTAAATATAAAATATCTTTTTACTTATATTTTTTTAATGCAATTTTTCAAAAAAATAAAAAATGGCGCTCATGAACATCACAATAACTCACTGGATGTTTTTTTTACGACAGACCCCTCATCCTATTAGGGCATAGTCATGCAAACATCGAACTGTCGACTGTAGACCCTCCTTACAGTACCTCCATATCTGGCAATGATTGGAGCGGAGGTCATGACCACCGGTTCCCGGGTTCTGGAGCCGCATTCTTCCAGTCTTGGGAATGACCCTTTACACATTTGGACTCTAAACAAATCAGTTTCTGATGTTTAGCCCCCATAAACTCATCTCTTCGTCTCCGTACTGACCTGTTTCTTACATGCTGCGTTCGGAGTTGTCCGCAGGCTCAGACTTGGATCCCTAATGGATTGGACACAAACATGAGAATTCATTGGTGCATGAGCCGAACATTGATTACGTGCATTACTAGAGCCTAGTACGACCCATATAGAATAAAACCTCTTATACACCTGCAGAGAATTGCACCCAAACATTGTCAGGGAGGCGCCGCAGACTTTGTGCAACTCATCATCTTTGTTTCCATTCATTTGATTTTTTTTCTCCTTTTTTGTGTTATTTTACTCTCTTTTTCTACTCACCTGGAATTGCACAGATACATGGAGGATTTCCAATAATACCTAAAAAGCAAAAGCCATTCATGTGTTAATTTCTTGCATTTTTCCCAGCTTCCCCAGGGGTTGTCAATCACCATTATACACTCCCATTTAGAGACTATTTTGAACAACTGGACCTTGCATTTGACCTCAGAGGGAAATACTAGCAGTGAATATACTGTATGACTTGACCACTTTTAGGTCTCCTTAGGTCACCATGTCTAATATGGCTCTGACAGGGGATGACACCAGATAGGCATAGTGGGTGCCAAATCACCCCTCTGCACATGCCAGTATAATAAATGCACATGGTTATAAGGGTCTTTGTTATAGATTTTACATTGAGAGTTCACAAATTTTCTCTATTCAGATGTCCTAAAAACATGACTAATGGAGTTTGCCGACTCTTAACGAGAAACTGTCACTTGTCATAAATATGCATTTTTTAACGTTGTGGAAATGCTGCTGTTCTCCTGAATCTGGCGATGTGTTTCTTTTCTTCCTGCGCCTCTCCGTTCCTGAGATATAGCCCCCTCTTCCCTGTATATAAACTGTTTTTTTTTCCAAGTGGGTGTGGTCTTCAACTTTTCTTTGTGCTGATTTTGTGAACCATTCCCAGTTGGCTAAAAAGCCTAGATTTATATATTGGGAAGAAAATGTTATATCTCAGGAACAGAGAGGAGCAAGAACAGAGGAAAAATAACAGAACAGAAGCCTTTATACTAGGCTGAAAAAAAAAAATATTTAGTGTAAGTGACAGGTCATATTTAAAGTGAATCTGCCAGGTCTCTATCTGAAGGCAGCATGAGATAGAGGAAAAGACCCCGAGCTCGGTGATATATAACTTTCTATTATTTGTTTCTTTTTTTTTTTTTTTAAATCATGAATCATGCAGAAAGCCTGTGAGTCCAACTTGCTCCGCCCACACAGTTTGTATACAGTCAGAGCTGCCAATCACTATGTGTGGGCGGAGAAAGCAGGACTCACAGGCTTTTTCTATCTTTTTAATTTTACATGAAAAGACTAAACCAAAATATAGAAAGTTATATATCCACAAACTCAGTGTTTCCTCCTCTATCCAATGCTGCTCTCAGATAGGAGAAACGAGAAATAAGATGAGTCTTATTTTTTGGGGTTAATTATTTGACCAAATTTATAACTAAAGTATGAGAGAAATAATACAGCAGAGTTTGATGTGTGACAGATCAGGATGTATTTACGGCTCCGATTTCAGGCTCAGCTTGTTTCAGCTTTTAGTTGAGTCATTTAATCTCTCATTTTATTTGATCTTCTGCCTTTTGGCACAATAACTCATGTCAATTCTAATCATAATCTTTTTTTTAACTTTCTCTGTCTATACAGCAGTGGCTGCTGTGGCTAAATTACAATTCCCAGCAAGCCCTGAGAGTTGAAGGTGGGAAATTGATTCTTCACCCCAAAACAGCGCCACACTTCTGTACAGGTTGTACCTGGTACTGCAGCTCAGCCCCAATTATTTTAACAGAGCTGAGCTGTAATACCAAATATAACCTATTGACAGGTGTGGCGCTGTTTCTATAAGTAAATTTTTCAAACCAAGAAAAACAACTTTATTAGTATTTTGTCGGTCCCGCTCATATCCTTACCATTGGGGCACTGGTCTGGGCAGGGGTTGAACTCGGGTCCATTGACTATTGGAGGCCTGATTCCAGATGAGACGGGGTTGTTAGGTTGTGAGTCGGTAAAGGCTAAACGTAAGAAATGTGAAGTGCAGATAGTTATGTAAAATAATAGACGACATAACACATAATAAACATATTGTGAGTCACTTCTATTGTCAGGCCACATCTCACCCCCGGGCTGTTGTGTGCCATGCTGCGCCCTGGTAATTTTATTTTAACCATTGTTTTTATTTTAATTGGATAGGACTACTCAATTTACTTGGGATGGATGTGTTAATTTCAATGCTGCCATCTAGTGGCCAGTGTTGGTATTGTATCTATTTAGCTTAAAACTAAGTTATTGTCTAAAAGGAAAAAGTTTTGAAAACTTTCTAAAACTTGTTTGGTCCCTGAGCATTTGCAAGATCTTTTCTTGCTGTTGGTGAAAAAGTAATTTTTATCATCCAGAAAATAAAAAAAATTGTCCTAAATATGTCCAAGCATAATAAAGGCATGGCTCCTTGTAAATCTACAGGAAAAAACTCCTGTGATGTCATTGAGGGCTCATTTTGGCCCTTGGTTTTTGTGTACTAATGAGTTGTGTGTACTACATATCACATGTTAGGTTTATTCTACTGCTCTGCCCGTCCCCTATGATTTACACTGCAGCTCTGCTTGCTCTGTGTATTTGCACTAGCCCTGCGCCAGTACAACAGGAAATCCCAGGATCAGAGGAGCCCCCTACTCCACCAGTCACTGTACATCCTATTCCCAGTCATATAATGTGGGCATTATAAGAAGTATTATGTTTCCTTATCTAACGGCGCTTTTTTAAAAACAGCTGGAAAAAAAGTGATATTTTCTTACCATGAATGGGGAAAGTGCTGATGTTTCTATTATTCACATTGAAGATTGCTGCAATATATAAAATGTGATAATAAGCTTGAGTTCATAAATCACAAAGATTTTGGATTGGGGCCCTTTTACCCTTCAGATTTCCTAAAATTATGACTCAAGGACTTTACTAATTCTTAAAGTGGACCTGTTATATCGTAATCTGAAGGCAGCATGGGATAGAGGAGGAGACGCTGAGCTCGGTGATATATAATTTTATATCATTTGGTTCAGGTTTACTTCCATAAAATCCAAGAATCATGCAGAAAGCCTGTGAGTCCAACTTGCTCCGCCCACAACTGTTTGTATACAGTCCGAGCTGCCAATCACTGTGAGTGGGCGGAGAAAGCAGGACTCACAGGCTTTTTCTTTCATTTTAATTTTACGAGAAAAGACTAAACCAAAACATAGAAAGTTATATATCCCCGAACTCAGCGTTTCCTCCTCTATCCAATGCTGCTCCCAGATAGCAAAATTACAGATTCACTTGAAACAAATTCTGTCTTACATTTTTTCTGAATTATTTAGCCAAATGTTTAGCTAAAATTTGAGAGAAATAACACAGCAAAGTAAACAATGTGCAATAAATCATGGATAAGGGTTTATTTATAGCTTGTTACATCTCAGAAAATAATATAAAAGTGATGCAGCTTTTCATTACTACTTGTTTTTCAATTCTGCTTGCTGTCAGTGAATAGAACACTATTGTTTTACACTCAGAGGCTGAAACACGCACCGATCAAATCCTGTTTCGCACAGCTGGGCGGATTATTGAAGCTTGCACTGGTTTGCATATGAATTAAGGGTGTCCTTATTCACTGACAGTAAGCAGAGGAATTGAAATAAGTACGTTAGAAAGTTGCAGAAAATGTTGGTATACTACGAGTTACATAAAAGTAGAAAATCTCTCTACAGAGGCAGAATTTGACTTACGGACGGTTCCTGTGACTGTACTTGGATGAGCGTCAGCTCTTGGGGTCACAGAGGGTCCTGCTGCAGCAACATTATGTCCAGTCACTGATCCTAGAAACAGGTCAGGCGAGTCAAAAATTACCGATAGAATAAGTCTTCTATTTTGCCTAAACAGATCTGGCTGACAGGGTGGAGACAGTTCTGACAAGGGCACCTGTGGCCTAATGGAAGGCCTGCACATCTACCCAATTATCATTAAAGGGGTTTTCTATGATTGCTTACTTCCATTCACTTCAATGGAGCTGAGCTGCAATACCAAGCACAACCAATAGACAAGTGGGGCACTGTTTTTGGAAGAAAGCAGCCATGTTTTCTTTCTTATGGAATATTAAAGATTGTCCATTCAATTTAGAAAACTGTCAGCATTCAGCCAACGTCTATTTGTCCCGTTGCCCAATATATATGGAAGCTCAGTTCGGCTGAGCATGCATGTGTTCTCAGTGGAAAGAGAGCAATAAGCACCAGACACCCTTTGGTGGCAGCTTATCTTCGTAAAAACAACAGAATAAAACAGTGTAAAATCCAATATGTCCGATTCGTCTTTCCTTGCTCCCTAAATTTGTTGACCGGTGGAGTTGGGACACCCCAATACATGGCAATGTTCTAACTTGGTGCGTTTGGACAACATTCATTAAGTGTTTCTAGCCTCAAATTAATTATTTGAACAGATTCACAATAAAAAAAAAGATCCTGAATAGCACGGGATCTGCTCCACCTTTGAGGTGGTTGTCTACTTGTTGACCTTCTGGACTTGGTCCATTGGAGGATCCTAATTCTACACTGTCACTAGTATCATGGAAAAGAAAGTTCTCCAGGATTGAGTTTCACATAACAACCTCTCTAGATCAAGAGGTATGGTTTCCTCTAACGCTCTTCAGCCACTCTGTCCTAAGGGTTAAGGGGTCTTTGTACTTAAGGGAACCTGTAGGCCCATTAAGGAGACATATGTTCTATCACATGCTTCCTACCGAAGAACCATTGACGGTAGAGGACCATATGGGTCCATATGGAGGCACCATACTTCACACTGGGTGCCTAATGATCCATAATACACACTCCTTGGGCCTCAGTACAGACGAGCATGTGGTCTACTATTCTTAAAGGTGCCTTGTAAGTTGGTGGTTAGATCATCATGTCTACCTGTGGTGGTGCTGGATGAGCCAGGGGTGGTGATAGAAGATGATACGCCTGGAAAACAGAAAAAATATTTATTAGGAAAAGTAAACAATAGCATCAAGGATATGCCCGATAAGGTATGACCCTGACATAGTCTACTTTTTTGGGGACTGTAGGGTAGCTAGAATTTGAGCAATTGCTTGGAGACTCCTAGGGTCAAGTGGCTGCCTACAAAGCCCTACTCTTCAGTGGTTAAAAACATGTACATGCCCAGAAAGCCTACTTTGACCTATTCCTTGAATGCACGGTGACTGAACTTTTTGGTGTCCGTCCCACTCTCCAAAGACATCCTGATAGGGAATTACATTGTGAGCCCCAATGGGGACAGTGATGATGTCTGTAAATCGCTGTGGAATATGATGGTGTCATAACTTCTGCCGCTCTCCTTGGCCACGCAAGGCATATCATATCTTCAATATGAAGATATGGTGGACTTCATGGACAGCTTCAGATAAGCCCCACGGCTAGGAGCTCCACTAGTGTAACAGTACCCATGCCCACCAAGAAAAGTCTTTGTTCGTTGGGTGGACCAGCCTAGGTGTTGCCACAAATGCTGGATTATGATGTGAGGCTCATTTGCATTTTTAATTTAGACAGATTAAAATGACTGACACTGACAACCACAGCACAAGTGCCGACTGGTGATCAACTGCCCTGAGAAACTGAGCAACGCTAAGAAGTACTTGGCGTCTGTACAGGCCACTCATTGCGTGTGATCTTAAGATATTCACAGAATATATTACAAATATTTACAGTAAGGTAGCACCTATTTACCAAAAAGACAGAGCTCTGCTCCATCTTTAAAAGCAGAGTAATGATTGGACTTACATCTAACCACCACTAGTAGCGCTGTTGCACAAGTGTTTATTATACAGATCTGCTGCTACCAGTGGTGAGAAGTGGTAGTGCAATATATTACTCTATTATTGTGCTTGTGTCTGGTGTTACATATAGTGATTTATTATGTATTATATTTAGTGTTCCTTCTCTCTTTTAAAGATGAGAAAGAAAAATGTGAACCATTTCACATCCATTTCAACCATTTCAATCTGCTTTAGTCATTAGATTGTGGGAGAATAATAAGTGTCAGAGGAGCCCAGGATGCCGAGCAGAGGATGCACCACATGTCAAAAAATGCACCATGTGAATGAGATTTTAGAAATTTCATTTATTTTGCTGGAGGTTTAAAGGTAAAAGTTCTCCTTGTGGAGAGTAACAAGTTAGTATTAGGAAACTTATAGTCCATGAACTGCTCCTCTAGAATTTATATATACAAATCGCCTCTTCAGAGAGGAAGAGGACCGGAAATCTAGTGCTACCTATTAAAAAGTAGCAATCCTAAAACTGAATGTTGACCCTTTAAAGAGCCTTGCCACATGACTTAGGATTAGAAATCAAACCAGAAATTCCATTTGAAGACATATGTTTAGGGGGTGGTTGCCCCTCATCAGTGCAAAGCAGGAGAACTAATTTGACATGGTGACTCATTTGGCAATGTTCTTTAAAGGGCAGATATTGACTTTTTGGAGTGGTAGCCCCGAAAACTCGCTCTAAAGTTCTAGTCCTCTTCCTCTCCGAAGAGGCAATTTTCCATATATAAATTCCCAGAGGAGCATTGAAAGCCCTAAAAGTCTTCCTACGTCAACTTGGTACTCAAGAAACGTTTCCCTTAGATTCCCTATCAGAGGTTTCTCATCCAGCCAAATCAGTTCTCTCTTGCTCAGCACTGATGAGGGGCAAACAACCCGAAACACATGTCTGCAGGTAAAGATTATGGTTTCTTATCCTAAGTCATGTGATAAAGCTCAATGTTGACTTTTAGGATCGTTCCTTCTAGCAGGTGGCACTAGAGTTTCGCTTCTTCTAGCTGGTGGCACCAGAGTTCTTGTTCTTTCTCTCACGGATGAATCTTTCTATTTATTAATTTTCCTGTTACGCATTTTTTTTCCCACACAAACAAATTCCATGTGGTGATGTTACGTCAGTGTCTTGTTGACGAGTCAAGAACCCTCAATCCACGAGTGGCTGCTAGTCTCTGGCTTCAGTTCCTGCACTCTGAAATACCAGGCTACTCACCATTGCTCGGAGAGACTGGTTGACTTGAATTATTGTCTGGTCTGGAGGTGACCACTACGGGAGATCCTGTGCTTTTCACTCCTGTCACAGATACTACAATGAAAATTAGACCCAAATTACCAACAATCGGAAATATAGTATAACCTACAGAGTTCAACCTCTCAAGCAGGACTCTGGGACACCTTACCAAGTCTTGGGGCGTTAGAAGATACGAGGTTGCCACCAGCAGGCGTGGGAGCATTAGAGGCACCGCCTGAGACAATGCAAAAAGAATCAGTCAGCATAAACAAGCCACAAAAGATTGACCATCACTTCCAAACAGAAAATAGGTATGTACGGGTGCAAACTAAGAGTAGAAATCTCCATATATAACCAACAAATAAAGTAGTAGAAGACTGAAAAAAATGAGGCAACTTAGCGCATAAATTGGCCAATTCATATGTACCGGACAACTGCGATAAGGCGATTCTCTTTGCTCAGTTACATATAGCGATGGCTTCTCTTAGTTCGCACCTGTACACACCAGTTTTCTGTTTGGAAGTGACGGTCAGTCTTTTGCTATTTGTATACCTAGGCCTTCTGACTTAGCACTCCACCCATAAGCCTGGGGCAGTTTTAATAGCAGTAGGATCCTGTCTACCCTTATAAGTGTAGGCTTCAGCCTAGGAGAGGATTCACGTTAGCCAAGTTCCCAGCAAAGAAAATCGCCTTATCGAGGCTGCTGGGTATACATGAATTGGCCAATTGATGTGCTAAGTATTCTAATTTTTTTTGTATTTTAAAGAACAGTAATGCAGTTCAGATTTCATATATTTCATGTTTTCATGCTATAGCGCTACTTTATTTGTCAGCATAAACAAGAGATTGATAAAAATGAAAAAAAGCTGGACTATCTATATATCCAATATACAAACATTCAATATATGAGATGTATACTGCGTTACTGTTTATAGAAAGCACTTATAACACTGTGTTACTTTAGTGCATTAATTGGAAAAATTTGTGTGAGCTCACCGGACACAACAAGGCGACCTTTCATTGAATAGACTCAAATCATTTCTATCAGACATCCCTCCCCCAAGCCCAGGCTTACACATTTAACAGGCAGGTAGGATCCAGCTCTAAATAAAAACAGCCTTATGGTTTATTTTGATTTCACATATGGAAACAAATCGACTGAGTTTCATCATTGCTTTTAATCAGTGTTTCATCCGCGTTTCAGCAGTGTTACCAGAGTTGGTCCAACTTTTATCAGCTTTTCACAGATGGGTAAAAAAAGTTTCTCCAGCTTTTCCTATTAGACAGTCCAATTTATTGCCCATGTCCCGTGGTGCGGCAAAAAATCATGTGTGCCCACCGCCCATGACAAAGCAACCTCTCTGGGACCTCAAACTCTAAGTAAAGTCTATAGGGAGTGATGCAGTTTAAAATGTATTTATTAAATGTTTGCATATATCCTGGCCAATACTGTGTCTATCTAACTGTGTCTATCTATCTATTATCTATCTATCTATCTATCTATCTATCTATCTATCTATCTGTCTGCCTATCATCTATCTATCTATCTATCTATCTATCTATCTATCTATCTATTATCTGTCTGTTTATCTATCTATCTATCTATCTATTATCTATCTATCTATCTATCTATCTATCTATCATCTATTATCTATCTATCTGTCTGTCAATCTATCTGTCTATCTATTATCTATCTATTATCTATCTATCTATCTATCTATCTATCTATCTATCTGTTATCTATTTATTGTCTATCTATCTATTATCTGTCTGTCTATATATTATCTATCTACTGATATCTATCATCTATCTGTCTATCTATCTATTATCTATCTATCTATCTATCTATCTATCTATCTATCTATCTGTCTGTCTGTCTATCTATCTATCTATCTATCTATTATCTATCTATCTATTATCTATCATCTATCTATCTATCTATCTATCTATCATCTATCTATCTATCTATCTATCTATCTATCTGTCTATCTATCTATTATCTATCTATCTGTCTATCTATCTATCTATCTATCTATCTATCTATCTATCTATCTATCTATCTGTCTATCATCTATCTATCTACCTGTCTGTCTATCTATTATCTATCTATCTATTATCTATCTATCTATTATCTATCTATGTATAATCTATCTATCTATCTATCTATCTATCTATTATCTATCTATCTATCTATCTATTATCTATCTATTATCCATCTATCTATCATCTATTATCTAATATCTATCTATTATCTATCTATCTATCTATCTATCTATCTATCTATCTATCTATCTATCTATCTATCTCTGTCTATCTATCATCTATCTATCTATTATCTATCTATCTATCTATCTATATATTAGTTATCTATCTATATATCTATTATCTATATATCTATCCTTGTTATTCCTGCCTGCTGTATATAATCTGACATATAATTAGGAGATACAAGCCTTGATTTGTACCAATGAGATACTGACTCAACCTAAAAGCCACAGAATTCCTTCAGAGAACACGCAGGTTGCCTCTTGTTTTTTAATCCTTCTTGCTATTTTCTTATTTAGTGTTTGGCATATTCTCTAGTACACAGGATATTGCTGACATCAGCTAAAAGCTTATTATTCCGCAGGGTCCTTTAGGGTTTTCCATCCTGATCTTGCTGCACATTTATAGATTTTTTTCCCCTTTCTGCATAGGTTTCTTGGATGTAAACTTAGAGGCCCCCACCTGTCATAACAAGTTCAACTGTATCGGCTGGATGGTGATACAGTGGAAAGCAATGATGAGAGAGGGAGTGATACGCTCGCTTGTCCATCATTCCCCCTATGCATCTGACGTCAATGACGCAGACATTGACAGCGGGCGCAATGACATCAGTACTTGGTGCCCGCTGTGCTGAGATGAGCAGGCACCAGGAGCAGCAGGGAAATAAGGAGGAGAGGTAACTGGTGAGTATTGTGTTTTTTATTTAGGGAGTGCATTATACTATATTGAGGCCTTTGGAGAGTGCATTATACTGTATAGAGGCCTTTGAGAAGTGCATTACACTATATGGAGGCCCATGGGGAGTGCATTATACTATATGGAGGCCAATGGGGAATGCATTATGCTATATAGAGGTCTATGGGCAGTGCGTCATACTGTATGGAGGCCTATGGGGAGTGCATTATGCTACATGGAGACCTATGGGGTGCATTGTACTGTATGGAGGCCTATGGGAGTTCACTATACTGAATGGGGGCCTATGGGGCATGCATTATACTATATAGAGGCCTATGTGGAGTGCATTATACTATATGGAGGCCTATGGGGAGTTCATTATACTGAATGGAGGCCTATGAGAAGTGCATTATACTATATGGAGGCCTATGAGGAGTGCATTATACTGGATGGAGGCCTATGGGGAGTGCATTATAAAATGTATAGGCCTATGGGGAGTATACTAGATGGAGAACTACAGGATGCATTATATAATTATGGAGGCTATTTAGAGGGCCATCATACAGTCTGGGAGCTAATGTGGGGTCTTTGTACAGTGTGGGGGCTATCATACAGTAGGGGAGCCACCAAACAGTTTGGGGCTACTAAGGTGTCAGTGGGGGCATTATTACTGTGTATAGGTGGAGTATCATACTGTGTAGAGAGGAGCTGCACAGGGGGGGAGACTCGGGACATTGTTAGTGGACGCTTATTGTTATAGAGGCATTCCGGTTATTATGACCGTCAAAGGGGCACACAGGGCATTATTACTTTCTAGGGGGCAAAATATGGGCACTGTTTTCTAGGGCACTTGCACACGGCATTACTATATTCTAGATGGTTTGTTTTACCATCTAGAGGCACACCGCAGGTGCAGTAATAGGGAGACGGCAGCATCGGCTTACTATTGGGGTATCAGCAGGATGAGGAGTTTGTGCAGGTCTGAGATAGATGGGGACGGTGCTGGAAATATGAGAGGTCAGATGTGTCTGTGCTGTAATCTCTGAAGACGAGTTCTGGCTGGAAGAAGTCGTCATGTCGGTCTAGGCCAGATGGAAAAGACGGGAGAAGGTAAATAACTCCACCAGAAAGAACGTCAGCGGTAAGTCACTATGTATAACTGTGCTGTGGTCTCATATATGGCGGCAAGGACTGGAATCTACCACTATGCCACCATATGGCGGTAATTTCAATGTTGGTCTTTGTATGGAGATTTTATATATTTATACAGTCCAGTCATCTGCTGAGGTTCTCCTCCACTGTTAGGGGGAGCCATCCATAGTTGTAATCAGGGTTACCTGGTCAGAAGCCCACTCAGAAGTTTCGCCCTCCCTGAACCAAACCCCTAGCTACGCTTCTGGATGCCCTGTAAGTCTTTACACAGAAGGTGAGACTCCGGCACACTCACCTGTAGGGAGCACAGTTGGCTGCTTCTGTGTGGGAACTGAAGGGATGCTGAGGATTGTGGCTAGAACTGGATAGAAGTAATACAAATCATTAGGTTTACAAAGAGATGGGGCCCACATTTAGGACCCTCCTCTATTAACCAGGATAGCGACGACGCTACTCACCTTCTATGCTGTGTATATTGGTAGGAAGATCCTGCAGAGGTTTTGGAATATCGACCGGCGCAGAGTCTGTCAATACAATAGCAATAATTACAGAGTCTGTGTGCTACGAAATCTATTATGCTCTCTTATATAGCGCCATCATATTCCACGGTGCTTTACAGACATCATCATCACTGTCCCCATTGGGGCTCACAGTCTACATCCCCCATCAGTATAACTTTGAAGTGTGGAAGGAAACCCACGCAAAGAGAGGGAGAACATATAGAGTCCTTGCACATGTGTTCCTTGGTGGGATTTGAACCCAGGACCCCAGTGCTACAATGCTAACTACTGAGCCACCATGCAATATACATACACTGCCCCACCTGCAAGTGTATGAAGAAATATAAGGAGAAAGTGCTTAACTGCACTAGATCTTTCCAAAAATGTCAACCTTTGCTTCCTTAAAATGTGCTGTGAGGCTATGTCTCATGAATGGTGCCCCTCATGCCACCAAAACGGCAATGAACAATAAATCCATGGACTCTACAACAACCTTGAAGGTGTCTTGTGGTATGTGCACATTAGCTGTACCTCCCAAACATTCTGGGTCCAACACTGACAGACCCAAATTTAGGGAGCTGTCCCACTGTCCAGTAAGTGGGGGTTTGTCCCCAGAAGACAGGTACGGTTCCCTATGATGGAGCAGAGACCCGACAGATCCAGATTCAGTTTGGGTAGCGACTGAAGGACCTGCAAGGATATTCTCAAGCGACATGGCTGACAGCAGAGCCCAGCTTGCAGGGGGAAAAACACACAGGCAAGTGGAATGTTTCTGTGTGGGCATCATATTACTTGGGAAGGACAGTGGGGGGCATCACGCTGTGTGAGGGGCATGGAACTGAGTGTGGGAAACACCAGAGGCATCAAAATGTGTGTGAGGGATTGTGGGAAGTATCAAACTGTGTGGAAGACCTGTAGGGGCTTCATACTATGTGTATGTGTTTGTGTGCGGGGGCATCATACTGTGTGTAGGGAATGCGGTGGCATTATACTTTGTGTGTATGGGACTGTGAGGGGCATGATACTGATTATTGTACTGTTGGAAGTATCATACTGTGTGTAGGATATTAAAGGCATCATACTGTGTGGGTGGACTGTTGGGGCATAATACTGTGGCTGGGGGGCATCATACTGTGTGTATTGTGGGGTGGTGTTGGAACGCCCGCCAGGGCCGTGGGGTACTCGGTACCGGGTCCGTTACTTAAAGAGAAGTTTCACAGCAGCGGCGACTCGGTCCATGACCCCGGGCACCCATGTTAAAGGGAATGTATTTAAAGGGTTTTTGTAGAAATAAGGAAAGTTCGTGACGCCATCTGTGGTACTCGGTCAGTAGGGACCAATGCTGCTTAAAGGGGTCCTCTGGGGTGATGTTATGGCAGCTAGATGGTATAACTTCCCACAGGTGAAGTAGGTCCCCAGGAATCCCGATGTAGTAGTTGAAGATGGTGTAATAAGAAACAGAGGATACATGGTTGCAGTCTCTTTACTGAAGCAGTTCAGGCAGCCACAGTCCAGGGTACTGGATCACTGGTGCTGGTGGTGGTCCGGCTGGCTTGGAAGCAAGTTGGGATTTCCCCCTTACCAGGTGGGGTTAGAAGCCTTCCCTCTAGCACTGTGGTGTAGTTCCTTGCTGCCTATAGCTGTCCAACAAGGTCCTCACGACCTCTGTCCTTTGTGTAAGTGAGACACTAACCTGTATGACAGGTGGCTCGAGCCTTTCTACAGGGTCTCTATCATGACCCGGGCTCTATACGCCACTGTGTCTTCAGGTGTTAAGGCGGGCAAGTGACCTGTAGAACAGTTGTCCTGCCGGTTTCTGCTGTGAGTCTTAGAGCCCCTCACAACCTTGGTTTTCCAGCCACCGGTGTCTGCGTTCTGTCAATAGCTAGCTAAATTGCAGCTATTCTCCTCTGGTCTTAACTTCACCTTGCCTCTTTTCCCTTTCAGTCTCTTTATCAGTTTCTCTGATCTGTCTTTCCTTCCCAGGAGCTGCAGAATCACTCGTCTGCACAGCTCCAGCTTTCCTTCCTCACACGTCGCTCTCCTCTCACCAACTACTAACTATTCCTAACTGCCTAGTAATGGCCTAGCAACTGACTCCTCCTGTCCAGAGAGAGCAGTTCCCCTGAAGTTGGGTGTAGAACTCCCTCTTCTGGCCTGGAGTCAGAACAGTGTTGTATGTGCTGATTACCTGTTAAATGGATCCTTCCCTGCTTCCAAGCGTGACACCACTCTCCCCGTGAGGAAAGCGATGCCACTGTAACAACCGATTACATGGGGTGTTACAGTGTAGTTGGCATCATACTGTGTATGTAGGAATGCAGTATGGGGGCATCAAACGGTGTGTGGCAGACTGTAGAGGGTATCATGTGCAGGGGAACATTGTTGACATACTCCTACTTATGGGGTCTATAGGAAGCATTATACAGTGTGCGGGAGACACTAGAGGTATCATACTGTGTGTGAGGAAATGTACAACTGAGGCATCATACTGTGTGTGAGGAAATGTACAACTGAGGCATCATACTGTGTGAGGAAACGTACAACTGAGGCATCATACTGTGTGTGAGGAAACGTACAACTGAGGCATCATACTGTGTGTGAGGAAACATAAAACTGGGGCATCATACTGTGCGTGAGGAAACGTACAACTGGGGTGTCATACTGTGTGTGAGGAAATGTACAACTGAGGCATCATACTGTGTGTGAGGAAACGTACAACTGAGACATCATACTGTGTGTGAGGAAACGTACAACTGAGGCATCATACTGTGTGTGAGGAAACGAACAACTGGGGCGTCATACTGTGTGTGAGGAAACATACAACTGGGGCATCATACTGTGTGTGAGGAAACGTACAACTGAGGCATCATACTGTGTGAGTAAACGTAGAACTGAGGTATCATACTGTGTGTGAGGAAATGTACAACTGGGGCATCATACTGTGTGTGAGGAAACGTACAACTGAGGTATCATACTGTATGTGAGGAAACGTACAACTGAGGTATCATACTGTGTGTGAGGAAACGTGCAACTGAGGTACCATACTGTGTGTGAGGAAACGTACAACTGGGGCGTCATACTGTGTGTGAGGAAACGTACAACTGGGGCGTCATACTTTGTGTGAGGAAACGTACAACTAGGGCATCATACTGTGTGTGAGAAAACGTACAACTGGGGCATCATACTGTGTGTTGGGGAGGGGTCATACTGAGTGGGGGATATTCTGGGGTACTACACTTTGTAAGCGGGTCCAATGTGGGGATCAAATTGTGTGATGGGCTGTGAGCTTCATACTTTGTGGGGGTCACTATAAGGGGTATCATAATATGTGTGAACACTAATAGGCTGCAAAAGTGCTTCTGCAGCGCCCCAGAGTCCTGGTCGTTGCAGTACTGTGGCTCCGCCACTATGGGGAGCTATGGTGCGTCCGATGGCACTGAAGGAGTTCATCTGATCAGGTATCACAGACACCAATACATTTCACAGCCGGGCCTCCGGGGGGAGCTAAGGGTGCTATTCATTAGGCCACTGCCCACCATAGTGGGTAAACTGGGGGTCAGGCAGGAAGTTAGTTGAGAAAGCTGACTGGGTTGGAACCAGGCAACACCTTGTGGCAGAGGGTGTTGTAGGGGAAGATACAGTAGGGTCTCTGTCAGGGGTGGGATCCTGACAGAGGCTTGGCAACGAGAACGAACGTAACGGGACCGTGCCTGCTCCGGGTAGCGGCGGTGCCCAAGAAAGGATTAGAAGAGAGATAGATTGTGCTGAGTGAGAAACGGGATCACGCAAAGGAGAAATACCAGTAGGAGTCGTGCTGTAAGACCGAAGCAACATCCTACTGAGGCGCACTACCGGTGGCCGGAACGCTGAGGGAGTAGAATAACATTCAGCTTCAAGCAATACTCCAAACAGCGGCAGGGCAGTCAGTCTCAGGCGGGCTGTCTAACTCAAATCACCTATGAAGTCTTGGGAGGCAATTGTGGGAGAGGGGCGTCTCTAGGGTCCCGGAAGAACTCCAGGCCTACCCGTCAAACGGGTGCCGTTCCTACCCGAACCTCAGGGAGGGACGGAGGATTAGCAGAACATCATCTAGTCGAGTTGTGAGGGAACATCAGAAACAGACACAACAGTTGTGGGGTACTTTCCGTAAGCACAGCAGGGAAGGACTACAACACCTAGCGCTAGGGGGAAGGCACAGATTTCCTCCTGTGAAGAGAACTCTGGAAGTGTCATTGGACCGGCCGGACTTGCGGAGCCTGGTGAGCCGTATTCTGGATTGAGGACTCAGAGATCTTCAGTAAAGAGGTAAAGAGACTGCAACCTGGTGTCCTTGTTATTTATCGCGACCTGCACCCCACAACTGCACCGTTACAACACCACTTATTGCACCGGACGTCCCCCACTGACAGACAGGGCCACGGACCGGGTCTAGCCACCGTGACAACCCCAGGACTGAGACCTAGAGGCCCGGCTCCGGGTACCCCTCGGCCCTGCGGCGGTGTGGGGGCGCACCACCTTGGCGTCACAAACAGGATCTACTTAAGCCTGAAGAATCAGGTCATGTGTGCCTTGGAACTGTGATTTGTTGTGCTTGGACTGTACTTTATTGAGAGACTGTGTATTGCCATTGACCCAGAGAAGTTCCCGCCAAAACCGCCGCCATTGCAGCGCTGAGGAGAGGCGCAGGAAGAGAAGAGGGGCGTGGAGTAGGCGTAGACGAGCTAGAGAGCGCGAAGGGCAATGGCCGCCCAGTCTAAACATTTCCTGGTCTTGAGGACGTGTCCGTCAACGGCCGAGGTCCGCCTCCTGATCCTGTTTGGAGGGTGGAGACCATGGAGACGGGGCTGCCCACGAAAGAGACCGCGGGAAGAGGACACCGAAGGAGGAGAAAAGATGGCGACACCGAGAGCACCGCGTGGGACTGCCCCGATCCAGCCCGAGGCTGCACCACCCGACACAGCCCCAGATGCGCCAGCGTTGCGGGAGCTGACCCTTACGGAGCTACCGATGGGCCGATCCCCCTTGCCGCCGTCGGCGGAGTGTGTAGCTGCAGCCGAGGCCCGCCAGCTAGCGCGCCGCGTGGAGGCCGAGGCCCGCGTGCTCGCTCGGCTGGGCCAACCCACGGAGGTCCGTCTAACTCCGGTGTCCCCTGCTCCTCCTGACCCGGCCGCGGCTGAAGGTGCGCTGCAAACACAAGGCCTGAAGATTATGCCAGAGGCCGAGCACCTGCGGCGCTTGATGGCTGCATGGCGGAACCGACCGCAACCGGCAGCCCAGATCGATTTAACCACCGTTGCGGAGATCCCATCGTCCCGCTGGGGTGTAGTGGTCTCCTTTAACCCCCGATACGGAAGAGGGGTTATACAGGAGATCGGGGAGCCGCTACAAGTTCACGTGGACCGAGAGGAGGTGGAACATTGCGGTGGAAGGTTCGATCGCGACCTGGAGCCCGGTGATGCCGTAGCTTATACCAGGTGGAGGAGAGCAACAGGTGAGGCTGGCTGGATGGCGCGGGGCGTCCAGCGGTGTGTCGCGCTACAGGCCGCCGCTGCAAACCCCGAAGATGAACCTCCCGCTGAAAAGACAACGGAACCCGACCTTGCGGAGCAGCGGGGGACCCGGACCCACCATGTACCCTGGGGGCGTGCCGGATCCTCGATGAAAAGAACATCCCGGCGAGGGATCCTGTCGTTGTTGGGGCGGGACCCGATCCTTGAACCAGCAGGACGACCCGTTGGTCTGGTGAGACCCGGGAGGAAACCACCTTCCTCCCCGAAAAATGAGTAAGCATGATCGCTCTAAAAATGTAAATAGTTCTCTCTTTGTTTAACTGTTTGTTTACTGTTTGCTAAACCCGTCCAGGGTTAATTCCTTATGGATCCCCCTGCTGACCTGGGATCCTTGTTATTTGTTTACTTTTCTTCAAGTTTGCACAAAATTGAAAGAACTGCAGTAATCATGGACCGTGCATGATACAAACTTTTTTCCTGTATATAGTTTGCACCTTCTTAAAGGCGCTTCCTACTGGTTTTACTTAAAGACTCTTTGCGAAGATACCGTACCGGAACCTTTGCTGAGCATGGACTGGTAGTCTGAGAAGACGAACTACCTCAGAAAGACTTGATCCCCTCTTAAAGGGGATGCCAAAAGTGTACTTATGAGTGATACTGTTTTAGAACAGTAATGTGATGACAATGCTTAAAGTGAAAATGATAATTTTTTACATGAAACAGTTATATGTATTTGATTGGTTAAACGTAAAGAAATGTAGATGATGTTTCCAGAAAGAAAGTTAGAAGAAAGATGCAGAAGGCCCGTAGGGGTAGACAGAGTGTTCTGCATAGTCAGTAGGAAGAACGTAATAATGAGGATTGATGTTATAAGAGAATAGTTGATAATGTTGATAAGAAAATGGGGATAGAAGGTAAACCCTGAGTCCTCCATAGTAAGTTAGTTATTGTAAAGAAAGAGTTAATAATGTGTTACAGAAGACAGAAAGTGAACCCGTAGGGGTTGGGTAGTGGGTCCTCCTAGGAGCCATACATAGATGGCTCAGTGCTTCTAAAACTGAAAGTAATGTTATAATCTATACTGTGTATAGAAGTTGAAAAGGCAGTAGGCCCTGGCTGAACGGGGCGGTCCTGTAACAGAAAGGAGAGGCAGTAGGTCTGGTGCCGATAGGACAGGTGGTCCTGCAGATTCTAGAAGGAGAATGAAAAAAGTTAACTTACCTTATAATGTGATTATAGGAAGGTCTTTGGTGGATACAGAGTGTATGTCCTTAAAGGCAATGTTAAAGTACTGTTCAGCAATTTTTGCACTTAGTAGAATACCCGGTTGGGTAACAGGAGTTATTTATAGCCTGTAATTTATAGTGTTTAATGTTTAACCATGTTTTGTAACGTTCAAGTGTCCTCACCTCCCATAAAGGGAAGCTTGTTCAAGTATACGTATTGTTATTTGCACTCAACAAAAATTGTATGTCTTTTTGCTAAACTTGTATTGTTGTTTTCTTCCCAGTCCCGGAGTACTGTGTTTAACCAGGGGGGAGTGCAGCGCCCCAGAGTCCTGGTCGTTGCAGTACTGTGGCTCCGCCACTATGGGGAGCTATGGTGCGTCCGATGGCACTGAAGGAGTTCATCTGATCAGGTATCACAGACACCAATACATTTCACAGCCGGGCCTCCGGGGGGAGCTAAGGGTGCTATTCATTAGGCCACTCCCCACCATAGTGGGTAAACTGGGGGTCAGGCAGGAAGTTAGTTGAGAAAGCTGACTGGGTTGGAACCAGGCAACACCTTGTGGCAGAGGGTGTTGTAGGGGAAGATACAGTAGGGTCTCTGTCAGGGGTGGGATCCTGACAGAGGCTTGGCAACGAGAACGAACGTAACGGGACCGTGCCTGCTCCGGGTAGCGGCGGTGCCCAAGAAAGGATTAGAAGAGAGATAGATTGTGCTGAGTGAGAAACGGGATCACGCAAAGGAGAAATACCAGTAGGAGTCGTGCTGTAAGACCGAAGCAACATCCTACTGAGGCGCACTACCGGTGGCCGGAACGCCGAGGGAGTAGAATAACATTCAGCTTCAAGCAATACTCCAAACAGCGGCAGGGCAGTCAGTCTCAGGCGGGCTGTCTAACTCAAATCACCTATGAAGTCTTGGGAGGCAATTGTGGGAGAGGGCCGTCTCTAGGGTCCCGGAAGAACTCCAGGCCTACCCGTCAAACGGGTGCCGTTCCTACCCGAACCTCAGGGAGGGACGGAGGATTAGCAGAACATCATCTAGTCGAGTTGTGAGGGAACATCAGAAACAGACACAACAGTTGTGGGGTACTTTCCGTAAGCACAGCAGGGAAGGACTACAACACCTAGCGCTAGGGGGAAGGCACAGATTTCCTCCTGTGAAGAGAACTCTGGAAGTGTCATTGGACCGGCCGGACTTGCGCAGCCTGGTGAGCCGTATTCTGGATTGAGGACTCAGAGATCTTCAGTAAAGAGGTAAAGAGACTGCAACCTGGTGTCCTTGTTATTTATCGCGACCTGCACCCCACAACTGCACCGTTACAACACCACTTATTGCACCGGACGTCCCCCACTGACAGACAGGGCCACGGACCGGGTCTAGCCACCGTGACAACCCCAGGACTGAGACCTAGAGGCCCGGCTCCGGGTACCCCTCGGCCATGCGGCGGTGTGGGGGCGCACCACTTCAGTATGTGTCCCCCTTTCCTTTTCCTCAGTTAGGAGGTATGGCGATGGGCAGAGTGACCGGAAACAACGTTACCTATCCAGCTAACCAAACATAGAGGATGGACTTCCGGGGAGGAAGGGGACAATTACCTGAGCATCAGTCCTCAGGACTAATGAAGTAGCTGCAATAGCATTGTGTTCTGCAATAATCCAGCCATCTAAAATAACTGTTATATTGCTGTGGCTCTTTAGAAAGGAAATATCCCATTAATAAAGGCGGGAATCATCATGGCAATGCTCCTATGATGTGCCGAGTATTATCTGTTGGGCCTGTAGCCAAAGGAGGATTGTAGCCATGAAGCACAGACCAATTTTTTTACGAAATAACTGATGCAACCCTGCAAGTTGCACAAAGGTGAGGACGGCTAGAGCAAACAGTCACCTACAAGAGACTTATGGCGGCACGGTGTGATGAGTTGCGAGCAGGTACAGACTGGGACTGAAATTCAGCCCTGGCAGTTAAAATCACACAGGCCCATACTGTCCCCGTCCCCAAGCACAAGATGGGAATATGCAGCGCCCCAGAGTCCTGGTCGTTGCAGTACTGGAGCTCCGCCGCTAAGGGGGGCTATGGTACGTCTGATGGCACTGAAGGAGTTCATCTGACCAGGTATCACAGACACCAATACACTTCACAGTCTGGCCTCCAGGGGGAGCTAAGGGTTCTATTCATTAGGCCACTCCTTACAATCTGGTAAAACTGGGGGTTAGGCAGGAAGTTAGAGGAGAAAGCTGACTGGGTTGGAACCAGGCAACACCTGGTGGCAGAGGGTGTTGTAGGGGAAGATTCAGAGGGGTCCCTGTCAGGGGTGGGATCCTGACAGAGGCCTAGCAACCAGAAAGAACGTTACGGGACCGCACCTGCACGATATAGCGGCGGTACCCTAAGAAAGGACAAGAAGCGAGGTTTATTGTGCTGAGTGAGAAACGAGATCAACGCAACAAGGAGAATACCAGTAGGAGTCGTGCTGTAAGACGAGGCAACATCCTATTGAGGCGCATAACCGGTGGCCGGAACGCCGAGGAAGTATAGAGCTCCAAGCCAAACTTCAAACCTACGGCAGGACAGTCAGTCAGAGGCGGGCTGTCTCACCCAATTGACCTAGGAAGACACAGGGGGGTAACAACAGGAGTGGGGCGACGCTAGAGTCCCGGAAGAGCTCCGAGCCTCCCCGTCATACGGGTGCGTCCTAACCATAAGATCTGGGGGACGTGGAAGAACATCAGAATCGAGTTGTGAGGGAACACGAGAAACAGACACAACAGTTGTGGGGTACTATCCCGTAAGCGCAGCAGGGGAGGACCACAACACACAAGCGCTAGACGGTAGGCACAGATTTCCACCTGCAAAGGGAACTCTGGAGGTGCCATCGGACCGGCCAGGCTTGCGCAGCCCGGTTAACCGTATTCCGGATTGAGGACCCTGAAGCCTTCAGTAAAGAGGTAAAGAGACTGCAACCTGGTGTCCTTGTTATTTACTGTGACCGGCACTTCACCGCACCATAACATCATCACCATACCCACACCTTTTATTGGGCGCCCCTCAGCAGGGTCACGGACCGGGTCCAGCCACCGTGACAACCCCAGAACAGAGACTCAGAGGCCCGGTACCGGGTACCCCTCGACCCTGCGACAGTGGGGGCGCTGCAAACTTGGCGTCACGAACAGGATCTACTTAAGCCTGAAAAATCGGGTCATGTGTGCCTTGGAACTGTGATTTATTATACTTGGACTGTGACTTATTGCAAAGACTGTGCTGTGCCACTTGCCGCCAAAATCTGCCGCCATTACAGCGCTGAGGAGAGCGCAGGAGAAGAAGAGGGGCGTGGAGTAGGCGTGGACCAGCTGAAGAGCGCGAAAGACAATGGCCGCCCAGTCTAAATATTTTTGCATCCTGAGGACGTGTCCGTCAGCAGCAGAGGTCCGCCTTCTCATCCTCTTTGGAGGGTGGAGACCATGGAGACGGGGCCGCCCACGAAAGAGACTGCGGGAAGAGGACACTGGAGAGGAAGCGAAGATGGCGACGCCGGGAGCACCGCGTGGGAATGACCCGACTCAGCGAGAGGCTGCACAACCCGACACAGCCCCGGATACGCCATCGTTGCGGGAACTGACCCTTGCGGAGCTACCGATGGGCCGACCCCCCTGGCCGCCGTCCGAGGAGTGTGTGGCTGCAGCCGAGGCCCGGCAGATAGCCCACCGCCTGGAAGCCGACGCCCGTGTGATCGCTCGGCTGGGCCAGCCTACGGAGGTCCGCCTAACTCCGGTGTCCCCTACTTCCTCCATCCCAGCAGCGACAGGGCGTGAGCTGCGGGCACCGGCCCTGAAGATCCTGCCGGAGGCAGAACACCTGCGGTGCCTGATGACAGCATGGCGGAACAGTCCCCAGCCTGCAGCCCAGGTCGATCTGACATGCGTTGAAGAGACCCCGCCGTCACACTGGGGTGTTGTGGTGTCCTTTAACTCCCGGAAAGGACGGGGAGTTATCCAAGAGATCGGGGAGCCACTACAGGTCCGTGTTGACCGAGAGGAAGTGGAGCCCTGCGGGGGAAGGTACGATTGCGACCTGGAACCTGGCGACGCAGTGACCTATACCCGGTGGAGGAGGGAAACTGGCGAAACGGGCTGGATGGCTCGGGGCGTCCAGCGGTGTGTCGCCCTCCAGGCTGCTACCGGGACATCTGAGGACGAGCCTCCTGCAGAGAAGGTGATGGAACCTGTCTCCGTGAAATCTCCAGAGGTCCGGGCTCACCATGCGCCCCTGGGTCGCGCTTGCCCACGAGTAAGGAGGGCATCCCGGCGAGGGATCCTGTCATTGCTGGAGCCAGGACCGGCCCTTGCTACACCAACGCGACCCATTGGCCGGGTGAGGCCTGGAAGGAGACTGCCAGAAACTGAGTAATGAGTAAGCAAAAATGCTTTGATTGTAAATAGTTCATTGTTTTTCTGCTGTTATGCTGCTAAAACCCGTACGGGTTCACTTTCTGTCCTCATTCTTCTATCAACATTATTAAACATTTCTTACAATTAACTAGCTTGTTACATTTAACTTTTACATATCAGCATTATTACTTCTTCTTTTAAAGCATCATCATTCCTTAAGTGCTATCGATGAACATCCCCTTTAAGAGGGGACCAAGTCTCTATGAGGTAGTGCAACTTCTCAAGCTGCAAGTCCGTATGCAGCAAGGACTCCGGTACTGCTTCCAGGAACAGTTTCTTCGCAAAGAGTCCCTTTCTTTTATAAAACCAGTAGAGAGCACCTTTAAGAAGGTGCAAACTATTTACAATATCAGTTTTTTAATCATTCACCGTCCATGATTCGGCAGTCTCTTGATAACTGAGGCAAAAAGTAGAAAACAAACAAAAGGCAATAGGGATCCCGGGTCAACAAAGGGATCCCTTTAAGAGTTAACCCTGGACGGGGTTAGTCAGTGAGTCCTCCTAGGAGCCACACAGAGATGGCTCAGTAATCCTGAACTGAAAGATGGATGATATGTTCTATACTGTGTATAGTAGTAGAAAGACAGTAGGCCCGGGCAGAAAGGGGCGGTCCTGTAACAGAAAGGAGAGGCAGTAGGCCTGGAGCAGTTAGGACAGGCGGTCCTGCAGATGTAAAGAAGGAGAATGCATAAAAGTTGATTAGCCTTATAATGTGTTATAAGAAGGTCTTTAGTGGATTTAGCGAGTACGTCCTTAAAGGCAAAGTTAAATTATTGTTCAAAGAATTTGCACTTAGTAGAATACCCAGTTGGGTAAGAAAAGTTATTTATAGTATGTTATTTAAAGTATTTAACCATGTTTGTAATGTTCAAGTGTCCTCACCTCCCATAAAGGGAAGCTCTGTTAAAAAGTTTACTTGTACTTGCATTTTCAAAAATTGTATGTCTTTTTGCTGACATGTATTGTTGTTTTCTTCCCAGTCCAGGAGTACTGGATTTAACCGGGGGGGAGTGCAGCGCCCCAGAGTCCTGGTCGTTGCAGTACTGGAGCTCCGCCGCTAAGGGGGGCTATGGTACGTCTGATGGCACTGAAGGAGTTCATCTGACCAGGTATCACAGACACCAATACACTTCACAGTCTGGCCTCCAGGGGGAGCTAAGGGTTCTATTCATTAGGCCACTCCTCACAATCTGGTAAAACTGGGGGTTAGGCAGGAAGTTAGAGGAGAAAGCTGACTGGGTTGGAACCAGGCAACACCTGGTGGCAGAGGGTGTTGTAGGGGAAGATTCAGAGGGGTCCCTGTCAGGGGTGGGATCCTGACAGAGGCCTAGCAACCAGAAAGAACGTTACGGGACCGCGCCTGCACGATATAGCGGCGGTACCCTAAGAAAGGACAAGAAGCGAGGTTTATTGTGCTGAGTGAGAAACGAGATCAACGCAACAAGGAGAATACCAGTAGGAGTCGTGCTGTAAGACGAGGCAACATCCTATTGAGGTGCATAACCGGTGGCCGGAACGCCGAGGAAGTATAGAGCTCCAAGCCAAACTTCAAACCTACGGCAGGACAGTCAGTCAGAGGCGGGCTGTCTCACCCAATTGACCTAGGAAGACACAGGGGGGTAACAACAGGAGTGGGGCGACGCTAGAGTCCCGGAAGAGCTCCGAGCCTCCCCGTCATACGGGTGCGTCCTAACCATAAGATCTGGGGGACGTGGAAGAACATCAGAATCGAGTTGTGAGGGAACACGAGAAACAGACACAACAGTTGTGGGGTACTATCCCGTAAGCACAGCAGGGGAGGACCACAACACACAAGCGCTAGACGGTAGGCACAGATTTCCACCTGCAAAGGGAACTCTGGAGGTGCCATCGGACCGGCCAGGCTTGCGCAGCCCGGTTAACCGTATTCCGGATTGAGGACCCTGAAGCCTTCAGTAAAGAGGTAAAGAGACTGCAACCTGGTGTCCTTGTTATTTACTGCGACCGGCACTTCACCGCACCATAACATCATCACCATACCCACACCTTTTATTGGGCGCCCCTCAGCAGGGTCACGGACCGGGTCCAGCCACCGTGACAACCCCAGAACAGAGACTCAGAGGCCCGGTACCGGGTACCCCTCGACCCTGCGACAGTGGGGGCGCTGCAAACATATTACTAATATTACTCTGGATGGAGGAAAGCAAGATTTCCTACAAGGCCAATATTTCCAATGAAACTCGTGGCCTGCTGGGGTAAGTGACGGAGTCAGTGACTTGGTGCTTCGTCACAACTCTTACAGTATGGGTGTCTTGAGAACACCAATTCTGTTAATAACATAGCTAACAAGGTGGCCCATGGCCAGACAGGCCCTTCTGGCATTTGCCAGATGGCCAGTCCGGACCTGACTGCAAGCCATCAGTCACTTTGGTGCTGTCCAATGTGGTGAGAACTCCTGCAAAGATGAAGATCTCCCACCCTAAAGAAAGGACTGCTCAGAAAGGCAGTTAGTTGTTTGTTATTAATGAAGACTATTTAGCTGCAATATTTGACTTTTTTGGGGATCCCCTTACACATAAGCTCCAGCAACCACAGTCAAACAAATATTGGTGATTAATGCATTGCTGATACTGGCGTGTGTACCAGGGAGGAGGAGAGGAGCATTAACGCAACAAGGAGGCAAAGGCTTGCCATAAGAGAACGTGACTGTACTGTTAATGGTGTAAGAGTCTGGCACTGTTTACGGGCAGGGCATTTAGTGGAGCACATTGCTGGTCCTGTTATGGGGTAATGTGGCTATAACTATTATTGAGGCACTGTTATGAGAAAAGTGCTTACAGTATTATAGCACACTGTGACTGGAACTGTTAAAAGGAAAGTATCGGTCTCTGTAATGGTAAAATGATTTTAAGGGAACAAGGAACTGGCACTTTTATGAGCACATGGCTTGAGCTATTATGGGGCAATTGACTACAAGAGCTCACACAATTTGTGATCGCCCGGTATATGTAGGCTTGCCTTCCAATTGCCATAGATCCAATGGGAATGCTGGGGAGCCATCCTTCTGTCCTGGGAGGTCGGCCGCATGTTATGCTTTTAACTGAATCTGAGTCTTTAGGATATAGATGTAGTTGAATATAGTGGTGGAGCAGGGAGTATTCCTTCAAGGCTCCACCATTCATCTGAAGATCAGCATCGGCTGTACAATGACAACACTACATGGCGCCAAATGCTCTGAAACACTCAAGCTCAGTTCTGCCCCATGAGAACATGGCTAGGTGGGCCCACACTAAATGGGGAATGAGGCACAGTGGGGCATCATACTGTGTGGGGAGCAATATCATGGGATCATACTGTGTGTGTAGCGCTATAGCGGGATCATTCTGTGTCTGGGGGAAGTGAGCACAGCATAATGTGTAAGTGGAGCACTATGGGGATATCATTTTATGGGGGCACTGATGGGATTTCATAATGTATAAAAGGAGGTGCTGTGGTGGTGTGGCACCCCAGGAATTCGGGTACCACAGTGATGCTGCCCTCCTCTCGGGGAGGGTAGTGCCATGCCGGGAGACAGGAGGGATCACCTTTGCAGGTAATCTTGCACACAACACCTTCTGACTCCAGGCCAGATGGGGGATCGCAAAACCCGGTTTTAGGGCAGCTTCCCTAGATCCATCCTAGTCTGGAGGAGGTGTCAGTCAGGGAGAGACAAGAGACAGGGAAGGAGCTGAGAAGAGATCAAGGGCTAGAGGAGGCTGCGATTGGGCCTCCTTGGTCCTCCTTTGAGCCAGAGTGCAGAAACTTGGCACTGGGAGCCCGAGGCTGTGGGGAACTGCAAGCCCCATAGCAGAACCAGAGGACATAGGACTGCATGTAAATTGCCCACACCAAACCTGAGGTACAGCAGCATTTTAGAGCCTGGAGTCACCATGTCAGAGACCCCAAGAGTATGGCTCAGGCTGTCTACCCTGCACGTGCTGTCCCAGGACAGGAGAGAGAGAAAGTGTTCCTTGTTTGGACTACAGGCAGCAAGGGACCAGAAACCAACGCATAAGTGGAAGGCCCCAACCTGACCTGCCAAAGAGATCTCTACTTGTTTGCAGGTTGCCTGGACTCCATCTGTACCTGTACCTGGTACCCTGGACTGTGGTCTGCAACATCAGTAAACCAGGTAAAGATTGCAGCCCTGCATCCTCTACTTATTCACTGGTGACCCACCATCCTTGCCACATACACCTTGGGAGCCCTGGGGACCCCGCTTCACCTGTGGGATGCATCACTATCCAGCCGCCATACCATCACCCCAGAGAACCCCTTTAGGTGGCGTTGGTCCCTACTGACCGAGAACCACAGGTGGCAACACAAACATAGACTTTATTAAACCCTTAAAAGACAATCCTCTTTAATTTGAGTGCCCAGGGCACGGACCGGGTTGCTGCCACCATGACCATCCCTTTGACCACAACCGGACCCGGTGCCGAGTACCCCAGGCCCTGGCGGGTGACTCAGTGGCATCATGAGTAGGGGGCATCATGGATGCATCATAATGTGTGTGGTGGGACATCATACTATGTGGAAGAGCAATGAGAGGGCATCATACTTTGAGGTGAAGGGCATAAGAGGAGTATAAATCTATGTGAGGACATCAAGGGGCCTCACAAGGAGCATTACTTGTGTGTGGGAGTGCAGCGCCCCAGAGTCCTGGTCGTTGCAGTACTGTCGCTCCACCACTAAGGGGAGTGATGGTATGTCTGATGGCAATAAAGGAGTTCACCTGACCAGGTATCACAGTCACACATTACACTTCACACTCCGGCCACCAGGGGGAGCAAAGGGTTCTATGTATTAGGCCACTCCTCACACTCTGGTAAAACTGGGGGTTGGATAGGAAGTTAGGAGAAGCTGACTGGGTTTTGCCCAGGTAAGATCTAGTGAGAGAAGAGCGTTGCTTGGGAAGATCCAGGGGGGTCCCTGTCAGGGGTGGGATCCTGACAGAGGCCTAGCGAAAGGACAGATCGTTACGGAGCCGCGCCTGCACTTCATTGCGGCGGCATCTTAAGAAAGGACACGAAGCAAAGTATATTGTGGAGAAGTGAGAAACGAGATCACAACACAAAGGCGATAGCACCAGTAGGAGTCGTGCCCTGAGATCGGCAACATCCTACTGAGGCGCGTAGCCGGTGGCCGAAACGCCGAGGAAGTATTGGGCTCTACGCATTACTTCAAACCAACGGCAGGGCAGTTAATTTTAGGTTGGCTGCCTCACCTTATTCACCTAATGAAGACAACGGAGGCAATTGTGGGAGAGGGGCGTCTCTAGGGTCCCTATAAAATAACTCCAGGCCTCATATGGGTGCGTCCTATCCATACCATCTGGGGGACGGAGAGAGAAACAGAAACATACACAACAGTTGTGAGGACTATCCCGTGGTGCTTAGCAGGGAAGTACTACGACACCCAGGCGCTAGTAGGTAGGCACTGATTTCCACCTGCAAAGGGAACTCTGGATGTGCCTTCGGACCGGCCGGTCTCAGCCAGCCCTGTTAGCAGTGCTCTGGATTGCGGATGCCGAAGCCTTCAGTAAAGAGGTAAAGAGACTGCAACCCTGTGTCCTCGTTATTTACTGCGACCTACACCACCACCTACACCTTTTATTGGGCGCCCCTTAGCAGGACCACGGACCGGGTCGGGCCACCGTGACATCCTCAGAACCGAGAGACCCGGATCCGAGTATCCCGCTGTCCTGCGTTTGGGGGCCGCTCCAGGAGCACAAAAAAAGAACTGCATGGAGTTTGGGGTTAGGACTGTGGCTTAACTGTTTATAAAAAATGTGTCCCCAGTTCCTGCCTTGCAGAGTTGGGAGCTCTGATTAGTAGCAGATTCTTTAAGGTTTGCATGGAGCCTCCTTGGATTGGACACTCAATGAGCCTTAGGTCACTGGTTCATCAATTCTCCTTTTTTGAACCACTTTGGTAGGTGCTAACCATTGTATAATGGTAACACCTCAAAAGTCCCATCAATCAATGAAGAGCAATAGATATCACATTCCCACTTATTTAAAAGAAAGCTCCATCAATTGACCTTGGATATAAAGTCAAAACTTTATAGGACCTTTCATTCTAATAGGTCCTCTCTAATGCTAACTACAAATATCACCAAATAAAATGTCAGAAGATGGCTTAAATGGATTATTTTCCCTACAACAGTTGTTACTTATGCAAAGATATGTGTCCTGTTTTGGTCCTACCGCTGGAACTACCACTAATCACAAAAAGAGTTGTCCCATGTTCCCCATGTCACTGTCTAGCGGTGGTCATGTATCTGCACTAGCACTTCACTCATATAGGACTTTTTTTTACCCATTCTAGGGACTGGTGAGGGTCTTATAGATCTGTAATAGTCAATTGAGTGGTGGCTACTCATGCACTACCACACCACTAAACTGGCACTTTAGGACCTCTGTTCCCAGGATTGTTGGGGGTCCCATCTAACAGATCCCATCCATCATGTGGACAGATGACACATTTTATATATGCGCCTATAAGCCATTTGAAAAAGACAATCCTTCAGTAAGTTTGAGTTTTGATGTCGGCAAAGACTTGACATATACCTTGACCAAACCAAGGTGAACCATCCACATGTAAAGGACATTATCTAATTCTAGACACATTATCCAGAGTTAGAAAAACCAGTTGTAGTCAGAGATGAATGTAAAAGAGGATGACAAATACTATCAAAAAATCCCAAGTATTATGGGCAAGCCATTGAAAAACCTGAAGACCCCAAGAGAATGAGTAACCTTCTTGAAGAAAGCTATTAGTATGGTCGCTCTTAGGATGACCCAATTGTTACCCAACCATGAATGTACTTACAACTCAGATGGAATCCAGCCACCAGCAAAAGTGAAAACACAGCTTTGGGTTCCACCATTATTAACCTTCAGGGAATCTTCTAGGAAAGATGACTTGGTCTGCTACCTCTAGAATGAGCATCTTCCTTCTACGAAAGCCAATACTTATATATGTCATGCATCATCCAGACCTAGCCCAACACTTAGCATCTTTCTCCACCCTTATTGTAAAATCATTCCAGGGTCAGGAAACACTTACTGAGGGTGACAGGAAGGTCCACACCTAAAAATTACTGTCCATACACCAGTTTTTATGGTTAAGATGTTAATCACTAATAAGGCAGAAGGTCTGGGAGTCAGAGTTGACTGAGCACGCTACTCCCTTAGAGGCATAATGCATGTGAGTCTTAATTGCTCTTATTATCCCGCTATTCCATTTTTTTGTTCATATAGAGAGTATGATCATAATGAGCCCCACTGAGCTGCACAACTGGAAGAGCGAGACAAACTGCAGAAGAGAGAGTGTGATCCGTGAGCTAATGAGCAAGGATCTAAGAGAGATTTCCATAAATCCTATGAATATTAGGTCCGTTAAGACACCTTAACGGCAACTTTATAGTTACAAGAGTTCAGGCTGTGTTAAATTATTCTTAATTACTTAGTTTACTATATTTTATCGTTTTATATTTTTTATCCTATTATCCTTTAATCCTGAGTACATCAGTAAGTTTGCCTTAATGGCCAGAATGAAAAAGGGGATATATTGTGAGCACAAAAAGGAACGAAAGAGTAAGGATGTGTGATAGGTATAAAAAAAACAACTTCTTTATTGAAAACAAGAACCACAATTATTTTTTTTTTTTGTTTGACTTGGACCTATTGATATTTGACTAAGGTCTCATTCACTTCATTTTTTTGGGAAGTACAAGTAAAACAAATCATTTTTTATTATCTGACTTTCATCCATTGTTTATCTGTGTGTTCGCTTTTACCATTGTGTGCCATTCTGTTTTTCTTGTTTTACTCATATGCAAAAAATAAAGTTTCTGAGGTTCTTCTAACTCTTAAAGGGGTTGTCCACTACTTTCAATTAGCCCCCCAATGTATCCCCCCGGGGCCCCTAATAAATTGTGCAAATATCTTCCGCTGCCGTTTTTGCCTGTGAGCGGCGCTATTCCGGTGGCTGAGTCCAGGTCACGTGAACCCCAGGCTACAGCCGCCGCTTATTTCCGCCGACGTCACATCAATTTCCAGACTCTGGAAATTGACGTGACATCAGCAGCAGGCATGACCCAGCCTCCACAGTCAGCAGTCACTCATCAAGAGTGACTGGGCTGTGGGCGGGGCTGGGGGGCTGCCTGCGGGGCTGTGCTGGGGGCGGGCGGGGCTAGGCAGGGATGTGTACGTCCGATCACGATGTGATGTGCGAGTGCGGGGGTCTGTGTGCCGGCGCCGGGGGTCTGCGTGCCGGCGCCGAGATGTGCCGGAGCCAGGGGTCTGCGTGCCGGCGCCAGGGGTCTGCAAGCCGGTGCCGGGATGTGCGGGCGGTGCTGGGGGTCTGCGTGTCGGTGCCGGGGGTCTGCGTGCCAGCGCCAGGATGTGCGGGCGGTGCTGGGGTCTGCTGCAGGGGGGGTCTTTGCTCTGTGTCTCTGTGTGCAGGCATCGTCCAATGGGACTACAAGTCCACACATATACAGTACATACATACATACAACACACACCAAGTGACATGTAACATGTGACATCATGCAACATGTGACAATGACAACATAAAAACCACAAGAAAAAGGAGAAAAAACGTCCACTTGAACATATTTAGATAAAAATATTCAAAACTTTATTAGAGTATAACAATCACATACATGCATAAATGCATAAAGTACAGAATGGGTGTGTTGTCAACACAGCCATATAGCAGGAGACACAAAAAGGAGAAACGTGGCAATGACCAAGTTAGAGGGGGAGTACTCGAATATACCCTGCGGGTAGCAGCATCAATCTAAATCTAGAGAGTCATGTGTGACCATGTACCATCATTATATCCAATATGCATTACAAGATCACCCTGTATACATAATCACACACTCATATGTGTTTGCTGCTTACCCATTAGTGGTCAGGGCTGGTATCTCCTCCTCGCTTGGTCCCCCCAGACGCGCATTTCCCGTGGCTTTTTCAACAGGGTGACACACCCTGCAACACGAAGCGACATGCAACATGCGATGACATGCGACATTTGACAACATGCTACGACATGCACCATGCGACGACATGCAACATGCGGCAACATGCAACATATGACATGCAACATGCGACGACTTGCAACATGTGACATGCACCATGCGACATGCACCATGCGATGACATGCGACATGTGACAACATGTGACGACATGCACCACGCGACGACATGCAACATGCACCATGCGACATGCACCATGTGATGACATGCGACATGCAACATGCGACGACATGCACCATGTGACATGCACCATGCGACGACTTGCAACATGCAACATATGACATGCAACATGCGATGACATGCGACTTGCATCATGCAACATGCGGCGACATGCAACGTCATGCGACATGCGACGACATGCGACATGCGATGACATGCAGCATGCGACATGCGTTAACATGCAGCATGCGACATGCGGTGACATGCAACATGTGACGACATCGACATGCGACATGAACCATGCAACATACGACATGCGATGACATGCGGCATGCGACATGCACCATGTGACATGCGACATGCAACATGCCACATACAGTACATACATACAGTACATACATATGACATACATATAGACATACAGTACATATAACATAGAGTACATACTCACCATCACTTGTCACCTTGATCCCCGAAGCCAGTGTCACCTGTAAAAAATATTAAAATAATAAACAAACACTATACTCCCTGATCCGCAGAAATCCAATTAAAACGAGTGTCCCTCGACAATCTCCCGTGGAGAGCAGGAGCATCAGCTGATGCGACCGCTCTCCAGGGGCTCCAGGAATACAATGATGGAAGGTATCCGTTAATTAACGGCGCTGTGGTTTAAGTACCCTTAACTGCCGCCGTTAAAAGGCGTATCGGTGGTCGTTAAGAGGTTAATTGCACTTTTGCAGTTTACTTTACAGCAGGGTTTTTTCTCATTTTGTTTCTTGTAGGTTTTGTAAGTTAGAAGATAGTAGTTTGTGGAAATTGTTTAAATTGTTTGTATTGAACATTGTATTGCCATAGCTGGAACCCAGCTTGTGTACACACTCCAGCTATCTCTCATTGTATCTATTATTGCTGTTATCATTACAATAACTATTAGTCTTATTTTCTGGCATATAATCCTCTGTCTTTCAATAAAGTCAGTGTTTTGTTTCTGCCTCCTCATCTACTGTATTGTATTGTATTTGAGTCCTGCCAGCATTGTCGTTCAGGCACTGCTACAAAGTGTCTTCATACCCTAGTCCAAGCAACGCAGTGAGGTCATGACGAAGTCCAAAGACTGCAGTGAGTTCATCATCATTTACATACAGTTACCCAAGATCATCCTGTAGTACATACAGTGAGAACATCACAGAGTTCATAAAAGGCTGTGATATCATCATTAGGTCCAGAAAATGCAGTACGTTATCACCAACTTCATACAGGGCAGTTGGGTTTTGAGGACAGCATTGTATCTTAATTAACCAGACATCTATTTTCAGCAAGCCAGGAAGAATAGACTGTTATTTATATGTTGACCTTTGAATTTATGTTTTTCTTTGTGGTTGGTCAAGAAAACAGACTTTTGCTTGTATAAACCTGTAACATTGACTTGTAAGTTGACAATTTGTTATAATATATTGTGCTTTTATCCTTGATGACTAGTAATAAAGGGTCATGGAAAAATGATGTTTGCTGATATGTTGATTACACATTTTCCAGGCCAGCTAGTTTGCAGACTTTTAAAATAGAGGACTAAAAACTATGCAAATAGATTACTTAATCAAATAATGCAACTTGATTTTGTCTTCCCCTTTACCTGTGAATACTGAATGAAGGACACTTGTGAACAATAAAAAGAGGTTATATGCCTTTGTATCAGTAGTCAGATATTCAGCCCAGACATCCAAACATCCAAAGGACCATAGAATATTTATAGGACATCAGTACCCAGAAATCATGGCTCCATCGTAAGGGACACAGATTTGTCATTCTACAGGATGCCAGCTTAAGGGACCACAGTCGCAGCTGGAAAAATAAAGATCTGCTCCATTGACCATCACTGAAATATGGATACGTCTGTGAAAGCCAGGAATGGGACCCACCAGTTACCTGGCTCCATTGTGATGTTTGGAGAAGCCCGCTTGTGACCCTCCCGTCAACTGGCCTTTTACCTGAATGGACTGTAATTTGTCTAAGCTTATCCTTACCTTCTCTCTGTGCGTGCCACAGGTGGGGTATTCGGCCCTGGAAGCTGAAGCCAGGTTGTAACCCTCCAGTCAACTGGCTTTGTAAATCAATGGACTGTCATCTTTCTAAGCTTGTCATTACCTCCTCTCTGTGTGTGCCACAGGTGGGGTATTCGGCCATGGAAGCTGAAGCCAGGTTGTGACTCTCCGGTCAACTGGCTTTGTACCTGAATGGGCTATCATCTTCCTAAGCTTGTCGTTACCTCCTATATGTGCGTGCCACAAGTGGCTTATTCAGCCCTGGAAGCTCTGATGTAACAGCTGCTCTTATCCCGGCGAGTCAGCGGAAAGGTGACAATCTGTAATGTGCAACATGTTAGGGTATTTTGCAGGGACTGTTTTGCGTGTTATCTGCCTGTTTTGTGGTTAAATAAAGTATTGCCACACTGTTTTACCCTCACCCTATGTTTTCTGAGTAGCATTACACCCACCTTAAAAGGAGAGAGGGTGTTTGGTGGGACGATCTCTGGTCCATGCGGTTGCAGCTAACGGACTGGGATACCTGCTGACCCCCCGAGTCTCCACATTATGGTATCAGTGGTGGGATACTACACAGCCCGGTGGAATCGGGGGAGCTACAGGGGACTGGTGTTCTCAGACACTGTCCAGGGCTCCACATCCAGGGAAGCAAACAGACAGACCCAGTAAACCATTGATGAAGCTTGTACAGCAGGTTACAGATGCCAGTATGTCCAACCTCACCAACTTTGCTTTGGGAAGAGGACCAGAGTGGATGTATAACCTCAACAAGAAATGGCAACTACAGGAGCTGTGCCAGCTCCGACGGATTTAAAGGGATTTAATCCAGGAACTACGGAATACGGAGGATGCCATTTGTGGACACAAGGGACATGAGTCATTTCTCCTCAATTACGTGTGGAGTTTATTTTTGCAAGGAAGACATGGAATATGCTCTGAGAAAACTGGATGATACAAAGTTTTGCTGTCATAAAGGTGAGATCTCTTACATTCGTGACTGTTCTTAAAGACATGCTATGGACTGTTCCCGATAACTGGAGAAGGATGAACGGATGGGGGAGCAATGTGAGGACACAGCATTGTATCTTAATAAACCAGACTTCCTCCTGCTGCGCCAAGGAGAAAGATAGCTGACTGCAATAGCTCCTTGGCCACAACAGTGAACTGGAAATAGAAATATCAACCTCAACTTCCAGCAGCGAGCTGGAAGTTATAAACACCCCAGTCCAGGTGTGTCAACTAGAGCCAGGGGAAGGCTGCCACTGGGTCATTGAGTCAGAAGGCCCAGGAAGAAGTCTGCAAAGCAAACTGCTGAGACCTTCTGCAGTCAGATGCAGAGTAACAGTCTGCAGCTTCTGACACACCCGTGACAGTACCCCCCTTCTACGAGTGGCCTCCGGATACTCAGGACCAGGTTTCTAAGGATAAGAGGTATGGAACAAGTGAACCAACCTGGGGGCATTTGGTGTGCCCTCTAGGGCTGTGGGGATACTCGGTACCGGGCCAGTTCTTAAAGGGATGTGTCATGGCAGCGGTGACCCGGTCCATGGCCCTGGGTGTCCAATAAAAAGTAAATTGAAATTAAAGGGGAATAAAGTTTATGGGGAGACTGTTCGTGACGCCACCCGTGGTGTTCAGCCATGGATGGCCGACGCTGCGGTTCAGGTCCACTGGGGCAGTTGGTGACACAGCAGAGTTGGTACAGCTCTCCATGGGTAGAGCTAGGTGCCAGGGCAGTAAAAGTGTTAAATGTGATGGTGGATGTTGTGGTGCAGGGCAGGTGGCGCAGCAATAATTCAGAGGACACAACAGGGTGCAGTTTCCACAGTTTACTCACAGTTCTTATATGCAGTCCCCAGCCAGGTGCTGTGTCCCCCAGGTTTGTGGTCCAGACAGCTCCCAGGTAATTTTGGGTGCAATCCACCAGAACCCATTGTTATGTTCCTTCCCAGGCCATCTCTCTGTGTTGGCTCTCTCCTCTCCTGCCCTGCGCCTTCACACACATTGTCCCAATCCAGCAGCCTCGGATCTTGTCGGGTGACGTCCCCTTGGTCCCCTTGATCTTCTATGGCTGCCTTTTCAGCGAATATGTGTGGATGTGGCTGTGGCACATACAGATACCACAGCCTCCTCTGGCTGGCTAGCTGAGCCTTGTAGTTCTCCACTAGTCTTGGCGGTCCGGTTCCCCCACTGCGACCTGGTCCCTCCACCTAACTACAGTCGGGGTGGATGCGGGCCCCACGGGTGGATTGCTTTCTACCCGTGCCCCTAGGACCCCTTCTTTCTCTCTTACTCTCTGGAACTTATCTCACTCTCTTCTCTGGTGCTGGCACGAGCTCCTCACTCCTCAAGTCCCCAGTTCTAACTGTCTCACTCTTTTACTGATTCCTCTCTTTTGTTTCTATTACAACTCTACTTTCTCCATGCACACCCTCTACCTAGTTCCTCCCTGGCCTTGAGAGGTCTGATGTTGGATGTAAGTGTGTGGGTTCTGGACTATGCCCCCCTCCTTACCTGAGAGCTGAGCACCACACCTCGTCCAAGGTGCAGTACCTCTGTGGCGACTGGACCTCAGGGGCGCCACACACTCACCTCTGATGCAGAAACCCACATCCTTTCCTCTGGACCATGTGGAGATCAGACTGAAAGAATCCATTGTGTCTTTCTCCTGAGACATCTGGCTTATATCAGGAAACTTAAGCAAAGTTGACATTTCCTTTTATGGACGCATTCCTTCTTGATATTGTAACCTTTTACCTACATACCAGAAGCTGTACCTTATCTCTAGTATAGACTGTTTTTGTAAAAGGATGTGAAATATGAGCGCTTGTGCGCATGTCTGTAAATGTATGACTCTTTTCTATATAAAGGAGGGGTAGAGTCCAGTGAGTCAGACGTGCTCCTGGGCTTCCCCTGTATATGATCACACAACCTTTTGTGCTGCGTGTCATTTCACTCGGATCCCTACCTCTAGTAAGCCAGGGACTGAGAAGGACTTAACATTTCTTTGGTGCACCGAACAGGGACTCGAGGTGAGAGTATTTGCTCGAGATTTACCTGCGGATACGGACAACGGAGATCTGGGATAATGGACGGCAAATGAACTGAAAAACCTGGCCAGGTAAGAGACATTATTAGTTCTCTTTTATCTGCCCTGTATTATCCGAAAGATCTCTATGAGCCGTGTCACGCTGGGTTAGTCTAGTAGTGAGTAGATACCTATAAAACTCGGGTTACCATATTGTATAGATTTATGAGTCCTGTCACTGGCAGTGTGTGAACAGTGTGAAGGTTGTGGTATGTTGTGAAAGAAGAGCAAAAGTGCGTAGAAAAATAAGCCGAAATAGTTGGGGTATAAGCCTTATACACGGAAGTCAGCCTAACTGGGTCATGTGGTTGCGTCCTTCTGGGAGACCTCCGCCCATGCTTGACTCTCATTAAGTGCTTAACCTCCTTCATTTCTGGATAAGGTTTGATAGAATGAGCCCAGGACGCGGTTTCATGAGCCTGGGACAAGTATGCTAACTGACACAGAAAGTTTTGTGATCTGTATGGTGTTGCTGGGTCTGTTTGCGTGTATAATAGCACTTAAGTACGTTCTGCACTTTAGGAAGAACGGAGCAGACAAGCCTTTCAATATTTTAGCTCCCTAGGAGAGAAGGCAACGAGACATCACCATAGAGTAAGTGATTGTCCAAACGTCACCTGGGGTAGAAATAGCTAATATTGAAGAGAAAAATGGGAAATAAACAGACAAAAACCGTCTTAGGACAAGTGGAAGAGGCAGATATCATACAGGAAAGATGTGGAAAGATAGTCAGAAGGCAGATTAGGAGGGTAAGAGAAAAATTGGGAATTTCAGAAGCACTTATGTTCAGTACAGAATGGGAAAAACTGAGTAAAGAACGAGGTGGAATTATCAAAGACAATGGGTGGGAAGAAATCATACATTGTATGATAGAGGTCTCAAAAACAGCTAAAGAGGAGAATTGGAAGTACGATCCAGACACTTCCAAATGGATCATGGGGAAGGGAAAAAGTTGTGACATAATCCCGCCACCTTACCTAGATCCAAAAGCCCAATCATTTGTACCATCTGGAAGAGCAGAAGGAGGAAAACAATTTCCAGCCTTGTATCCCAATCTTGGTGGGGTAGGAGGATGGGAATGTTCACACTGTGGACAACAAAATCCAGATTGCAGAAATGATTGCCTAGCCTGTGGTACACCTAGATATGGCGCTGTACTTGCCCCTGTTAGGGTAGTACCAAGACCCTTTAGGGAACCTGGTGCTGACGGGGTAATGGGAACTAGATATCATCAGACCCGACAGTATTTTCCATGGTCTCCAGCCGAGGGTATGTCCCTCCTGCATAATGCGCCTGATCCCACTCAATATCCTATCCGATTTGCACAATACATACAACAAATCATGCAGACTCATGCTGGGGTCTGGGCGGACGGGGAAGAATTATGTAGAATGAAAATGTCCCCCGGACTTTTTCAGGAATTATTGACACACCTACAGCCCAATAGACCAGTGGCAGAAGGGGGTGCCTTACAGACAGAAGCATCAGGTACTCAGTTCACAGAGGCATTAATAATTTTCATGAGAGGAAAACAGAGGGAAAGGGGGTCTACAGGTGTGATTATGCAGAAATTTGGGCAAAGTATTGAAGAATATAGTCAAGAACTAGAAAATAGCTTTAGGGATGAAGGATTGGATTTGACTGATGCTTCAGTAAGGAGACTTTTTACAAAACAATTAATAGAGGGGCTAGATCCGAAAATCAGAGAAAAATTTAAATCCTCTACTCCAGATTGGAGAACAATTGAACAACCAAATATTGTGAAACAACGATGTTTAGGAATAGCCATGGATATGAGAGAGAATCGTAAGCCTGTTAGAATAGCACAAGCTAATACAGGAGGAAGAGTGAGACACAATTTTCCTTGCCACTACTGTAAAAAGCCAGGTCATTTTCAAAGAGAGTGCAGGAAGAAGTTGGCAGATATAAAGTCAGGCAAATTTGTTCCCAGAAATAACCCTCCCCAAACGGACAACCAGCAGAAATCTACCATCATAGATGGTCCCATACCAGATTCAGATTGACTCGATGTGTTACAAACTTCCCTACCAGCTAGAAGACCTATGATACAGGTGAATGTGGGGGGGAGAGAGATTCCATTTTTGATAGATACAGGTGCAACTTCCTCAATTTTGAATCAAGATTTTCTTCCGAATCCGGAAGATATTTCAGAACAAACAACTTTTGCTGAGGGTTATGATGGGGTAATTCGAACACTGCCATATACTGTGCCCCTAGAGGTCTCATTAGGACCTAAATGTTTTGCATCCAGATTTTTGTATGCCAGAGGTGCCCCAACATGTCTGTTAGGAACTGATGTACTAAAGAAATTAGAAGCTAACATCAATTTTAGGGAAGATGGCACAGTTATGCTGACTATCCCTGATGATGCAGAATCATTAGAACAATATGTTAGAATTCAGGCTTTTGAGGATTATACTGAAGAAAAAGAGTACACCACAGATCTAGACCTCTCAACGGTCCCAGAAACACTGTGGGCACAGGGTGACACTGATGTGGGATTATTGCATATAGCTCCTGTAAAATTATCTGTGCAACCAGGAACTGTTCTCCCACAGCTCAGACAATACCCTGTGAGTGCCCAGCAGGAATTAGCAATTACAAAACAGATAGAGGGATATAGAGAGAAAGGAGTTTTGGTAGAGATACAATCACCTGCTAACACTCCTCTGTATCCAGTCAAGAAGAGAACTCTTGATAAGGGTTCTATGCCCAAATATCATATGGTACATGATCTAAGAGAAATAAACAAAGTTCTAGATCCAATCACCCCAGTTGTACCCAATCCTCATACGTTACTATCACAGATACCAGCCAGTTCTCAAGTGTTTACTGTAATAGATCTTTCAAATGCATTTTTCTCGGTTCCTTTACACCAAGATAGTTGGCATTTGTTTGCATTTACATTTAAGGGCAAACAGTTGGCGTGGACACGCCTTCCACAGGGAATGATACACTCCCCTACTCTTTATTCAAATGCTCTACAAACAGTTCTTCAGAGGTTTGAACCTGAACCACAGGTAGTAATTTTACAGTATGTGGATGACATACTACTTTGCTGCCCAGATCTAGAAACCGCAGAAAGGTCCACTGTAAGTTTACTATGTTTTCTAGAAAAAGAAGGGTGTAAAGTGAATAGACAAAAGCTACAAGTTTGTCAGACCAAAGTGGTCTTTCTAGGTCATTGCATTTCTCAAGGTAAAAAGCATCTTACACCTCAAAGAACTGAAGCAATAAGACAGATGAATGAGCCTAGAAATCATAAACAGCTACGAGCATTTTTAGGAATAGTGTCTCATTGTAGACAATGGATTATACATGCCAGTCAACTAATGCAACCACTGTATGACTGTGTAAAAAGTGAACCTTATTTGTTGACAAAAGAAGGTCAGATTTCGTTCCAACAATTAAAAGATGCCCTTGTTTCAGCTCCAGCGTTAGGGCTACCAGACTACACCAAACCATTTCAGCTTATGGCTGCAGAAGTTGATTCTCATGCTACAGGAGTTCTTACCCAGAAGCATGCAGGGAAACAAAGACCAATTGCATATCTTTCAGCAAGGTTAGATCCCGTAGCTAGAGCAGCGCCAACCTGTGTACGTGTAGTTGTTGCTGTCTCACTATTGTTGGACAAAGCATCAGAAATTGTCCTAGAGTATCCACTCACAGTTCAAACTACGCATGATGTTTATGGGATATTAAACCAGGTCCAACCAAAACACATTTCCATGGCCAGACATTTGCGGCTACAGTGTTCTTTGCTGCTCCCCTCTACTATCACATTTGCAAGGCTTCAGACTCTTAATTTAGCAACACTGCTACCTCTCGAGTCTGAAGGGGGGAATAAGGACACTGATCCACACGCAAATTTTTTCCCTACAGACACACATGATTGTACAGAGCTCATTTTACAAGAAACGGCAGGCTTACCCAATGTATCCGAAACACCACTTCAAAATCCAGATTTAGAGCTGTTTATAGACGGTAGTAGGTTTGCAGATGACACAGGTAACTTCCATACAGGGTATGCAGTTGTGTCAGAATCTGAAACTCTCAAAGCAGAACCACTTCCACCAAAACAGTCTGCACAAGAAGCAGAACTAACAGCATTGATCGAAGCGCTAAAAATAGCTGAGAATCAGACAGCTAATATATACACTGATTCTAGGTATGCACATGGTATTGTGTTTGACTTTGGAGTAATCTGGAGAGCTAGAGGTTACATGACAGCGTCAGGACAACCTGTAAAACATGCTTCTTTGATCAAACAGATCTTAGAGGCTGCACAAGAAACAAAAGAAGTAGCAGTAATTAAGGTAGCTGCACATGTGAGACTCGACACTAGGGAATCTAGGGGAAATGATAGGGCTGACAAAGCAGCCAAAGCAGCAGCGGTCAAACCCTTACAACAGGTTCATACTGTAAATCCCACAGAAAATACTGAAGATAGACTGAGACAAGCACAGGAAGATGCAGGAGAAGAGGAGAGGGACAGGTGGAAAAAGGAAGGGGCAGAAGAACAAGTGGGAATTTGGAAGAAAGATGGACTAATATGTCTGCCTAGAGCCTGGTACCCGATTGTAGTTGGTGGATTGCACCACCCTACGCATGTGTCTGCAAATGCAATGACACTACTGGCAAAGCAAGTCTGGTTGGCTCCAGGTTTTGGCAACTACGCAAGAGACTATTGTGCTGCATGCGTTATATGCCTGGCACATAATCCCGGACAGACAACAAAGACCCCTATGAAGCACCACGTCCGACCTCTCTATCCGTTTCAGCGATTACAAATAGACTTTATCCAGCTGCCAAAAAGTAATGGGTATGAGTATGTGTTGGTGTGTGTGGACATGTTCTCAGGGTGGCCAGAGGCCTATCCAGTTCGGAAGGCTTCAGCTAAAAACACTGCTGTAAAGCTAGTTGCCGAACTGATACCCCGTTACGGTCTCCCTGAAGTGATCGAGTCAGATAGGGGTACTCATTTCACTGGAGAAATATTTCAAAATGTACTGAAAATGTTGGGTGTTGAAAGTCAGTTACACACTCCGTACCATCCTCAAAGTTCTGGTAAGGTGGAACGCATGAATGGAACTTTAAAATTAAAAATACAGAAAGCCATGGCTGAAACAGGAAAGCCTTGGACAGAATGCCTTCCACTGGCCCTTTACTCAATACGCAATACCCCAAGGGGTAAGACTAAACTGTCTCCATATGAAATTTTGTTTGGCAGGACTGCCAATTTAGGATGTTATTTTCCACAGCAGCTTGTGTTAAATATTGAGTCATTGACTTCTTATGTGCAAAATCTTCAGAAACAATTAACTAAGGTGCATGCACAAGTTTTTGCTTCCCTTCCAGATCCTGACAACACAGAAGGAAGTCACAAGTTGGAACCAGGTGATCAAGTCTATGTAAAAAGACACACCAGAAAGGCTCTAGAACCAAGGTTTGACGGACCCTTCCAAGTCCTGTTGACAACACCTACATCAGTCAAGCTTGAAGGAAAGGCATCATGGATACATGCAAGCCATTGCAAAAAAAGCAGTATAAACTCATGATATTGATGTTAATAATGATAACCTCAACGGAGGCATGGGATAGACTGAATTCTCTAGCCTCTTTGAACAATAGATTCGTACAACATCATAAAAAATTAGTGCATGACTTGTTAAACAATACACAAACCCTGACAGATTGTTGGATCTGTACCCATTCACCGGTATCAGCCACAAGTATACCTTTTCTAGCAGTTCCCGTATCAGCAGAAGAAATATTCGCTTGGCCTAATTGTTCAGACAACCTGGCCAACAACCAAACTGGTAATGCTAGGCTGTGGAATACTACAATCGCCATACCAATTGTGGGATGGGTAGAATTTCCTTGGTGGCAGGGTAATCTCTCAGGGACTGGTACACATCTACAATATTTGGCCTATAAGGGTGGGGCCTGGGTACCTAGGAATAAGACTGGATTAACTAATTTAGGACAGGTCCCCACAGAAAATCTACAGCTCAGTTTCAGTACAACCGCCGATCCCTCTGATGCTTTCAAACCTGTAGTATTGGAAAGATACATACACAATAGAAATTGGGAACATTCTGAGTTGTTCCCTCAAGGTAATGCAAGCGATTGTACAAGCAAACCGGGGAACCTGGTTTGTAATGAATCTGATGAGTATGTCAATGGAATGCCTGTATGTGGAAATCCCGCAGCCGGGTACTGTAGCCCCTTGGGACAAAAACCCTCTTGGTGTATGCTTCAGGATGTATCTAGATTTGTGGATTTGGCTCACAGATTGGTATTGCAGCACTCAGCTCTATGGGATCTGCCTGAAGGTACATTTTGGATATGCGGAGAAGGAGCATATAAATGGCTTCCCGTAGGTATAAAGGGTACTTGTACATTAGGACGCCTAACCCCAGCTACATTCATAATTTCAAATAAACAAGTGAATATGCAAGCCGTGCCCAAGCACACACTATATAAAAGAGCTGCAGATAACTCACCACGTCCCTCGGGGAGGCCACATATAGTACAAATGGGAATTCCTAACAAAATTGCTAGTACCATTTTTATTTATCCTATGTTAACACAAATGTGGGATAAATTAGTTAGAGCCACGGATTATTTAGATGATCAGATCTGGGATATATTGGATATACTAAACACTAGTATAGCTGTACAGAATCAGCTTATAATAGTCGTCAACCAACATACCCTGGTATTGGATTACCTAACTGCCTCACAAGGGGGTATGTGTCAAATCATCGGACCCACCTGCTGTCATTATATAGACCCGAATAGTACTATGAGTATGACATTTAAATTAAAGGACGTACAACGACTCAGAGATCAGTATGACAAAGATAATGACCAGAATAAGGATAGCTGGTGGTCAGATACCTTTTCTTTTCTTAACCCAGCCAACTGGTTCAGAGGAATCGGTGGGTGGGTTGCTGGGATTATGCAGAGCATAATACATATAGTTATGATTATTGTAGTCATATACGTACTATTCCAGATTGTGCTCAAGGGTATCTCAGTATGCACAGATAAACTTTGTGTAATAGATGCAAGAGTATAAATTTTTTTTTTCTTTTCTTTTATTATCCTCTAGTGATTCTAATTAATATTACCGTACTAATTTTTGTTTTTATATTTTAGTATACTGCTAAAGAAGAAAATAATTTGCGATAGAAGAATTAATACTAGATTTGATTCTCTTATTAATAATATAAGTGTGTGCATGTGTAATACCAAAAATAAAGGCTTTGTCTTTGGCCCTGTGGTAATAAAAAAAGAATATGTCAAAGGGGGGAATTGTGGAGATCAGACTGAAAGAATCCATTGTGTCTTTCTCCTGAGACATCTGGCTTATATCAGGAAACTTAAGCAAAGTTGACATTTCCTTTTATGGACGCATTCCTTCTTGATATTGTAACCTTTTACCTACATACCAGAAGCTGTACCTTATCTCTAGTATAGACTGTTTTTGTAAAAGGATGTGAAATATGAGCGCTTGTGCGCATGTCTGTAAATGTATGACTCTTTTCTATATAAAGGAGGGGTAGAGTCCAGTGAGTCAGACGTGCTCCTGGGCTTCCCCTGTATATGATCACACAACCTTTTGTGCTGCGTGTCATTTCACTCGGATCCCTACCTCTAGTAAGCCAGGGACTGAGAAGGACTTAACAACCATAACCTCGCCAGTGCACCAAGTATTCTAGGGAACAACGAATGGAGGCGAGAATCTACAATCCTCGAGATTTGAAACTCTAGATTTCCATCAACCATTATTGAGGGAGGCGGAAGGGGTGGGGGCTCAAGGGGTTCCACATATCTCTTGAGCAAAGACCTGTGAAAAACATTGTAGATCTTAAGAGCCTAAGGTAGCTCAAGACAAAACACTGCTGGACCAATGACAGTGGTTATCCTATAGGGACCAATGAAACTAGGTCCCAACTTCCAGGAAGGAACCCTCAACTTGAATCTCCTGGAGACAACCACACATAATCATTCACATTGAGGTCCGGACCTGGCACGCATTTACTGACAGTTTATACCTGTCTCTCCTGACCCGGTTAGGAACAGGTAGTGGCGAAACAGGACCAGATGGACGGGTATGCGGTACTTTAGAACATGTGCAAACATTGCAAGTAGACACTTGTTCAACCATATCCCAATGCAGCCCAGGCCACCAAAAACGCCAAGAAAGGAGGTCCGGGGTTGCCTTACCATCTGCCTGGCCAGCAAGTACAGAGTCATGATATTCTCTAGCTACTTTGCAGCACAATTTAGATGGCATAAACAACCTCCCCGAAGGGAAGGAAGCAGGGAGATCCCCCTGAGCTTCCAACAATTCACCTACCAGATCAGTGTACAAGGCCAAAATGCCTACCCCATTCAAGCAAAATTGGGGCAGGGTCCTCAAAGCCAGACAAAAATGTAGGTAAGGTCTCTGTAGATACAGCAGAAGGAGAAACGTTTAGGCAGTTACCATGAAAGTAATCTCCCCACTTTACCATCTCGCTAGATTGCCAATCCACAGTTGGATTATGCTTCACCAACCAGGGCAAACCCAGAACCATTGGAGTATGGAGACCCTTCAGGACATAACAAGGGGTTCATTCATAATGCGAAAACCCTACCTTCAGTCTTATGTTCTGAACAATTTGTGTCAGTGTTCTTTGCGCAAGTGGTGCTGAGTAGAGATGAGCCACCTCCCTAGTGTTCGGGTTCGGTTCGTCGAACAGGGAGATGTTCGCCGAACTGGTCGATGAACTGTTCGACGAACACCGTCGAACCCCATTGAAACCAATGGCAGGCAAACACAAACACATACAAACACATGGAAAACACATAGAAAACACCTTAAAAGGTGTCCAAAAGCTGACAAACTGCTCAGAAGACACAACAAACACATGGAAAAGTCACAACTACACATAGTCATGCGAAAAAAAAAGAGGTGGAGGAGTAAAAGGAGGAGGAGACACAGATATAGGCACGTCATGCCCTTCTAAAGTTAAGAAAGGCTGCAGTAAAAATCTAAACTCACTCTACCAACACCCAGACGCCTTGACAAAAAAAAAAAAGAAAACAAATATCTTTAGGTAGAATGGCGGCAGGTCCATTCAGAACACTTTCCTTAGAAGATGTAGTGGTTCCCTGTTGGGAGTTGTGCCAAAAAATAAACCCAATACATTCAGACTAATCCACCATTTGTCATATCCAAGGGGCAGGTAAGTAAACGACAACATCGACGCGGAACCAAGTACAGTACTATGTACTGTACTTCCTTTGATGAGGCAATCAGGTGGGTCAAGAAGTTGGGTAGGGGCACCCTAATGGCCAAAACAGACATTGAGGGGGCGTTCCGGTTACTACCTGTGCCTCCGAATAGTGTCCTCCCATTGGGCTGCTTCTGTGAAGGAGCATACTACATAGATCGCTGTTTGCTCATGGGGTGCTCCATATCCTGCTCACTATTTGAGGCGTTTAGTTGCTTCCTCGAATGTGTCGTCATGGACGTTTGTAAGGCGGCACATATTATCCATTACCTTGACGACTTCTTATGCCTGGGCCCAAAAGATTCGCCACAGTGTGAAAACACACGGTAGTCCACCTGTGGGAAGGAGAGAGCTGGAGGGAGAGTGGACACCCCAGAGCCGAGGGGTTAAATTGAGAAAGAAAGAAGGTGGTGTAGCTTGCTTCATGGGTGGGGTACTCTGCTGAGTAGCAGAAATTGCTACTAGGCCCAAAAGGATTTCCTTGGCCAAATGCCATTAAAAAATAGTAGGTAAACAGGCGGTGTAGCTTGCTTCATGGGTGGGGTACGCTGCTGAGTTGCACCAAATTCTACTAGGCCCAAAAGGATTTCCTGGGCTAGATGCCGTTGCAAAATAGTAGTTAGGTAAACATGCGGTGTAGCTTGCTTCATGGGTGAAGTATGCTGCTGAGTAGCACTAAATTCTACTAGGCCCCAAAGGATTTCCTGGGCCAGATGCTGTTAAAAATAGTACTTAGGGAAACAGGGGGTGTAGCTTGCTTCATGGGTGGGGTACGCTGCTGAGTTGCACCAAATTCTACTAGGCCCAAAAGGATTTCCTGGGCTAGATGCCGTTGCAAAATAGTAGTTAGGTAAACATGCGGTGTAGCTTGCTTCATGGGTGAAGTATGCTGCTGAGTAGCACCAAATTCTACTAGGCCCCAAAGGATTTCCTGGGCCAGATGCTGTTAAAAATAGTACTTAGGTAAACAGGCGGTGTAGCTTGCTTCATGGGTGGGGTACGCTGCTGAGTTGCACCAAATTCTACTAGGCCCCAAAGGATTTCCTGGGTTAGATGCCGTTACAAAATAGTAGTTAGTTAAACAGGCGGTGTAGCTTGCTTCATGGGTGAAGTACGCTGCTGAGTAGCACCAAATTCTACTAGGCCCCAAAGGATTTCCTGGGCCAGATGCTGTTAAAAATAGTACTTAGGTAAACAGGCGGTGGGTGGCTGGGCTACTCTGCTGACTAGCAGACACTGAAGCTTTGGAGCAGACCTCTGAATCCCAGGCCATAGTATGAGTAAACAACTCTGCAGACGACCCCACCCACCTGGAATTGACGATGGCAGTGTCATGTAAAACTCAGCAAGGAGACTAAATCAAAGAGTCTCCATTTTTTCCAAAAATTCGGCCACAGACACCACTTAAGTGGCATCAATTTCGCCAGAGTTTTTTAAAACGGTTGGTGAGGTGATTTTCAAAAATCATCAAGCTTTTAGTCTCCCCAAGATGACACAGGGGTAGAAAAGTCCTTGCAGATCCAGGATTTGTTCATCTTGATGAACGTTAGTCTATCTACATTGTCACTGGACAGCCGCATGCGCTTATCTATCAGCACACCACCAGCAGCGCTGAACACACGTTCAGAGAGAATGCTGGCTGCGGGGCACGACAAGATCTCCAAGGCGTGAGTGGCGAGCTCAGGCCATTTTTCAAGATTGGAAGCCCAAAATGAGCAAGGGTCCAGTTCTACAGTCATGGCATCGATGATAACTTGGAGATACTCTTGTACCATCCTCTCTAGGCGTTGGCTGTGTCAGACTTCTTGTCTCCTGTGGCCTTGCAAAGGATGGTCTAAAAAAAGCTTGAAACGATTGGAAAAAATTGCTGTTACCACCAGATACAATGTTACTGTTACGGTTTGAGTGATGACTCGATAGTCCCACGGTTGGCAAGTTAGAACTCAGAGATTCACTACGTGCACCACTGGTGTTTTGTGGAAAAGCAGATGTTAGATTCTGTAACAGTCTCTGCTAATACTCCTGCATGCGTGAATCCCTTTCTATGGCAGGAATTATTTCGCCAAATTTGCTTTTGTACCGGGGATCTAAGAGTGTGGCAACCCAGTAGTAGGCATTACTTCGGATTCTGACAATCCGAGGGTCATGTTGCAGGTAGTGCAGCAAGAAGGCACTCATGTGTCTTGCACATCCAGGAGGACCAAGTCCTTGTTGTCTTGGTGGTGGCGAGGTGAGAATCATGCTTCCATCGTCTGCCCTCTCCCCCCAACCTCGCACAACAGAAATTTGATCAAGGTCTCCCTCATCTGATGAGTCTTCCATGCCCAGCGCCAGTTCGTCCTCCTCTTCTTCCTCGCCTCCAGCACCTTCCACAACAGTTTGGCTGCTACCATGCGCCCTCGGTAATCCCTCTCCCCCAGCCTCCAATGCCAGCCGCCTTGGTGCTGCCAACCTTCTTGACCTTGGAGATATGATCCCTTCCGCATACGACTCCTCCTGTTCCTCCTCCTCCTCCTCTTGTTCCACCACCTGACTCCGAACACTGTGTAAGGTGTGCTCCAGCATGTAAATCACCGGAATGGTCATGCTGATAATGGCATCGTCAGCACTAAACATCTTCGTTGCTATTTCAAAACTGTGCAGAAGGGTGCATAGGTCCCTGATCTGAGACCACTCCTGCAGCGCGATTTGCCCCACCTCTTGAGCTCGTTGCCCCAGGCTATACGTCATAACGTATAGCACCAGGGCTCGTCGGACAGTGCAGACACTGCTCCTAGGCCCAAAACTATTAACTGGATTAGATGCAGTAAAAATTGAGATACACAGGCAGTATAGTTTGTTTCACAGGCGGGCTACTCTGCTGACGTGCAGACACTGCTACTAAGCCCAAAACCCCAAAACGATTTACTGGGTTAGATGCCGTAAAAATTGAAATACACAGGCGGTGTAGTTAGCTTCACAGGCAGGCTACTCTGCTGACGTGCAGACAATGCTACTAGGCCCAAAACTATGAACTGGATTAGATGCAGTGAAAATAGAGATACACAGGCGGTATACTTTGTTTCACAGGCGGGTTACTCTGCTGACGTGCAGACAATGCTACTAGGCCCAAAACTATCAACTGGATTAGATGCAGTGAAAATAGAGATACACAGGCGGTATAGTTTGTTTCACAGGCGGGCTACTCTGCTGACGTGCAGAGAATGCTACTAGGCCCAAAACTATCAACTAGATTAGATGCAGTGAAAATAGAGATAGACAGGCGGTATAGTTTGTTTCACAGGCGGGCTACTCTGCTGACGTGCAGACACTGCTACTAAGCCCAAACCCCCAAACGATTTAATGGGTTAGATGCCGTAAAAATTGAGATACACAGGCGGTGTAGCTAGTTTCACAGGCGGGCTACTCTGCTGACGTGCAGACAATGCTACTAGGCCCAAAACTATCAACTGGATTAGATGCAGTGAAAATAGAGATACACAGGCGGTATAGTTTGTTTCACAGGCGGGCTACTCTGCTGATGTGCAGACAATGCTACTAGGCCCAAAACTATCAACTGGATTAGATGCAGTGAAAATAGAGATACACAGGCGGTATAGTTTGTTTCACAGGCGGGCTACTCTGCTGATGTGCAGACACTGCTCCTAGGCCCAAAACTATCAACTGGATTAGATGCAGTGAAAATAGAGATACACAGGCGGTATAGTTTGTTTCACAGGCGGGCTACTCTGCTGACGTGCAGACACTGCTACTAAGCCCAAAACCCCAAAACGATTTACTGGGTTAGATGCTGTAAAAATTGAGATACACAGGCGGTGTAGCTAGCTTCACAGGCGGGCTACTCTGCTGACGTGCAGACAGTGCTACTAGGCCCAAAACTGTCAACTGGATTAGATGCAGTGAAAATAGAGATACACAGGCGGTATAGTTTGTTTCACAGGCGGGCTACTCTGCTGACGTGCAGACAATGCTACTAGGCACAAAACTATCAACTGGATTAGATGCAGTGAAAATAGAGATAGACAGGCGGTATAGTTTGTTTCACAGGCGGGCTACTCTGCTGACGTGCAGACACTGCTACTAGGCCCAAAACCCCAAACGATTTACTGGGTTAGATGCCGTAAAAATTGAGATACACAGGCGGTGTAGCTAGCTTCACAGGCGGGCTACTCTGCTGACGTGCAAACAATGCTACTAGGCCCAAAACTATCAACTGGATTAGATGCAGTGAAAATAGAGATACACAGGCGGTATAGTTTGTTTCACAGGCGGGCTACTCTGCTGACATGCAGACACTGCTACCAGGCCCAAAACCCCAAACGATTTACTGGGTTAGATGCCGTAAAAATTGAGATACACAGGCGGTGTAGCTAGCTTCACAGGCGGGCTACTCTGCCGACGTGCAAACAATGCTACTAGGCCCAAAACTATCAACTGGATTAGATGCAGTGAAAATAGAGATACACAGGCGGTATAGTTTGTTTCACAGGCGGGCTACTCTGCTGACGTGCAGACACTGCTACTAGGCCCAAAATCCCAAACGATTCACTGGGTTAGATGCCGTAAAAATTGAGATACACAGGCGGTGTAGCTAGCTTCACAGGCGGGCTACTCTGCTGACGTGCAGACAATGCTACTAGGCCCAAAACTATCAACTGGATTAGATGCAGTGAAAATAGAGATACACAGGCGGTATAGTTTGTTTCACATGCGGGCTACTCTGCTGACGTGCAGACAATGCTACTAGGCCCAAAACTATCAACTGGATTAGATGCAGTGAAAATAGAGATACACAGGCGGTATAGTTTGTTTCACAGGCGGGCTACTCTGCTGACGTGCAGACAATGCTACTAGGCCCAAAACTATCAACTGGATTAGATGCAGTGAAAATAGAAATACACAGGCGGTATAGTTTGTTTCACAGGCGGGCTACTCTGCTGACCTGCAGACACTGCTACTAGGCCCAAAACCCCAAAACGATTTACTGGGTTAGATGCCGTAAAAATTGAAATACACAGGTGGTGTAGCTAGCTTCACAGGCGGGCTACTCTGCTGACGTGCAAACAATGCTACTAGGCCCAAAACTATCAACTGGATTAGATGCAGTGAAAATAGAGATACACAGGCGATATAGTTTGTTTCACAGGCGGGCTACTCTGCTGACGTGCAGACACTGCTACTAGGCCCAAAACCCCAAACGATTCACTGGGTTAGATGCCGTAAAAATTGAGATACACAGGCGGTGTAGCTAGCTTCACAGGCGAGCTACTCTGCTAACGTGCAGACAATGCTACTAGGCCCAAAACTATCAACTGGATTAGATGCAGTGAAAATAGAGATACACAGGCGGTATAGTTTGTTTCACAGGCGGGCTACTCTGCTGACATGCAGACAATGCTACTAGGCCCAAAACTATCAACTGGATTAGATGCAGTGAAAATAGAGATACACAGGCGGTATAGTTTGTTTCACAGGCGGGCTACTCTGCTGACGTGCAGACACTGCTACTAAGCCCAAAACCCCAAAATGATTTACTGGGTTAGATGCCGTAAAAATTGAGATACACAGACGGTGTAGCTAGTGTTATGGACCTGGTGGTTAGGAGCACCCGAAATGACCTGATGGTTAAAATGGAAAAACCTGGGACAAGCTCTGAGGAAGTGGTAACTCTACTGACCGCAATCCCTAATCCTATCACACACACTAGAAATAGCCGTGGAGCGTACCTAACTCTCCCTAGACGCCTCTTCACAGCCTAAGAGCTAACTACCCCTAAAGATAGAAATAGCAGCCTACCTTGCCTCAGAGAAATTCCCCAAAGTAAAGGTAGCCCCCAACAAATATTGACTGTGAGTTAAGAGGAAGTAACAAACACAGGAATGAAACAGATTTTAGCAAAGGAGGCCGAATCTTCTCTAGACAGACAGAGGATAGGAAAGGGAACTATGCGGTCAGTAATAAAAACTACAAAAACCACGCAGAGTGTGCAAAAAGACCTCCACACCGACTCACGGTGTGGAGGTGCAACTCTGCACCCCCAGAGCTTCCAGCTAGCAAGGAAATATCATAATAGCAGGCTGGACTGAAACATAGCATGTACTGAGAAATATATTCAAAAACCAATGAACAGCAAATGAACTAGCGAGGACTTAGCTTCTGCTGGAGTAGACAGGTCATCTGAGAAATCCAAGAGAGATCTGAACCAGTACTGAGAAATTGACAGCTGGCATGGACTAACGACCTGGGCAGAGTTAAATAGGGAAGCCAGCAGAAGCAATAAACGAGAGCAGCTGAGAAAGCCAACCTCAAAGATCAGCAGTTCCACTCAAAGCCACCAGAGGGTGTGCAAGGACAGAACTCACCAAAGTACCATTCACGACCACAGGAGGGAGCCCGAGAACGGAATTCACAACAGTACCCCCCCCTTGAGGAGGGGTCACCGTCAACCCTCACCAGAGCCTCCAGGCCGATCAGGACGAGCCAAATGAAAGGCACAAACCAAATCGGCAGCATGGACATCGGAGGCAACAACCCAGGAATTATCCTCCTGACCATAGCCCTTCCATTTAACCAGGTACTGAAGCTTCCGTCTCGAAATACGAGAATCTAAAATCTTCTCCACCACATACTCCAACTCCCCCTCAACCAACACCAGAGCAGGAGGATCAATGGAAGGAACCATATCTCCGCAACAACGACCTATGGAACACATTATGGATGGCAAAAGAAGCTGGAAGGGCCAAACGAAACGACACAGGATTGATAATATCAGAAATCTTATAAGGACCAATGAAACGAGGCTTGAACTTAGGAGAAGAAACCTTCATAGGAACAAAACGAGAAGACAGCCAAACCAAATCCCCAACACGAAGTCGGGGACCAACACAGCGACGGCGGTTAGCAAAATGTTGCGCCTTCTCCTGAGACAACGTCAAATTGTCCACCACGTGAGTCCAAATTTGCTGCAACCTGTCCACTACAGAATCCACACCAGGACAGTCAGAAGGCTCAACCTGCCCTGAAGAAAAGCGAGGATGAAAACCAGAATTACCAAAAAAAGGTGAAACCAAAGTAGCAGAACTAGCCCGATTATTAAGGGCGAACTCGGCCAATGGCAAGAAGGTCACCCAATCATTGTGATCAGCAGAGACAAAGCATCTCAGATAGGTCTTTAAGGTCTGATTAGTTTGTTCGGTTTGGCCATTTGTCTGAGGATGGAACGCTGAAGAAAAAGACAAATCAATGCCCATCTTAGCACAAAAGGACCGCCAAAACCTAGAAACAAACTGGGAACCTCTGTCCGACACAATGTTCTCCGGAATGCCATGCAAACGAACCACATGCTGAAAAAATAATGGAACCAAATCAGAGTAGGAAGGCAATTTAGGCAAGGGTACCAAATGGACCATCTTAGAAAACCGATCACAAACCATCCAGATGACAGACATCCTTTGAGAGACAGGAAGATTAGAAATGAAATCCATGGAAATATGCGTCCAGGGCCTCTTCGGGACAGGCAAAGGCAAAAGCAACCCACTGGCACGAGAACAGCAAGGTTTGGCCCGAGCACAAGTTCCACAGGACTGCACAAAAGAACGCACATCCCGTGACAAGGAAGGCCACCAAAAGGACCTAGCAACCAAATCTCTGGTACCAAAAATCCCAGGGTGACCAGCCAATACTGAACAATGAACCTCAGAAATAACCCTACTAGTCCATCTATCAGGGACAAACAGTTTCTCCACTGGACAGCGGTCAGGTCTATCAGCCTGAAACTCACCCGCCGCAAATCAGGGGAGATGGCAGACAAAATCACCCCCTTTTTGAGAATACCAGATGGCTCAGAGACTCCCGGAGAATCAGGCAAAAAACTCCTAGAAAGGGCATCAGCCTTCACATTCTTAGATCCCGAAAGGTATGAGACCACAAAATCGAAATGGGAGAAAAACAGTGACCATCGAGCCTGTCTAGGATTCAACCTCTTGGCGGACTCGAGGTAAGTCAGATTCTTGTGATCAGTCAAGACCACCACGCGATGTTTGGCTCCCTCAAGCCAATGTCGCCACTCCTCTAATGCCCACTTCATAGCCAACAACTCCCGATTGCCGACATCATAATTACGCTCAGCAGGCGAAAACTTTCTAGAAAAGAAAGCACACGGCTTCATCAAAGAGCCATCAGAACTTCTCTTAGACAAAACAGCCCCTGCCCCAATCTCAGAAGCATCAACCTCGACCTGAAAAGGGAGCAAAACATCTGGCTGACGCAACAGAGGGGCCGAAGTAAAACGACGTTTAAGCTCCTGAAAAGCCTCAACGGCCGCAGGGGACCAGTTCACCACATCAGCGCCTTTCTTCGTCAAATCAGTCAAAGGCTTAACCACACTAGAAAAATTAGCGATGAAGCGACGGTAAAAATTAGCAAAGCCCAGGAACTTCTGAAGACTCTTCACAGATGTAGGTTGAGTCCAATCATAAATGGCCTGAACTTTAACAGGGTCCATCTCGATAGTAGAAGGGGAAAAAATGAAGCCCAAAAAGGAAACCTTCTGAACTCCAAAGAGGCATTTAGACCCCTTCACAAACAACGCATTAGCACGAAGGACCTGGAACACCATCCTGACCTGCCTTACATGAGACTCCCAGTCATCCGAAAAGACCAAAATATCATCCAAATATACAATCATGAACCTATCCAGATACTTCCGGAAGATTTCGTGCATAAAGGACTGAAACACAGATGGGGCATTAGAAAGCCCGAATGGCATCACCAGGTACTTAAAATGGCCCTCGGGCGTATTAAATGCTGTTTTCCATTCATCGCCCTGTTTAATACGCACAAGATTATATGCCCCTCGAAGGTCAATCTTGGTAAACCAACTAGCCCCCTTAATCCGAGCAAACAAATCAGACAACAGAGGCAAAGGGTACTGAAATTTGACCGTGATTTTATTGAGAAGGCGGTAATCTATACAGGGTCTCAGAGAGCCATCCTTCTTGGCCACAAAAAAGAACCCTGCTCCCAACGGTGACGAAGACGGGCGAATATGTCCTTTCTCCAAGGACTCCTTTACATAACTCCGCATAGCGGCATGTTCTGGCACAGATAAATTAAACAGTCGGCCCTTAGGGAACTTACTACCAGGAATCAAATTAATAGCGCAATCACAGTCCCTATGAGGAGGTAGGGCACTGGACTTGGGCTCATCAAATACATCCTGGTAATCCGACAAAAACTCAGGAATTTCAGAAGGAGTGGAAGAAGAAATTGATATCAAAGGAACATCAGTATGTATCCCTTGACAACCCCAACTAGACACAGACATTGATTTCCAATCCAGTACTGGATTATGAACCTGTAACCATGGCAAACCCAACACGACAACATCATGCAAATTATGCAACACCAAAAAGCGAATACTTTCCTGATGTGCGGGAGCCATGCAAATGGTCAGCTTAGTCCAGTACTGGGGTTTATTCTTGGCCAATGGCGTAGCATCAATCCCCCTTAAGGGAATAGGAATCTGCAAAGGCTCCAAGAAAAAACCACAGTGCCTGGCAAACTCCAAGTCCATCAAATTCAGAGCAGCGCCCGAATCCACAAATGCCATAACAGAGTAGGACGACAATGAGCAAATCAGAGTAACAGATAAGAAAAATTTAGGCTGCACAGTACTAATGATGACAGACCTAGCAAACCTCTTAGTGCGCTTAGGACAATCAGAGATAGCATGAGAAGAGTCACCACAGTAAAAACACAGCCCATTGTGACGTCTGTGTTCTTGCCGTTCAGCTCTGGTCAAAGTCCTATCACATTGCATAGGCTCAGGCCTTTGCTCAGAGGACACCGCCAAATGGTGCACAACTTTGCGCTCACGCAAACGCCGATCAATCTGAATGGCCAAAGACATTGATTCATTCAGACCAGCAGGCGTGGGGAACCCCACCATAACATCTTTAAGGGCTTCAGAAAGACCCTTTCTGAAAATTGCTGCCAGGGCACACTCATTCCATTGTGTAAGCACAGACCACTTTCTAAACTTCTGGCAATATACTTCTGCTTCATCCTGACCCTGACATAGAGTCAGCTAGATCTTTTCTGCCTGATCCACAGAATTAGGTTCATCATAAAGCAATCCAAGCGCTAGAAAAAATGCATCTACATTAAGCAATGCAGGATTTCCTGGCTCAAGGGAGAATGCCCAGTCTTGCGGGTCACCACGCAACAAAGAAATAACAATCTTTACTTGCTGAATGGGGTCACCAGAGGAGCGGGGTTTCAGAGCAAGAAACAGTCTGCAATTATTTTTGAAATTGAAAAATTTAGATCTATCCCCAGAAAACAAATCAGGAATTGGAATTCTAGGCTCTAACATCGGATTCTGAACTACATAATCTTGAATACTCTGTACCCTAACAGCGAGTTGATCCACACAAGAGGACAAACCCTGAATATCCATATCTACACCTGAGTCCTGAACCACCCAGAGGTTAAGGGGAAAAGAAAGACAAAACAAGCAGCAAAGAAAAAAAATTGACTCAGAACTTCTCTTTAACCTCTTTTGAGATGCATTAACACTTTGTGGGCCAGCTGTACTGTTATGGACCTGGTGGTTAGGAGCACCCGAAATGACCTGATGGTTAAAATGGAAAAACCTGGGACAAGCTCTGAGGAAGTGGTAACTCTACTGACCGCAATCCCTAATCCTATCACACACACTAGAAATAGCCGTGGAGCGTACCTAACTCTCCCTAGACGCCTCTTCACAGCCTAAGAGCTAACTACCCCTAAAGATAGAAATAGCAGCCTACCTTGCCTCAGAGAAATTCCCCAAAGTAAAGGTAGCCCCCCACAAATATTGACTGTGAGTTAAGAGGAAGTAACAAACACAGGAATGAAACAGATTTTAGCAAAGGAGGCCCAATCTTCTCTAGACAGACAGAGGATAGGAAAGGGAATTATGAGGTCAGTAATAAAAACTACAAAAACCACGCAGAGTGTGCAAAAAGACCTCCACACTGACTCACGGTGTGGAGGTGCAACTCTGCACCCCCAGAGCTTCCAGCTAGCAAGGAAATATCATAATAGCAGGCTGGACTGAAACATAGCATGTACTGAAAAATATATTCAAAAACCAATGAACAGCAAATGAACTAGCGAGGACTTAGCTTCTGCTGGAGTAGACAGGTCATCTGAGAAATCCAAGAGAGATCTGAACCAGTACTGAGACATTGACAGCTGGCATGGACTAACGACCTGGACAGAGTTAAATATGGAAGCCAGCAGAAGCAATAAACGAGAGCAGCTGAGAAAGCCAACCTCAAAGATCAGCAGTTCCACTCAAAGCCACCAGAGGGTGTCCAAGGACAGAACTCACCAAAGTACCATTCAGGACCACAGGAGGGAGCCCGAGAATGGCATTCACAACAAGCTAGCTTCACAGGCGGGCTACTCTGCTGACGTGCAGACAGTGCTACTAGGCCCAAAACTGTCAACTGGATTAGATGCAGTGAAAATAGATACACAGGCGGTATAGTTTGTTTCACAGGCGGGCTACTTTGCTGACGTGCAGACAATGCTACAAGGCCCAAAACTATCAACTGGATTAGATGCAGTGAAAATAGAGATAGACAGGCGGTATAGTTTGTTTCACAGGCGGGCTACTCTGCTGACGTGCAGACACTGCTACTAAGCCCAAAACCCCAAAACAATTTACTGGGTTAGATGCCGTAAAAATTGAGATGCGCAGGCGGTGTAGCTAGCTTCACAGGCGGGCTACTCTGCTGACGTGCAGACAATGCTACTAGGCCCAAAACTGTCAACTGGATTAGATGCCGTAAAAATTGAGATACACAGGCGGTGTAGCTAGCTTCACAGGCGGGCTACTCTGCTGACGTGCAGACAATGCGACTAGGCCCAAAACTATCAACTGGATTAGATGCAGTGAAAATAGAGATACACAGGCGGTATAGTTAGTTTTACAGGCGGGCTACTCTGCTGACGTGCAGACAATGCTACTAGGCCCAAAACTATCAACTGGATTAGATGCAGTGAAAATAGAGATACACAGGCGGTATACTTTGTTTCACAGGCGGGCTATTCTGCTGACGTGCAGACACTGCTACTAAGCCCAAAACCCCAAAACGATTTACTGGGTTAGATGCCGTAAAAATTGAGATACACAGGCGGTGTAGCTAGCTTCACAGGCGGGCTACTCTGCTGACATGCAGACAATGCTACTAGGCCCAAAACTATCAACTGGATTAGATGCAGTGAAAATAGAGATACACAGGTGGTATACTTTGTTTCATAGGCGGGCTACTCTGCTGACGTGCAGACACTGCTACTAAGCCCAAAACTCAAAAACGATTTACTGGGTTAGATGCCGTAAAAATTGAGATACACAGGCGGTGTAGCTAGCTTCACAGGCGGGCTACTCTGCTGACGTGCAGACAATGCTACTAGGCCCAAAACTATCAACTGGATTAGATGCAGTGAAAATAGAGATACACAGGCGGTATACTTTGTTTCACAGGCGGGCTACTCTGCTGACGTGCAGACAATGCTACTCGGCCCAAAACCCCAAAACGATTTACTGGGTTAGATGCCGTAAAAATTGAGATACACAGGCGGTGTAGCTAGCTTCACAGGCGGGCTACTCTGCTGACGTGCAGACAATGCGACTAGGCCCAAAACTATCAACTGGATTAGATGCAGTGAAAATAGAGATACACAGGCGGTATAGTTAGTTTTACAGGCGGGCTACTCTGCTGACGTGCAGACAATGCTACTAGGCCCAAAACTATCAACTGGATTAGATGCAGTGAAAATAGAGATACACAGGCGGTATACTTTGTTTCACAGGCGGGCTATTCTGCTGACGTGCAGACACTGCTACTAAGCCCAAAACCCCAAAACGATTTACTGGGTTAGATGCCGTAAAAATTGAGATACACAGGCGGTGTAGCTAGCTTCACAGGCGGGCTACTCTGCTGACATGCAGACAATGCTACTAGGCCCAAAACTATCAACTGGATTAGATGCAGTGAAAATAGAGATACACAGGTGGTATACTTTGTTTCACAGGCGGGCTACTCTGCTGACGTGCAGACACTGCTACTAAGCCCAAAACTCAAAAACGATTTACTGGGTTAGATGCCGTAAAAATTGAGATACACAGGCGGTGTAGCTAGCTTCACAGGCGGGCTACTCTGCTGACGTGCAGACAATGCTACTAGGCCCAAAACTATCAACTGGATTAGATGCAGTGAAAATAGAGATACACAGGCGGTATACTTTGTTTCACAGGCGGGCTACTCTGCTGACGTGCAGACAATGCTACTCGGCCCAAAACCCCAAAACGATTTACTGGGTTAGATGCCGTAAAAATTGAGATACACAGGCGGTGTAGCTAGCTTCACAGGTGGGCTACTCTGCTGACGTGCAGACAATGCTACAAGGCCCAAAACTATCAACTGGATTAGATGCAGTGAAAATAGAGATACACAGGCGGTGTAGTTTGTTTCACAGGCGGGCTACTCTGCTGACGTGCAGACAATGCTACTAGGCCCAAAACTATCAACTGGATTAGATGCAGTGAAAATAGAGATAGACAGGCGGTATAGTTTGTTTCACAGGCGGGCTACTCTGCTGACATGCAAACACTGCTACTAGGCCCAAAACCCCAAACGATTTACTGGGTTAGATGCCGTAAAAATTGAGATACACAGGCGGTGTAGCTAGCTTCACAGGCGGGCTACTCTGCTGATGTGCAGACAATGCTACTAGGCCCAAAACTATCAACTGGATTAGATGCAGTGAAAATAGAGATACACAGGCGGTATAGTTTCTTTCACAGGCGGGCTACTCTGCTGACGTGCAAACACTGCTACTAAGCCCAAAACCCCAAAATAATTTACTGGGTTAGATGCCGTAAAAATTGAGATACACAGGCAGTGTAGCTAGCTTCACAGGCGGGCTACTCTGCTGACGTGCAGACAATGCTACTAGGCCCAAAACTGTCAACTGGATTAGATGCCGTAAAAATTGAGATACACAGGCGGTGTAGCTAGCTTCACAGGCGGGCTACTCTGCTGACGTGCAGACAATGCGACTAGGCCCAAAACTATCAACTGGATTAGATGCAGTGAAAATAGAGATACACAGGCGGTATAGTTAGTTTTACAGGCGGGCTACTCTGCTGACGTGCAGACAATGCTACTAGGCCCAAAACTATCAACTGGATTAGATGCAGTGAAAATAGAGATACACAGGCGGTATACTTTGTTTCACAGGCGGGCTACTCTGCTGACGTGCAGACACTGCTACTAAGCCCAAAACCCCAAAACTATTTACTGGGTTAGATGCCGTAAAAATTGAGATGCACAGGCGGTGTAGCTAGCTTCACAGGCGGGCTACTCTGCTGATGTGCAGACAATGCTACTAGGCCCAAAACTATCAACTGGATTAGATGCAGTGAAAATAGAGATACACAGGCGGTATAGTTTCTTTCACAGGTGGGCTACTCTGCTGACGTGCAAACACTGCTGCTAAGCCCAAAACCCCAAAATAATTTACTGGGTTAGATGCCGTAAAAATTGAGATACACAGGCGGTGTAGCTAGCTTCACAGGCGGGCTACTCTGCTGACGTGCAGACAATGCTACTAGGCCCAAAACTGTCAACTGGATTAGATGCCGCAAAAATTGAGATACACAGGTGGTGTAGCTAGCTTCACAGGCGGGCTACTCTGCTGACGTGCAGACAATGCGACTAGGCCCGAAACTATCAACTGGATTAGATGCAGTGAAAATAGAGATACACAGGCGGTATAGTTTGTTTCACAGGCGGGCTACTCTGCTGACGTGCAGACACTGCTACTAAGCCCAAAACCCCAAAACGATTTACTGGGTTAGATGCCGTAAAAATTGAGATACACAGGCGGTGTAGCTAGCTTCACAGGCGGGCTTCTCTGCTGACGTGCAGACAATGCTACTAGGCCCAAAACTATCAACTGGATTAGATGCAGTGAAAATAGAGATAGACAGGCGGTATAGTTTGTTTCACAGGCGGGCTATTCTGCTGACGTGCAGACACTGCTACTAAGCCCAAAACCCCAAAACGATTTACTGGGTTAGATGCCGTAAAAATTTAGATACACAGGCGGTGTAGCTAGCTTCACAGGCGGGCTACTCTGCTGACGTGCAGACAATGCTACTAGGCCCAAAACTATCAACTGGATTAGATGCAGTGAAAATAGAGATACACAGGTGGTATACTTTGTTTCACAGGCCGGCTACTCTGCTGACGTGCAGACACTGCTACTAAGCCCAAAACTCCAAAACGATTTACTGGGTTAGATGCCGTAAAAATTGAGATACACAGGCGGTGTAGCTAGCTACACAGGCGGTGTAGCTAGCTTCACAGGCGGGCTACTCTGCTGCCGTGCAGACAATGCTACTAGGCCCAAAACTATCAACTGGATTAGATGCAGTGAAAATAGAGATACACAGGCGGTATACTTTGTTTCACAGGCGGGCTACTCTGCTGAAGTGTGCAGCGCCCCAGTGTCCTGGTCGTTGCAGTAACGTCGCTCTGCCGCTAAGGGGAGTGATGGTACATCTGATTGCACTAAAGGAGTTCACCTGACCAGGTAACACTCACACTACACTTCACACTCCGGCCACCAGGGGGAGTGGTTCTATCTAGTAGGCCACTCCTCACACTCTGGTAAAACTGGGGGTTGGACAGGAAGACGGGGAGAAGTAACTGGGAAGAGCTAGTGCGAGGACCTGTCAGGGATGGGATCCTGGCAGACTCCTAAGGATAGCACAAACCAGTGAGCAACGGGGATACAGCAAAGAGGTGATAGAACCAGAAGGAGTCGTGCTGTAAGATCGAGGCAACATCCTTCTGAGGAGCAACAGTCGGTGGCCGGAACGCCGAGCAAGTAAGAGACTACAAGCATTACTTCAAACCAAGGCCGGACAGTCAATTATAGGTTGGCTGTCTCACTAAAACACCTAAGCAGACAACGGAGGCAATTGTGGGAGAGGGGCAACTCTAGGGTCCCAGAAGAACTCCAGGCCTACCCCGTCATACGGGTGCGTCCTAGCCATATTATCTGGGGGACGGAGAGAACGAACATCAGAGGCAGACACAGCAGTTGTGAGGACTATCCCGGGGTGCTCAGCAGGGAAGGACTACAACACACAGGTACTGGAAGGTAGATACTGATCCTCACCTGGAAGGAGAATTCCTGATGTGCTTTCGGACCGGCCGGTCTCGGACAGCCTGGTTAACAGTGCCCTGGATTGGACACCCTGAAGCCTTCAGTAAAGAGGTAAAGAGACTGCAACCTGGTGTCCTCGTTATTTACTGCGACCGGCACTTCACCGCACCATAACATCAGCACCATACCACCACCTTTCATTGTGCGCCCCTCAGCAGGGTCACGGACCGGGACTAGCCACCGTGACAACCCCAGAGCAGAGACTCAGAGGCCCGGTACCGGGTACCCCTCGGCCCTGCGGCAGTGGGGGCGCTACACGTGCAGACAATGCTACTCGGCCCAAAACCCCAAAACGATTTACTGGGTTAGATGCCGTAAAAATTGAGATACACAGGCGGTGTAGCTAGCTTCACAGGTGGGCTACTCTGCTGACGTGCAGACAATGCTACTTGGCCCAAAACTATCAACTGGATTAGATGCAGTGAAAATAGAGATACACAGGCGGTGTAGTTTGTTTCACAGGCGGGCTACTCTGCTGACGTGCAGACACTGCTACTAAGCCCAAAACCCCAAAACGATTTACTGGGTTAGATGCCGTAAAAATTGAGATACACAGGCGGTGTAGCTAGCTTCACAGGCAGGCTACTCTGCTGACGTGCAGACAATGCTACTAGGCCCAAAACTATCAACTGGATTAGATGCAGTGAAAATAGAGATAGACAGGCGGTATAGTTTCTTTCACAGGCGGGCTACTCTGCTGATGTGCAAACACTGCTACTAAGCCCAAAACCCCAAAATAATTTACTGGGTTAGATGCCGTAAAAATTGAGATACACAGGCGGTGTAGCTAGCTTCACAGGCGGGCTACTCTGCTGACGTGCAGACAATGCTACTAGGCCCAAAACTGTCAACTGGATTAGATGCCGGAAAAATTGAAATACACAGGCGGTGTAGCTAGCTTCACAGGCGGGCTACTCTGCTGACGTGCAGACAATGCGACTAGGCCCAAAACTATCAACTGGATTAGATGCAGTGAAAATAGAGATACACAGGCGATATAGTTAGTTTTACAGGCGGGCTACTCTGCTGACGTGCAGACAATGCTACTAGGCCCCAAACTATCAACTGGATTAGATGCAGTGAAAATAGAGATACACAGGCGGTATACTTTGTTTCACAGGCGGGCTACTCTGCTGATGTGCAGACACTGCTACTAAGCCCAAAACCCCAAAACAATTTACTGGGTTAGATGCCGTAAAAATTGAGATACACAGGCGGTGTAGCTAGCTTCACAGGCAGGCTACTCTGCTGACGTGCAGACAATGCTACTAGGCCCAAAACTGTCAACTGGATTAGATGCCATAAAAATTGAGATACACAGGCGGTGTAGCTAGCTTCACAGGCGGACTACTCTGCTGACGTGCAGACAATGCGACTAGGCCCAAAACTATCAACTGGATTAGATGCAGAGAAAATAGAGATACACAGGCGGTATAGTTTGTTTCACAGGCGGGCTACTCTGCTGACGTGCAGACACTGCTACTAAGCCCAAAACCCCAAAACGATTTACTGGGTTAGATGCCGTAAAAATTGAGATACACAGGCGGTGTAGCTAGCTTCACAGGCGGGCTACTCTGCTGACGTAAGAAAGATATGGGTCAAAACAGACCCAGAAAAATGACCAAAAACCCAAAAAATGTATAAAAAATCAGCTTTATTATTGCAAAAAATACATAAACATGTATAAAACATACCAATTAGAGGAAACAGGTGAGGCTCAATACCGCAGGATGTGCAAGGACACCACTGAAAGAGCATATAAGGGACGCACGGAGCCGGGATCAAAGTTTAACCCATAGTGGTACATAGTGGGCTATAAGGCCCATATTGCTATGCTGAAAAATACTAGCACCAACAGATATCCACATAACCGGACCAGAGGCCCAAGTAAAACAGTATCATGAGTATATACACATTACCTCAGATAGGGCAAGCAGGTAGACCAGATCCAGGGGGAGGACGCACGGACCCTGGATCTGGTCGTTTGGTCGTTTTTCTGGGTCTGTTTTGACCCATATCTTTCTTGCTTTATATTTAATAGCGACTCACCCGTATTTATGCATTAGTCCTCTTGGCATGGCATCTTAATTTGGATCATCTGATTGATATATATCATTCATTGCTATGCATATTCTTGTTTTGTGCTTAATTTCTTACTCTGCTGACGTGCAGACAATGCTGCTAGGCCCCAAACTATCAACTGGATTAGATGCAGTAAAAATTGAGATACACAGGCAGTATAGTTTGTTTCACAGGCGGGCTACTCTGCTGACGTGCAGACACTGCTACTAGGCCCAAAACCCCAAAACAATTTACTGGGTTAGATGCCGTAAAAATTGAGATACACAGGCGGTGTAGCTAGCTTCACAGGCGGGCTACTCAGATGACTATCAGACAATGCTACTAGCCCAAAAGGATTGGCTGAGCTAGATTACACCAAATGCTGTGACTAACACTTGCACAGCACTGGCTCAGACCTGCCTGGCAAACAGTGCTATGAACTGCTGCATCCTTCCCTGAAAAGGGCTGATATTACAACTAGTCCCAACTCCCGACTCCCTAAACCTATCTCTCAGAAAATTCGCAGGTAAAAAAAAGACTATTTGACTGTATAGCGCCCACAGCAGCAGCGGTGCCGTCTAACACTAAGCTGCAGCAGTGAGGAAATGGTGACGACGGGGCAAATGGCTGGTTCTCATTGGGCAAGGAGTGACATGTGACATACACAGCTAATGACACATGCCCTTGCTTGTCTGCATCACATGCACATTGCTGTGTGTGTGCGCACTGCTGATAGGCTGAGAGACTGCACCGCCCCTCTGTAAATGCGGGAAAGAAAAAAAAAATGGAGATCGGCGTTATTTCAGCACAGATCTATCCCCCCCCCCCCCGTCCACTATACCCTGAAACAGTCCATTAACAATGATAAACAGTTTTAATGTGCAAATCAAGCTAGGCTTTTGGTGAACGAACAGATATCTAACAGAAACTCGAACAGCCGAATTTTAAGCAAATTGTTCGGGTTCATCGAACGACTCGAACACCGCCCAAAACAGCTTGAATTTCAAATTGGTGAACAGTTCGACTCGAACATCGCTCATCTCTAGTGCTGAGTCGATGGCACAAATAGGAATAGGTTCAGCCAAGTTAGAGCAGACAAAACCATGAGTTCTAGCAAACTCAGCATCCACCATACTGACTCCAGCTACACTGTCTACAAACAGAATTTTTTTCCCACCTGCTCTCTGGCACCATCTCTGCTGTCAACAAAAAGAGAATTGCAAGTTGATGATGAACATATGCAGCGCCCCAGAGTCCTGGTCGTTGCAGTACTGTCGCTCCGCCACTAAGGGGAGTGATGGTACGTCTGATTGCACTAAAAGAGTTCACCTTGCAGGTATCACAGACACACATTACACATCACACTCCGGCCGCCAGGGGGAGCAAAAGGTCCTATCTACTAGGCCACTCCTCACACATGGGTAAAACTGGGGGTTGGATAGGAAGTCAGGGAGAAAGTAGCTGGGGAGAGTTCAAGAGAGGACCTGTCAGGGGTGGGATCCTGACAGCGGCCTTAGCACAGACAGATCGTTACGGAGCCGTGCCTGAGCCTTTAGCGGCAGACTCCTAAGAAAGGACACGAAGCGAAGCATATTGTGGAAAAGTGAGAAACGGGATCACAGCACAAAGGAGATAGAACCAGAAGGAGTCGTGCCCCAAGATCAGCAACATCCTTCTGAGGCGCATAGCCGGCGGCCGGAACGCCGAGGAAGTAAGAGACTCTACGCATTACTTTGAACTACGGCCGGGCAGTTAACTTTAGGTTGGCTGTCTCACCTGTTGTGAATTCCGCTCTTGGGCTCCCTCCGGTGGTTATAAGTAGCATTTTTGTGAGTTCTGCTCTTGGGCTCCCTCCTGTGGTTTTGAGTGGTATGGCTGCTTCTTGGATTTAGCATCAGCAGCTGTTTTCACTGATCGTCTTTCTGGCTCTGCTATATTAGTCTGGCCTTTTCCCTAATTCAATGCCAGTTGTCAATTGTTGAGCTTGGAGTCATGGCTCTCTGAGGATTTCCCTGTCACTCTGACCATTTCAGCAAAGCTAAGTCCTTGCTTGTCTTTTTGCAGTTCACTTGTTGTGGACTTTGTTGTTTAGCACTTTCTATGTTTTGCTCATTTGTCCAGCTTATCAGTATGTATCTAGTCAGCTAAGCTGGAAGCTCTGGGCAGCAGAGTTTGCCCTCCACACCTTTAGTCAGGTGTGGAGATTTTTGCATTTCTCTGCGGTGGACTTTTTCTAGTTTTTATTACTGACCGCACAGTGTTCTGTCCTGTACTAATTCTTTCTAGCTAGTAGTGGCCTCCTTTGCTAAATCTTGTTTCATACTACGTATGTCATTTCCTTCTCCTCTCACAGTCATTATTTGTGGGGGGCTGTCCTATCCTTTGGGGATTTTCTCTGAGGCAAGATAGCTTTCCTGCTTCTACCTTTAGGGGTAGCTAGATCTCCGGCTGTGACGAGGTGTCCAGGGAGTGACAGGAACATCCCACGGCTACTGCTAGTGTCTGTGTTAAGATCAGGAACTGCGGTCTGTATAGTTACCACCTGCCCAGAGCTAGTCGCATGTCACTCCTTAATCACCAGACCATAACAGTACAACTGGCCAAAAATGAGCTGAATGCATCTCAAAAGAAGGAAAAGAAAAAGAGTTCTGAGCCATTTTTTTTTTCTTTAGTCTGTTTTGTCTTTTTCCTTCCTCTTAATCTCTGGGTGATTCAGGATTTGGATGCGGGCATGGATGTTCAGGGGTTGTTTTCTCGTGTGGATCAGCTTGCTGCAAGAGTACAGAGTATTCAAGATTATGTTGTTCAGACTCCGGCCTTAGAGCCTAGAATTCCTACTCCAGATTTGTTTTACGGGGATAGATCTAAGTTTTTGAACTTTAAAAATAACTGCAAATTGTTTTTTGCTCTAAAACCCCGTTCCTCTGGTGACCCCATTCAGCAAGTAAAAATAGTTATTTCTCTGCTGCGTGGTGACCCTCAGGACTGGGCATTCTCCCTTGAGTCAGGGGATCCGGCATTGCTTAATGTAGATGCATTTTTTCAATCGCTTGGATTATTGTATGATGAACCTAACTCTGTAGAGCATGCTGAGAAAACACTGTTGGCCCTGTGTCAGGGTCAGGAAGCGGCAGAATTATACTGCCAGAAATTTAGAAAATGGTCTGTGCTCACTAAATGGAATGAGGACGCTCTGGCAGCAATTTTCAGAAAGGGTCTTTCTGAAGCCCTTAAAGATGTTATGGTGGGGTTCCCCACGCCTGTTGGTTTGAGCGAATCTATGTCTCTGGCCATTCAGATTGATCGGCGCCTGCGCGAACGCAAAGTGGTGCACCATATGGCAGCGTCCTCGGAGCAGAGTCCTGAGCCCATGCAATGTGATAGGATTTTGACTAGAGCGGAACAGAGGGGATACAGACGTCAGAATGGGCTGTGTTTTTACTGTGGGGATTCTGCTCATGCTATTTCTGATTGCCCTAAGCGTATTAAGAGGGTCGCTAGATCTGTTACCATCAGTACTGTACAGCCTAAATTTCTCCTGTCTGTGACCCTGATTTGCTCATTGTCATCTTTTTCTGTCATGGCATTTGTGGATTTGGGCGCTGCTCTAAACTTAATGGACTTAGAATTCGTTAGGCGCTGTGGTTTTTCTTTGCAGCCTTTGCAGAGTCCCATACCTTTAAGGGGTATTGATGCTACACCGTTGGCCAAGAATAAACCTCAGTATTGGACTCAGCTGACTATGTGCATGGCTCCAGCACATCAGGAAGATTGCCGTTTTCTGGTGTTGCATAATTTACATGATGTTGTTGTACTGGGTTTTCCATGGTTACAAGTACACAATCCAGTGCTGGATTAGAAATCAATGTCTGTGACTAGTTGGGGTTGTCAAGGGGTACATAGTGACGTTCCTTTAATGTCAATTTCCTCTTCCCCCTCTTCTGTTGTTCCTGAATTTTTGTCAGATTTCCAGGATGTATTTGATGAGCCCAAGTCCAGTTCCCTTCCTCCACATAGGGACTGTGATTGTGCTATTGACTTGATTCCTGGCTGTAAGTTCCCTAAGGGCCGACTTTTCAACCTGTCTGTGCCTGAACATACCGCCATGCGGAGCTATGTAAAGGAATCTTTAGAGAAGGGGCATATTCGGCCGTTTTCGTCACCATTGGGAGCGGGATTCTTTTTTGTTGCCAAGAAGGGTGGCTCCTTGAGACCCTGTATTGATTATCGCCTTCTTAATAAGATCACGGTCAAATTCCAATACCCTTTACCTTTGCTCTCTGATTTGTTTGCTCGGATTAAGGGGGCTAGTTGGTCTACCAAGATTGACCTTCGAGGGGCATATAATCTTGTTCGTATTAAACAGGGTGACGAATGGAAAACTGCATTTAATACGCCCGAAGGCCATTTTGAATACCTGGTGATGCCTTTCGGGCTTTCTAATGCTCCTTCTGTATTTCAGTCCTTTATGCATGATATTTTCCGCAATTATCTTGACAAATTCTTGATTGTGTATTTGGATGATATTTTGATTTTTTCCAATGATTGGGAGTCTCATGTGAAGCAGGTCAGGATGGTATTCCAGATCCTTCGTGATAATGCTCTATTTGTGAAGGGGTCTAAGTGCCTATTTGGAGTTCAGAAGGTCTCTTTTTTGGGGTTTATTTTTTTCTCCTTCGTCTATAGAAATGGATCCTGTTAAGGTCCAAGCCATTCATGACTGTGTCGGGGTCGTAGCGACAAATACATCCTTCCTTCACCAGTCATTCCAAATTAAACTATAAGCATGTGGTACCGGGTAAGAATGAGTCAGACAGGTAGCTGGTTCAATCTTAGTGCATGCTCGTGGATCCACACACACATGTGTGTAACCGTCACAGCAACTGAACTTTATTTTAAAATAGGCGGGGTTTCAGCAGCATACGTCCAGTGCTCAATCTCCTCCTGATTCGCTGGACGTCTTCTGGTGGTTACTTCTTTCTTCACATTCCAGAGTCATCTTTTCAGGAGAAATATACTTAACCCTTCAAATTCTAAACTGAGGTGAAGAATGAACACTGGCAGCCATCTTTAGATACAATTACATTTGCATTAGCAGCAATTAGGAAAAACTTATTGTTTCACAGTATAAGAGTATAAAAGTACAAAAAGATATATAAGAAATATATTTTCACCTTGACAATCCCCCCTAAACACTAAGTTTTTCCCTTAAAGAAAGATCCTTCGAGACTGTCCATGTGATGGGAAAAGGGGAGGTGGATTTCTTCATCCAGACACCTCAGAAACTCTCCCCTAGCGAGAGGCCTCCAGGCAGCTGAACCCTTCACTAACCTCACATGGAGTTCTCCCACTGTCCCTAAACTAAATCTCTTAGCATCATCTGAGAATGGGGGGGTTTTGTCTACTCTCTTGAGGGGGACATACTTAGGGATCTCCCCTGGACCAGTACCATCGTACTCTGGTGGGTCTACTTCTTGATTGAGGAAGGTGCCAGTCGGAGTTGCTTTGGCAATGACCTTTTTATACAAGGGAATAACACAACAGAGAATTATCGATCCAATTACAAGGAGGGCAATCAGTACTAAACAAGCTTGTTGAAGGAATCCCTTGATCCCACCTAACCAACTGGAGAAGAAAGATGTGTCTACTCCAGCATACATGACACGTCGTCTTATTGTCCTAATTTGGCTCAACTTCTTTAGAAACCTTCAGGTCTCTTGGATCTACATTTTTCCATTCAGATCTGGCTGTCTATATTTCGTCTCGTAAGTCTTTGGTCATACCGTCAATGAATGTATTTACCAATACTCTAACATCAAGTGAGTTTATGGGACTGTACTTCATGTCTTCCCATTTCAGCTGTAACCGTCCAAAGTATAGCTCTACACTCTCTCCTTTGTCACATCTGTAGAAGATCTTAATTTGCGTCCTAGCACGTCACCTGCTTTTGTGCTCACTAACTACCTAGGCCTGCCCAGGTGCACTTATACATCTATCATATTGTCATTATTTGTCTGTAAAATGAGAAAGGTTGGTTCTCAGGGTCAGCCAATTATTTTTGCATAGCTAGCTAGTCAGAGGGCCTCCAGGGATAATACTCCTGTATCTGTCTTACCCTACCTGATGTGGTTGGTTCTCTGGTGGTGGGGGCGACATGACATGCTGGTCTACAGCTCCTTCCCAAAAGGATTACTGTCAGCCTACTCCTAAAAGTTAATGTCCCCACTATCCACCAACCACAATCCTGTGTCAGCTTCTTATATCACTGCATGTGATCTTGTCTGGACAGGATTCAGTGTAATTCTCTTAGGTCGGGTTGCAGCACAGGTCATACAAGTGTTAGGGCCCAAGCCCTCAACTATATCCTGAAAGGCATCACAGCTATAATTGACAAATCTTTGTTCACTGTAATATATATATTTGATCCATTCAACATTTTTATTAATCTGCACTTGTGGGATTGTAGAAACAATGCCAGCATAAATCTGGTTCTGGGCTTTAAACTGGTCAGGCACCCCCCTTGGCACTCCAATGGTATCAATATATACTAGTGGATCTTCTTCATAACTCATGTGGAGCTGATCAAAACTTCTCCTCTTTCTGGTAGGTTCATCAGGTATCTTTGGTGTACATATATTGTGTATGTTTAATTAGCAAATCAGTATCTGTTCTCCTTGCAGAAACCTGTCTCGAAGATCCCTACTAGTGTACCTGTGGTGTTGTGGGAATTATAGCAGGTGTAATTGTCAGCCAATACGGTTACTTCTCCTGGAACCTTTAGTCTAGGTTCCTTATAAATCAGTGGGACATAATCTGGGCAATCAGTGGGCTTCAAACCTTTCAACAAATTCATGACACAGGCGGTGGTGTTGTCATCAGGAAAAAGCAGTGCATGTGTGTATAGGTGTGTATTCGCAGCAGCACAAGCAATACATCCTACAGAGATATTTTGGATTCTTACATTGTATCTCACCCATTCTAACCATAGGTTTTTCCTTGGGGCTGTTTGTGTTTCTATGGAGAAAACTTCTTGCCAACTGAGACCTGGAATGGGGATCACTTCATTAACTACATTTTGCAAATACTCACCTGGGCCTGTTTTAGGTGTACTGGTAACAGGGGCCTTGGTTGGTCTAGAGCTAATATCCTGAAGCTGTATATGGCCTAAATTCCCATGGTATCCACTACTAAATACATAATTAAAGTGCCTTCCTAGTACATACGTCTGTAGATCAGCAGATTGGGGGCTTTCAAGATTTAGGAGGAGGGGGTGACAACTTTTACCCCATTTACAGCCCCTAAGTGGTTGCAGAAGGGCTGTTAGATGCATTCTCCCACGAAGACTCCTACCCGTCCCATCCTTAGGGAACATGGCTTCGCTAGGTTTATATCCCCAATCATCTCCTGTATTCCAGGCAGCATCTGTCCAATAATAACAATTATTGTTGTAATTTCTGGTAACACACATATAAAACTGGATGATTCCCTCTACCACCCGTTCAGTTTCAAGGCACTTGACTACATCACAGAAATCAAATCGCCAGATATTTACCGGGGCTGTCAGGTTTACCCAGAGAATAGTGGGACCAGAATTCTTATTTTTACAATAGGGGCCGAAGAGGTAGGGGCGAGGATGGCCCCCAGTCCCAAGATCAAAAACAACAGCAACATTTCCCTTCAGTCACTACTGTGACTAAACACTGGTTCGATCTCTTTTACAATATGAGGCGTGGATCCAGGTGCTCTTTCCCTCAAGTTTTACTGCAGTGGGGGGTGACCAGGATCACTGTGTGGGGTCCTTCAAATCTTGTCTGGAGACAATCTCTGCGCACAAACTTTTTTCACATACACCAGGTCTCCTGGCACAAAGGGATGGTGTCCAGGAACCTTGTCTGGGTCTGGAAGAGAACTGAAAACGGTTAAATGCACTTTGGCAAGGTGTCCATGTAAGGCCTGCACATAGCTAGTCAAGTCCTGGTACTTGAGCTGCAACTGTTGTGGAAAGAAACATTCAAGACTGGGGCTCCTGCCAAACAGAATCTCATACGGTGACAGTCCTGTCTTCCTGTTTGGGGTATATCTTACTGAAAACAAAGCTAGAGGAAGGCATTCTGTTCATGGTTTACCAGTCTCTGTCATTGCCTTCTGGATTTTAAGCTTAAGAGTTCCATTTAGTCTCCCCACTTTTCCACTGCTCTACGGATGGAGTTTGCAATGCTTGACTTACCCCCAGAGCTGCCATTACCTCTGACATGATCTCTCCAGTAAAATGGGAACTCCGATCGCTTTCAATGACTTCAGGAACTCCATACCTGCATATGATCTCAGCCATCAGTTTCTTCGCCGTTGTCTTAGCCGTAGCTTTGGCAACTGGGTAGGCTTCTGGCCAACCTGAAAATAAATCAATGCAGACCAACACATACTCATACGTCCCTACCCTGGGTAACTGAATATAATCATTCTGCAGTCTCTGGAATTGGTTAAAGGGCCGGGGAGTGTGTTTGGATGGGGTTTTCACTGTCCTACCCTGATTATGTGTGGCACATATCATGCAGCTCTGTAGCTGCCTTTCTGTGCAGGTGGAAAACCCCGGGGGCAATCCATTGTTTCTGTAGGGTGTCACACATGGCCGTCTTCGAGTGGTGCAGAACCTGTGCCATCATTGGGTACAGTACCTGTGGCAGGCAGACCTTTTCACCCCTCCCCCATAGTCCAGTGACGGTATCAGAGCAAGCCCCTATCTCTTGCCACCTATTTTTCTCCTCCTTACTTGCCTGTTCTTGTAACCGGGCTAAGATGTCTTTCAACACAAATGGAGATGGTGGGGTGTCTAGGTGATGTACTCTAGAGGCTACAGGAGTGCTTGCTGCTTTCTTGGCAGCCTGGTCTGCCAGTGCGTTACCCTTTGTCCGTCCATCAGTGCCTTTGGTACGTGCCTTTGGTATGTGCCTTTACCTTTATGACGCCTGCTTGGGTGGGAAGATGTAGTGCATTCATAAGTTGCTGGACTGCCTCAGCATGTTTAATGGGGTGGCCATTTGCTGTCAGGAAAGCCCTGGCTCTCCAGATAGGCCCATAACCGTGTGCAATGCCAAAAGCATACCTGGAATCAGTGTAGATATTTACAGTCTTACCTTCTGCTAGTTTGCTCTGCTTCTTGTGCAGACATATGAGCTGGCATTGACTCTGCCTTGATTACCTCATGTTCTAAGACCACAGCATATCTGGTACAGTAGCGTCCTTGGTCATCTTGGTGACGGGATCCATCTACAAAAAGCTCAAAATCAGCATTAGAATAGGCACACTAGAGACCAGCCGTTTCCTGAGACACCAATTCCGGACAATCATGTGGTTTGGAAACCTAATCTTGTTCCTCTGGATCCATTCTAGAAAGAAAAAGAGTGTCCTTTTTCATGTCACCTTCATGTCACCTACTCCTCCCCCCTTTGGATCCATAGGAACTAGGAGAAGAGTAGCGGGGTTCAGGACAGCGCACCTTTTCAAAATCACATTAGCACACTGGAGTCGCAGCTGTCCAGCCATGGACATGTGGCTAGATTGTACCTGGTTAAGGATACTATATACATCGTGGGGTATGGACCATCAGTGGGTGATTCAAAACAATCTCTGAAGACTTGTGTAGCAACAGCTGGACAGACAACACGGCCCGAACACAGAAGCGGCTTCCTCTTGCCACCGTATCCAGGCGGCCGCTGTAATAAGCAACAGATCTCTATTTGTCTCCATGAAGCTGAGTCAGCACACCTGTAGCATGTCCTGCATAAGTGAGCTCTGTCTGCAAGGCAGTCTGCAATACTGTACGGCAGTGCTCGGGTGTCTTGTAATCAGTATCTAGGGCCTGCAGTGTGTAACACTATATCACAGGGCAAATTCCCTCTTTGGGTGGACATAGCGTCTCCTGGATGCAAGGGGCCATAAATGGTAAAGTAGGCCTGACACTCTTGGGCTACGACTGGGCTTCCCTTTTCTAGCTATCTGTTGGGCCAAACCACCTCTATATGACAGGGTAGAATTAGCTGGGTTCACTATGGCTCCTACCTGGTGGGTAATCATGTCCCCATACCCCACTGAGAAAAGAACCTGGGAGCCCTGAGGTGTGATGTAGCCACGGGAATGACAGGGAAACAAACTTCAGATTCCTGGAAAATCTAGCCTTGTAAGTGTGAAGGTTTCACGGGAAGAGGAGATGTAGGGGCCTTTCCGGGCTGGGGGGGTCTGCCATCTACATCGATTAAAACAAGCTCTTGGTCTGAAAATTGACATAAGGAAGCTGGGAGGGAGTTAGATTCCTATACAGGGTTAAAGGCGTATTGGAGTGTGAAGCTGGACTCACATGTACAAAGGAGGGGGTAGAAATTGGAGTCTGTTACATGGAGATAAGAAACACTGATCTCGCAGCTGCAGCGGTGGGGGCCAGTGAGCGAGCAAGAATCACTACGGCTAGTGATTTAACCCTTGTCTTTCCTGCTGGGCTAAATTCTTTTGAAAACTCTTTAGTGGAAATCTCAATATCGGGTCTACTACAAAAAGGTATGAATGGGCTTTTTATTACAATGGGAATCCCAGGTCTTTAAACACTACCATAAGACGCCCATAGAACTTCTCGGCAATCCAGTATATATTGCTGCCTTGACTGTAAGGGGCACAGGGTTTACAGTCGGGAGTAGAGGCTTAATTTCCTGGGGAGGGACCATATTATCCAGCAGGGAGACCCCCCCCCCTTCTGTAGCCAGCACCGAAGGGAAAAATTTCAAGCAGATCGCGCAGGGACTCACTCACCCCCTCCCATCTAGTAACACGGAGATAAGAAAATCACTGCATTCCACAGCGCACAAGGGAGAATACAAAAACCCAGCTGTTTTCCCCCCTCTTTCTCTGGCACGTAGCGTAGATAAGGAGAAAACAGGAGAACTGACAAAGAAATCTTGCAGCGGTCCGCTCCCCCCCTCCCCAACACAGCACTGATAAAAGTTCCGTATCTTCTACAAAGTAACAAATTGCAGCAGTTTTCAGACTTAATTTCTACAAAACTTTCCTATGATCCTCCGTGGTCTGGGCGGAGCCCCAAGGACGGCCCGTACGCACACACACGGCAGGTTTCCACCCAGGTTGGATTCTGCACAACACAAACAGGACACACCTACGCTTCTGGAAAGCTCTTTCCGCCGCCATTACAGGGCGGTGGCTGGGACTACATTTTCATCATCAGTGGCACGGCGGCCATTTTACAATCTGTAAAATCACAGTTCAAAGGCATTTTATAACCAAACACGGGCTCTACATTGTCTGATCCTTCCTCTCCATCAACCTATTTTCATCCTTTGTTCTTTAAGCCTCGCGCAACTCGCAGATAAGCTTGCGCTTGTTCTAACAATCCTTTATCTTTCAACATGCCCCTTTTATTTTCTATGAGATTGGGCCACATAGCTGGCTGCAATCTCCCTGACGAGGGCAATCCTACATGCTTATACAATCTCTCAACATTCCTGACTGCCTTCTTGCCCTCCCGTGACTATTGTCTTGACTTCCACGACATCCTCATCTAACTTGTGGGGCACAGACTTCTTTTGCTGTAAGATACGCAGCATGACTCACAGAATACTACGCCCTGCTATAGCTCAGGATCGCTGGCAGTGATATCAACACTGATATTCTAAAAAAAAAAAAAAACACGGAGCCTCTCGCTCAACGTATAAGAAAAAGAGCCTCGCGCTCAATATTTTCTGTCCCTAACCTGAACACCAGTGATTACAGACTATCCTGCCACGATATTCCAACCGTTGGGAGGCAGCCTCCTAATGAGACCCCTCCACAAAAATATAGGTGGTCCCCTCACGGAACGTCTTAAGTTACCTATCAGCACAGGTGGTCCCCTCTCGGAACGCCTTAGTTACCAGTCTGGACAGGTGGTCCCCTCTCGGAACGTCTTAGTTACCTATCTGGACAGGTGGTCCCCTCTCGGAACGTCTTAGTTACCTGTCAGCACAATATCACAGAGGCTGCGTCTCCTATCCCTTTCTCTAAGCTGCCCCACAATCTACAACTAGCTCAATTTTTTTCAGTCCACTTCACTACTAGACAACAGTCACGGGTAGGGTGGTTGAACGGAGTACAATGACCGGTGGAGGAGGTGTGGTGTACAGAGGACGCACAGAATGCGACGTCTCTCAGTTGCTGGTTCAGAGCGTGGCACAGGATCGCATTCGGTCTCACCACTCGACCGGTCACCTCCCCAGACCCAAAGAGACCACAGACAAACCAATAAAGGCTGAGACACTAGCAAGTGTGACATATACAGTGTACATGATCGCCACTTACCGTGTTCGGAGGGTGATCAGTCCTCGAGGTCAGCCACTACGGGTATCATCCACAGACATCCAGGCATGGGTCCAGGGGGTCTCGGATCGCTGGCCACGCCCCACGTTGGGCGCCAATTGTCGGGGTTGTAACGACAAATACATCCTTCCTTCACCAGTCATTCCAAATTAAACTATAAGCATGTGGTACCGGGTAAGAATGAGTCAGACAGGTAGCTGGTTCAATCTTAGTGCATGCTCATGGATCCACACACACATGTGTGTAACCGTCACAGCAACTGAACTTTATTTTAAAATACACAATAAGGGAATGCAATAGGCGGGGTTTCAGCAGCATACGTCCAGTGCTCAATCTCCTCCTGATTCGCTGGACGTCTTCTGGTGGTTACTTCTTTCTTCACATTCCAGAGTTATCTTTTAAGGAGAAATATACTTAACCCTTCAAATTCTAAACTGAGGTGAAGAATGAACACTGGCAGCCATCTTTAGATACAATTACATTTGCATTAGCAGCAATTAGGAAAAACTTATTGTTTCACAGTATAAGAGTATAAAAGTACAAAAAGATATATAAGATATATATTTTCACCTTGACAACTGTATTCAACCCACATCTGTGAAGAGCCTTCAGAAATTTTTGGGCTTTGCTAATTTTTATCGCCGTTTCATTGCCAACTTCTCTAGTGTGGTTAAACCCCTGACCGATTTGACGAAGAAAGGCGCTGATGTGACTAATTGGTCCTCTGAGGCTGTTGAGGCCTTTCAGGAGCTTAAACGCCGATTTACTTCTGCCCCTGTCTTGCGTCAGCCGGATGTTTCTCTTCCTTTTCAGGTTGAGGTTGACGCTTCTGAGATTGGGGCAGGGGCCGTTTTGTCACAGAGGAATTCTGATGGTTCCTTGATGAAGCCATGTGCCTTCTTTTCCCGAAAGTTTTTGCCTGCGGAATGCAATTATGATGTCGGCAATCGGGAGTTGTTGGCTATGAAGTGGGCATTTGAGGAGTGGCGACATTGGCTTGAGGGAGCCAAGCACCGCATTGTGGTCTTGACCGATCATAAGAATCTGATTTACCTCGAGTCGGCCAAGCGGCTGAACCCTAGACAGGCTCGGTGGTCCCTGTTTTTCTCCCGTTTTGATTTTGTGGTCTCATATCTTCCAGGATCTAAGAATGTTAAAGCAGATGCCCTCTCTAGGAGATTTTTGCCTGATTCTCCTGGAGTCCTTGAGCCGGTTGGCATTCTTAGGGAAGGGGTGATTCTGTCTGCCATCTCCTCTGATTTGCAGCGGGCGCTTCAGGAATTTCAGGCTGATAAACCTGACCGCTGTCCTGTGGGGAAGCTGTTTGTTCCTGATAGATGGACAAGTAAGGTAATTTCTGAGGTCCATTGTTCTGTGTTGGCCGGTCATCCTGGGATTTTTGGTACCAGAGATTGGGTTGCTAGGTCCTTTTGGTGGCCAACCTTGTCACGGGATGTGCGTTCTTTTGTGCAGTCCTGTGGGACGTGTGCCCGGGCAAAGCCTTGCTGTTCCCGCGCTAGTGGGTTGCTTTTGCCTTTGCCTGTCCCGGAGAGGCCTTGGACGCATATTTCCATGGATTTTATTTCGGACTAGATGGGAGCCCGATTCTAAAGAATCGGGAGTCTAGAATCCATATATACTTTATTTATTCAAATGTAAGAATAATTTGGTGGGCGGGGACCCTCGGCCTCCGATTTGGTTGGTGGGGCCCCACGGCCTCCGATTTGGTGGGCGGGGTCCCTCTGCCTCCGCTTTGGTGGGCGGGGCCGCTCGGCCTTCGATTTGGTGGGCGGGGCTCCTCGGCCTCCGATTTGGTTGGTGGGGCCCCTCGGCCTCCGATTTGGTAGGCGGGGCCCCTTATCCTCCGATTTGGTGGGCGGGGACCCTCGGCCTCCGATTTGGTGGGCGGGGCCCCTCGGCCTCCGATTTGGTGGGCGGGGCCCCTCGGCCTCCGATTTGGTTGGCGGAGCCCCTCGGCCTCCGATTTGGTGGGTGGGGCCCCTCGGCCTCCGATTTGGTGGGCGGGAACCCTCGGCCTCCGATTTGGTGGGCGGGGACCCTCGGCCTCCAATTTGGTGGGCGGGGACCCTCGGCCTCCGATTTGGTGGGCGGGGACCCTCGGCCTCCGCTTTGGTTGGCGGGGCCCTGCGGCCTCCGATTTGGTTGGCGGGGCCCCTCGGCCTCCGATTTGGTGGGCGGGGACTCTCGGCTTCCGATTTGGTGGGCGGGGACCCTCGGCCTCCGATTTGGTGGGCGGGGACCCTCGGCCTCCGATTTGGTGGGCAGGGACCCTCGGCCTCCGATTTGGTGGTCGGGGACCCTCGGCCTCCGTTTTGGTGGGCGGGGCCCCTCGGCCTCCGATTTGGTGGGCGGGGTCCCTCTGCCTCCGATTTGGTGTGCGGGGACCCTCGGCCTCCGCTTTGGTAGGTGGGGCCCCTCGGCCTTCGATTTGGTGGGCGTGGCCCCTCGGCCTCCGATTTGGTTGGTGTGGACCCTCGGCCTCCGATTTGGTGGGCGGGGCCCATCTGCCTCCGATGTGGTGGGCGGGGCCCCTCGTCCTCCGATTTGGTGGGCGGGGACCCCCGGCCTCCGATTTAGTGGGCGGGGCCCCTCGGCCTCCGATTTGGTGGGCGGGGACCCTCGGCCTCCGATTTGGTGGGCGGGGACCCTCGGCCTCCGATTTGGTAGGCGGGGCCCCTCAGCCTCCGATTTGGTGGGCGGGGACCCTCGGCCTCCAATTTGGTGGCGGGGACCCTCGGCCTCCGATTTGGTGGCGGGGACCCTCGGCCTCCGATTTGGTCGGCGGGGACCCTCGGCCTCCGATTTGGTAGGCGTGGCCCCTCGGCCTCCGATTTGGTGGGCGGGGCCCCTCGGCCTCCGCTTTGGTGGGCGGGGCCAGGCCCCTTGGCCTCCGCTTTGGTGGGCGGGGCTCCTCGGCCTCCGATTTGGTTGGCGAAGCCCCTCGGCCTCCGATTTGGTGGGCGGGGACCCTCGGCCTCCGATTTGGTGGGCGGGGACCCTTGACCTCCGATTTGGTGGGCGGGGACCCTCGGCCTCCGCTTTGGTGGGCGGGCCCCTCGGCCTCCGATTTGGTGGGCGGGGTCCCTCTGCCTCCGATTTGGTGGGCGGGGACCCTCGGCCTCCGCTTTGGTTGGCGGGGCCCCTCTGCCTCCGATTTGGTGGGCGGGGACCCTCGGCCTCCGCTTTGGTTGGCGGGGCCCCACGGCCTCCGATTTGGTGGGCGGGGTCCCTCTGCCTCCGCTTTGGTGGGCGGGGCCGCTCGGCCTTCGATTTGGTGGGCGGGGCTCCTCGGCCTCCGATTTGGTTGGTGGGGCCCCTCGGCCTCCGATTTGGTGGGCGGGGCCCCTTATCCTCCGATTTGGTGGGCGGGGACCCTTGGCCTCCGATTTGGTGGGCGGGCCCCTCGGCCTCCGATTTGGTGGGCAGGGACCCTCCGCCTCCGATTTGGTGGGCGGGGCCCCTCGGCCTCCGATTTGGTTGGTGGAGCCCCTCGGCCTCCGATTTGGTGGGCGGGGACCCTCGGTCTCCGATTTGGTGGGCGGGGACCCTCGGCCTCCAATTTGGTGGGCGGGGACCCTCGGCCTCCGATTTGGTGGGCGGGGACCCTCGGCCTCCGATTTGGTGGGCGGGGACCCTCGGCCTCCGATTTGGTGGGCGGGGACCCTCGGCCTCCGATTTGGTGGGCGGGGACCCTCGGCCTCCGATTTGGTGGGCGGGGCCCCTCAGCCTCCGATGTGGTGGGCGGGGCCTCTCGGCCTCCGCTTTGGTGGGCGGGGCCAGGCCCCTCGGCCTCCGCTTTGGTGGGTGGGGCCGCTCGGCCTTCGATTTGGTGGGCGGGGCTCCTCGGCCTCCGATTTGGTTGGCAAAGCCCCTCGGCCTCCGATTTGGTTGGTGGGGCCCCTCGGCCTCCAATTTGGTGGGCGGGGACCCTCGGCCTCCGATTTGGTGGGCGGGGACCCTCGGCCTCCGATTTGGTGGGCGGGGACCCTCGGCCTCCGCTTTGGTGGGTGGGGCCCGTCGGCCTCTGATTTGGTGGGCGGGGCCCCTCGGCCTCCGATTTGGATGGTGTGGACCCTCGGCCTCCGATTTGGTGGGCGGGGACCCTCGGCCTCCGATTTGGTGGGTGGGGACCCTCGGCCTCCAATTTGGTGGGCGGGGCCCCTCGGCCCCTGATGTGGTGGGCGGGGCCCCTCGGCCTCCGATTTGGAGGGCGGGGACCCCCGGCCTCCGATTTGGTGGGCGGGGCCCCTCGGCCTCCGATTTGGTGGGCGGGGACCCTCGGCCTCCGATTTGGTGGGCGGGGACCCTCGGCCTCCGATTTGGTAGGCGGGGCCCCTCGGCCTCCGATTTGGTGGCCGGGGACCCTTGGCCTCCAATTTGGTGGGCGGGGACCCTCGGCCTCCGATTTGGTGGACGGGGACCCTCGGCCTCCGATTTGGTGGGCGGGGACCCTCGGCCTCCGATTTGGTGGGCGGGGCCCCTCGGCCTCCAATGTGGTGGTCGGGGCCCCTCGGCCTCCGCTTTGGTGGGCGGGGCCGGGCCCCTCGGCCTCCGCTTTGGTGGGCGGGGCAGCTCGGCCTTCGATTTGGTGGGCGGGGCTCCTCGGCCTCCGATTTGGTTGGCGGGGCCCCTCGGCCTCCGATTTGGTTGGCGGGGCCCCTCGGCCTCCGATTTGGTGTGTGCTCTGCCTGGGGCCACTGTGCTCTGCCTGGGGCCCCATATGCTGCCTGGGGCCCCTGTGCTCTGCCTGGGGCCCCATATGCTGCCTGGGACCCCTGTGCTCTGCCTGGGGCCCCATATGCTGCCTGGGGCCCCTGTGCTCTGCCTGGGGCCCCTGTGCTCTGCCTTGGGCCCCATGTTCTGCCTGGGGCCCCTGTGCTCTGCCTGGGGCCACTGTGCTCTGCCTGGGGCCCCATGTTCTGCCTGGGGCCACTGTGCTCTGCCTGGGGCCCCATAAGCTGCCTGGGGCCCCTGTGCTCTGCCTGGGACCATTGTGCTCTGCCTGGGGCCCCATATGCTGCCTGGGGCCCCTGTGCTCTGCCTGGGGCCACTGTGCTCTGCCTGGGGCCCCATATGCTGCCTGGGGCCACTGTGCTCTGCCTGGGGCCCCATATGCTGCCTGGGGCCCCTGTGCTCTGCCTGGGGCCCCATATGCTGCCTGGGGCCCCTGTGCTCTGCCTGGGGCCCCTGTGCTCTGCCTGGGGCCCCATGTTCTGCCTGGGGCCCCTGTGCTCTGCCTGGGGCCACTGTGCTCTGCCTGGGGCCCCATATGCTGCCTGGGGCCCCTGTGCTCTGCCTGGGGCCCCATATGCTGCCTGGGGCCCCTGTGCTCTGCCTGGGGCCCCTGTGCTCTGCCTGGGGCCCCATATGCTGCCTGGGGCCCCTGTGCTCTGCCTGGGGCCCCTGTGCTCTGCCTGGGGCCCCATGTTCTGCCTGGGGCCCCTGTGCTCTGCCTGGGGCCCCATATGCTGCCTGGGGCCCCTGTGCTCTGCCTGGGGCCTCATATGCTGCCTGGGGCCCCTGTGCTCTGCCTGGGGCCACTGTGCTATGCCTGGGGCCCCATAGGCTGCCTGGGGCCCCTGTGCTCTGCCTGGGACCACTGTGCTCTGCCTGGGGCCCCATATGCTGCCTGGGGCCCCTGTGCTCTGCCTGGGGCCACTGTGCTCTGCCTGGGGCCCCATATGCTGCCTGGGGCCCCTGTGCTCTGCCTGGGTGTAGGACACTGGTGACGTCACTTATCTCCGGACATTAGCTCCGGACATTAGCTCCGGACATTAGCTCCGGACATTATCTCCAGACATTAGCTCCGGACAAAGCCACGGAAGTTGGCACAAATTGCAGGAAGTAGTATTCTAGGCAATTACCGTATATACTCGAGTATAAGCCGACCCGAGTATAAGCCGACCCCCCTAATTTTGGCACAAAAAACTGGGAAAACTTATTGACTCGAGTATAAGCCTAGGGTGGAAAATGCAGCAGGTACCGGTGAATTTCAAAATTAGAAATAGATACTCCATACCATTCATTATGGCCCCATAGATGCTCCACATAAAGCTGTGCCATATATAATGCTCTGCACCGTTGCCCCATAGCTGTGCCATATATATAATGCTCTGCACCGTTGCCCCATAGCTGTGCCATATATATAATGCTCTGCACCGTTGCCCCATAGCTGTGCCATATATATAATGCTCTGCACCGTTGCCCCATAGCTGTGCCATATATATAATGCTCTGCACCGTTGCCCCATAGCTGTGCCATATATATAATGCTCTACACCATTGCCCCATAGCTCTGCCATATAGTGCTCTGCACCGTTGCCCCATAGCTGTGCCATATAGTGCTCTGCACCATTGCCCCATAGCTCTGCCATATAGTGCTCTGCACCGTTGCCCCATAGCTGTGCCATATAGTGCTCTGCACCGTTGCCCCATAGCTGTGCCATATACTGCTCTGCACCGTTGCCCCATAGCTGTGCCATATAGTGCTCTGCACCGTTGCCCCATAGCTGTGCCATATAGTGCTCTGCACTGTTGCCCCATAGCTGTGCCATATAGTGCTCTGCACCGTTGCCCCATAGCTCTGCCATATAGTGCTCTGCACCGTTGCCCCATAGCTGTGCCATATAGTGCTCTGCACCGTTGTCCCATAGCTGTGCCATATAGTGCTCTGCACCGTTGCCCCATAGCTGTGCCATATAGTGCTCTGCACCGTTGCCCCATAGCTGTGCCATATAGTGCTCTGCACCGTTGCCCCATAGCTGTGCCATATAGTGCTCTGCACCGTTGTCCCATAGCTGTGCCATATAGTGCTCTGCACCGTTGCCCCATAGCTGTGCCATATAGTGCTCTGCACCGTTGCCCCATAGCTCTGCCATATAGTGCTCTGCACCGTTGCCCCATAGCTCTGCCATATAGTGCTCTGCACCGTTGCCCCATAGCTCTGCCATATAGTGCTCTGCACCGTTGCCCCATAGCTCTGCCATATAGTGCTCTGCACCATTGCCCCATAGATGCTCCACATAAATCTGTGCTGCTGCTGCTGCAATAAAAAAAAAACAAAACACATACTTACCTGTCTTGCTTGCAGCTCCTCGGCGCCATCTTCCCGGCGTCTCTTCGCACTGACTGATCAGGCAGAGGGCGGCGCGCACACTATATGCGTCATCACGCCCTCTGCCTGAACAGTCAGTGCAGAGAGAGAGACGCCGGGAAGATGGCGCGACCCCCGGCGTGTGGAACGCGGACAGGTGAATATGCGATACTTACCTGCTCCCGGCGTCCCGCTCCTTCCCCCTGCCTGTCTTCGGTGCCGCAGCCTCTTTCTCTATCAGCGGTCACCGGCACCGCTTCATTAGAGAAATGAATAGGCGGCTCCGCCCCTATGGGAGGTGGAGCCGCCTATTCATTTCTCTAATGAGCGGTCCCATGTGACCAGTCAAGGGAAGAGGCTGCGGCACCCGGAGACCGTGGGACGGGCAGGGGGAGCGCCAGGAGCCCCGGAAGCAGGTAAGTATATGACAGTGCTCACCCGCCGACCCCACCACCAATCATGACTCGAGTATAAGCCGAGAGGGGCACTTTCAGCCCAAAAATTTGGGCTGAAAATCTCGGCTTATACTCGAGTATATACGGTATATATTAGATTTACCTGTGTCCCAGAGGATGTCTGTTATCTGGGTGATTTGTGACCGGTTCTCTAAAATGGTCCATTTGGTACCTTTGCCTAAATTGCCTTCCTCCTCTGATTTGGTTCCATTATTTTTTCAGCATGTGGTTCGTTTGCATGGCATTCCAGAGAATATTGTGTCTGACAGAGGTTCCCAGTTTGTTTCCAGGTTTTGGCGGGCCTTTTGTGCTAAGATGGGCATTAATTTGTCTTTTTCTTCAGCGTTCCATCCTCAGACAAATGGCCAAACTGAGCGAACTAACCAAACCTTGGAAACCTATTTGAGATGCTTTGTGTCTGATCAGGATGATTGGGTGGCTTTCTTGCCGTTGGCCGAGTTTGCCCTTAATAATCGGGCCAGTTCGGCTACTTTGGTTTCGCCTTTCTTTTGTAATTTTGGTTTCCATCCTCGTTTTTCTTCAGGGCAGGTTGAGCCTTCTGATTGTCCTGGTGTGGATTCTGTGATGGACAGGTTGCAGCAGACTTGGACTCATGTGGTAGACAATTTGACGTTGTCTCAGGAAAAGGCTCAGCGTTTTGCTAACCACCGTCGGTGTGTTGGTCCTCGGCTTCGTGTGGGGGATTTGGTCTGGTTATCCTCTCGTCATGTTCCTATGAAGGTTTCTTCCCCTAAGTTCAAGCCTCGGTTTATTGGTCCTTATAAGATTTCTGAGATTATTAATCCAGTGTCTTTTCGTTTGGCCCTTCCAGCCTCTTTTGCCATCCACAATGTTTTCCATAGATCTTTGTTGCGGAGATATGTGGTACCCGTTGTTCCATCTGTTGATCCTCCTGCCCCGGTGTTGGTTGAGGGGGAGTTGGAATATGTGGTTGAGAAAATTTTGGATTCTCGTTTTTCGAGGCGGAGGCTTCAGTATCTTGTCAAGTGGAAGGGTTATGGCCAGGAGGATAATTCTTGGGAGGTTGCCTCCGATGTCCATGCCGCCGATTTGGTTCGTGCTTTTCATTTGGCTCGTCCTGATCGGCCTGGGGGCTCTGGTGAGGGTTCGGTGACCCCTCCTCAAGGGGGGGGTACTGTTGTGAATTCCGCTCTTGGGCTCCCTCCGGTGGTTATAAGTAGCATTTTTGTGAGTTCTGCTCTTGGGCTCCCTCCTGTGGTTTTGAGTGGTATGGCTGCTTCTTGGATTTAGCATCAGCAGCTGTTTTCACTGATCGTCTTTCTGGCTCTGCTATATTAGTCTGGCCTTTTCCCTAATTCAATGCCAGTTGTCAATTGTTGAGCTTGGAGTCATGGCTCTCTGAGGATTTCCCTGTCACTCTGACCATTTCAGCAAAGCTAAGTCCTTGCTTGTCTTTTTGCAGTTCACTTGTTGTGGACTTTGTTGTTTAGCACTTTCTATGTTTTGCTCATTTGTCCAGCTTATCAGTATGTATCTAGTCAGCTAAGCTGGAAGCTCTGGGCAGCAGAGTTTGCCCTCCACACCTTTAGTCAGGTGTGGAGATTTTTGCATTTCTCTGCGGTGGACTTTTTCTAGTTTTTATTACTGACCGCACAGTGTTCTGTCCTGTACTAATTCTTTCTAGCTAGTAGTGGCCTCCTTTGCTAAATCTTGTTTCATACTACGTATGTCATTTCCTTCTCCTCTCACAGTCATTATTTGTGGGGGGCTGTCCTATCCTTTGGGGATTTTCTCTGAGGCAAGATAGCTTTCCTGCTTCTACCTTTAGGGGTAGCTAGATCTCCGGCTGTGACGAGGTGTCCAGGGAGTGACAGGAACATCCCACGGCTACTGCTAGTGTCTGTGTTAAGATCAGGAACTGCGGTCTGTATAGTTACCACCTGCCCAGATCTAGTCGCATGTCGCTCCTTAATCACCAGACCATAACACTCACCTTTACATCTAACGAAGACAACGGAGGCAATTGTGGGAGAGGGGCGTCCCTAGGGTCCCTATAAAATAACTCCAGGCCTACCCCGTCATACGGGTGCGTCCTATCCATATCATCTGGGGGACGGAGAGAAAGAACAGAAACATACATGACAGTTGTGAGGACTATCCCGTGGTGCTCAGCAGGGAGGTACTACAACACACAGGCGCTGGTAGGAAGGCCACTGATTTCCACCTGCATAAGGGAACTCTGGATGTGCCTTTGGACCAGCCGGTCTCTGCCAGCCCTGTTAGCAGTGCTCTGGATTGCGGATGCCGAAGCCTTCAGTAAAGAGGTAAAGAGACTGCAACCCTGTGTCCTAGTTATTTACTGCGACTAAACCGTCACCTACATCTTTAATTGGGCGCCCCTTAGCAGGGCCACGGACTGGGTCAGGCCACTGTGACATCCCCAGAACAGATAGATAGACCCGGTACCGAGTACCCCGTTGCCCTGCGTTTGGGGGCCGCTCCAACTTGGCGTCACGAACAGGATCTACTTAAGCCTGAAGAATCAGGTCATGTGTGCCTTGGAACTGTGACTGAATTGTGCTTGAATAGTGATTTATTGCAAAGACTGTGTATTGTTATTTGCCGCCAAAATCCGCCATTGTCGCGCCGTGCGGAGCACGAGGGGAGGAGCCATAGCTTCGTGGGCAGAGCCGGCTGAAAAGAGCGCGGGTCAAGAAGACACGGTCAGGTGCCGATTCCGGAAGAGAAACCCCCGACTTCCAGCAGGTTAGCAGGGGGAAGGAACGGCCATGTCTGATTCGGGAGGAGCGGAGGCGGCGGTCGCAGCCGCAGACCCAGGGGTTGCTCCGGGCCCCACAGTAGATGCAGCCGCGGGCCTTGTACCACCGCCGGTTGCCGCAGAGCTTGCCGCCCCCATCAGCCAGCCGGATACTGCCGCGGCTACAGCAGCCATAATGCCCTTCTCCGTGCCGTACCTACCTGGAGTAGCCTGGCTCTCGCGATACTCTGGAGAATCGCATACACTAACTGACTTTAAGGAAGGGATCTGCAGCCAGCTCGAGTTCTATCCCTTGACAGAGCCTCAGAAAGTTCATATGATAAGAGGCCAACTCTTTGGAGTGGCTCTGAGAGAAGTGAAGTCCTGGCCCGCCGCGGATAAGAGAACTGCGCAGCAGGTCTTCGCAAAGCTTAAAGCCACCTTTGACACCGGCACCGCTACAGAAATTAAATTGACGTTCTATGGGTGCAAGCAGAGGCCGCAGGATAGCTTATGGGACTATGCCCTTAATCTCCAGGAGGCACTGCGGGCCATCAAGCAGAGTGACCCAAACAGCATGCAAGATGAAGATAAACTCCTGAAAGAGCGGTTCATCGAGGGGCTCCTGTGCAGTCACCAAAGGGCTCAAATACACTTCCTGGTCATGCAGAATCCAGACCTGACTTTTGCGCAATTCAAAGATAAAGTCATCCAGGCGCTACCGGAGCGACAGCCCAGCCGTGCCATGCTTCCCAGGTGTCAAGCCCTCACGTACCACCAGGAGGTGGCGCCGGATACGCCAGTTTCCGCCGAGGCCGATGCCCAGATCCTGGAAGACGACTCCTGTTGTGAATTCTGCTCTTGGGCTCCCTCCGGTGGTTGTAAGTGGTAGCGCTGCTGTCTCTGAATCACAGCATTTATCAGGTGTGTTCACTTTTTGCAATTTTGACTGGGCTATTTAGTCTTGCTTCACCCTTTAGTCAGTGCCAGTTGTCCATTGTTCCTGGAGGATTCACATCCCTTCCTGGTCTCTTCTGCTTTGCAGTTCATTTCAACAAAGATAAGTTCTGGCCTTGATTTTGCTGTCCACATGCTGTGGCCTTATAGTTCAGTTCTTTTCTATGTTTTGTCTTGTCCAGCTTGGTCTGTATAAGGATTTGTTTAGCCAAGCTGGTATCTCTGGAGATGCAGATATACCCTCCATATCTTTAGTTAGCTGTGGAGATTTTTGTATTTTCTGTGGTGGATATTTTCTAGTGTTTTAATACTGACCGCATAGTACTCTGTCCTATCCTTTCTATTTAGCTAGAAGTGGCCTCCTTTGCTAAATTCTCATTTCAGTCTGTGTATGTTTTTTCCCTCTCCTCTCACAGTCAATATTTGTGGGGGGCTGTCTATCCTTTGGGAAATTTTCTCTGAGGCAAGATAGTTTTCCCTTTTCTATCTCTAGGGGTAATTAGTCCTCCGGCTGTGTCGAGATGTCCAGGGAGCGCTAGGTACATTCCACGGCTACTTCTAGTTGCGGTGTTAAGTTCAGGGTCTGCGGTCAGTACAGGTACCACCTTCTCCAGAGTACGTCTCATGCTACTCTTAGGCCACCAGATCATAACAGACTCCCCTGCAGGACTACACCTCCAGATGCAGGAGCTGACCAAGAGCGTTGCTGCCCTAGCCCGGACCGTACAGTCTCTACAGGAGGCCCCCAAGGAGAAGATCCAGCTGGCTTCCAGACCGGAAGATGTCCCCTGGCAGCGACAGAGGAGGGTGCCGTCGACCAGAGGCAGGGACGACGATCGCTTTCATCGGGACGGACCTTGCAAGGTACTGTCATTTAAACAAGCAACCCCTGGGGCAGAGGGCCAACCCCCAGGAGTAGGATGATCAGGCCCGCAAAACTGGAGAACCAAATACATCGGAGGGCGGCCAGTTCTCCCCATTGTGATCGACGGTATCCCCATGAACGCTTTGCTGGACACCGGTTCCCAGGTGACGACTATGCCTTACATCTTTTATAAACGTTATTGGGAGGACACCGACATTACCCGTGACCCCGATGATGATTTTACCATAATAGCCAGTAACGGTCAGCCCTTGCCACAAGTGGGGTACAAAAAGGTCAACATTAAAGTGGGGCGGGTAGAATTGGAGGCCCAAGGGATTGTAATTGTTGATATTGACCGCCGTGAATGTAACCCCATGATGACCATTGGTACTAATGTCATAGAAAATTGTCTTGCAGAAGTTATTGTCCTGTTACAGCAGGTAGCAGAAACAGCTGGTTACAGTGAACAACGTGCCCTGCAGAAAGAAATCAGGGCTCTGATGCAGAGACAGCAGGTGGAGCTGACTGGTGGCGAAATTGGTCGTGTCACAGTGAGTGATTCAAACCCCATTGCGATACCCCCCAGGAGTGAAATGTTAATATGGTGTCGAGAAGCCATAGGCCTCAGGGGTAAAGACTATCAGGCCCTGGTAGAACCCGTATATTCAGATAATAGGCCTACCCTCCTGACAGCCAGAGGGGTGGTTGACGTCCGCAAGGGGAGGGTGCCAGTACGTGTTCTTAACTGTGGGGAGGAAGAAGTCCACCTAACCAAATATGCCACACTTGCTAAACTGTTTACTGTTAATAATAGTGTGATACAGGCACCTGGACCCTTGGTCCCCTCCAATCCGGCGGAGAACAACGGTTCTGCAGGGCAACTGAAAGATTGGTGTCGGGAATTGCACGTGGGCACTGACTCTACCCCACCTCACCAGAAACAGGGGGCCTACAGGGTGGTTCATGAGTATGAGCAGGTATTCAGCAAGCACCCCCTAGATTTTGGGCAGGTAAAAGGGATTCAACATCATATCCCCACAGGAGACCATCCACCCATAAAAGAGAGATACCGTCCTGTGCCCCCAGCTCATTATCAGTGTGCCAAGGACATGTTGCGGGAGATGAAGGAGGCTGTGGTAGTGATAGACAGTTGTAGCCCCTGGGCAGCTCCGTTAGTCCTCGTTAGGAAGAAAGATGGCACCATGTGTGTTGATTATAGGCAGCTAAATCGCATTACACATATGGATGCATATCCACTGCCCAGGATAGAGGAGTCCTTGGCTGCTTTAAAGTCTGCTAACTACTTTTCTACCTTGGATCTCACCAGTGGGTACTGGAAGGTTCCCGTGGCAGAGGTGGACAAGGAAAAGATGGCCTTCACGACGCCGATGGGTCTCTGCGAGTTCAACTACATTCCGTTCGGGCTGTGCAACGCCCCGGGAATGTTCCAGAGGATGATGGAGTGCTGTCTGGGACACAAGAACTTTGAAACCGTGCTGCTACATCTGGACGATGTCATTGTCTTCTCCAAGACCTATGAAGACCATTTGAAGCACCTGGCCGAGGTGTTTGAAGCCCTGTCCAACTGTGGCTTAAAGGTGAAACCGTCCAAATGCCATCTGCTAAAACCCAAAGTGCAGTACCTGGGCCATGTGGTGAGTGCTGAAGGAGTGGCCCCAGACCCCGAAAAGGTTACTGTGATCAAAGACTGGCCAAAGCCCAGCAACCTCCATGAAGTCCGGCAGTTCCTCGGGTTGGTAGGCTACTACAGGAGATTTATCAAGGACTTCACCAAGAAAGCCGCGCCCTTGCAAGACCTGTTGGTGGGCCAGTCCAAGAAGACCAAGTGTAGGAATACTCCATTTGACTGGAACGATGGACTGGAGGGATCCTTCTCTTGTTTAAAGTCGGCGTTGACGGGAGAAGAGGTACTGGCCTACCCTGAGTATGATCAACCATTTGTGCTGTACACGGACGCCAGCAATGTGGGGTTGGGAGCCGTGTTGTCCCAGGTCCAGAAAGGCAAGGAGAGGGTAATTGCTTACGCCAGCAGGAAGCTTCGTCCCACTGAAAGGAACCCTGACAACTATAGTTCCTTTAAGCTGGAGTTCCTCGCCATTGTTTGGGCAGTGACGGAGAGGTTTAAGCACTACCTGGCCTCAGCGAAATTCACCGTCTTCACGGATAATAATCCACTAACGCATTTGGACACAGCAAAACTCGGTGCCTTGGAACAGCAGTGGATGGCCCGGCTGTCCAATTACAACTTCACCATCAAGTACCGGGCAGGGTACAAGAATGCGAATGCCGATGCATTGTCCCAGATGCCCAACTTGCCAGAAACGGGGGAAGATCCGGAGGCACTTGAAGAGGTAGAGCTGCCCGCTTTCCATCACCCCAAGGCCACCCAGTGTTCCCATCATGTGAAGAACAGGCGTCAGAACAAGCAGGACGCCGCGCTGAATCCCCTGCCCCACCATGGATGGGCAGAAACCCAGGATGGTGACCCCGCGGTCCGTCGGGTGAAAGAGCTCCTGACGCAGGCAGGTTTGCATCCCGGCCCAGATGACCTACAAGAGACACAACAGCTGTGGAAGGGGAGAAGCAAACTGTTTATTCACGACGGTAAGCTGTGCCGGAGAAGCATCGACCCCGCACCCATAAATTGGTATGGCAGATAGTGGTCCCAAGGCAAGATGCGCCAATGGTTCTGGGAGCGTACCACGATGGGGCAGGACACTTTGGATGGAGGAAGTTGGAGAGGCTACTCCGTGGGAGGTTCTACTGGATTGGCATGAAGAAAGCCATCGAGAAGTGGTGTCGAGAGTGTGGCCCATGTAGCCTACGCCGGAGGGACCGTGACAGCCAATGGGCTCCCTTGCAGCCTATCATCACCAAACGGCCGCTCGAACTGGTCGCGCTAGATCATGTGAAGCTAACACCTAGCCGGTCAGGCTATGTCTACGCTCTTACCATCGTGGATCACTACTCTAGATTCCTGGTAGTTGTGCCGGTCAAAGATCTAACGGCCAGGACAGCCGCCAAAACCTTCCAGCAGTACTTCTGTAGACAACACGGGTACCCGGAGAAGGTACTGACTGACCAGGGGCCAGCATTTGAAGCGGAGGTGTTCCAGGAGTTCTGCAATCTGTACGGATGTAAAAAGAACCACGCCGTACCATCCACAAACTAACGGGATGTGTGAGAAGATGAACCAAGTGGTAATCGACTTACTGAAGACCTTGCCTGTGGAGGAACGGAACTTGTGGCCAACAAAGTTGCCTGACTTGGTAGACATGTACAACCACATCCCAGTGAATTCCACCAACTGCACCCCAGCGTACCTGATGCGAGGAAGATCTAGCAAGTTACCTGTTGATCTAGACATGGGGGTCCTAACCACCGAAGATACCTCGCCAGATGCCGATTGGGATACGGAAAGGCATCAAAGGTACCGCCAAATACAGGAGTGTGTGGAAAGAAGTCTAGCCCAAGCCAGACAAAAACAAGAAAGGGACTACAACCAGCATGCTCCTGCTATTCCCTTGTCACCCGGTGAGCAAGTACTCAAACGAAAGAGGAGATTACACAAGCTTGATGACCAATGGGAAGCGGAACCGTATACTATCCTGCCATCCGATTTTGACAATACACGAAGGTCTGTCTCATCAGCAAAGATGGAGGGGAAACCTCAACGGCAATATCTAGAGATCACCTTAAAATATGCCCTGATAAGTTGAGAGAAAAGGAAACAGATCCAAGAACCTCTCCACCTGTAGAAGAGGAGAAGATGATACACACTGTTCTTGGCGATTTTCCCCAGTCCTGGACTCAAATAAATCAAGCCATTGTGGTACCTGTCTTAACGTTTCATCAACTGAAACCGCCAGAACTAACTGTGGTGCCAGATCATCCGGACCCGCAATCACAGCGGACCCCACCAGAGGATGCCATGCCAACCGTTGAACCGGCAAGTCCTCCCTCTGCTATCGGCGAATGTGCCATGCCCACCATTAGTAGCAGCAGCCCTGAGAGCTCCAGCATGCCAGTGCTATCCAGACTCACTAGAAGTGTAGCTAGAAGACAGTGCACTACACCAGCGATAGCAAGCATAGCGGGCCCTGTTAGGCCAGTAGCAACCCCTGCACTGCGAAGGTCTACACATAGCACCAAGAACCATACTCCACTTCGCTTGAAAACTTGGAGATATTAACGATAGTTGCTATTTGGCTGAAAATGTTTGTGTAAATATCTTTGTTACAGGTTTAAAAAAAAAATGGACAATGGGGTGATGGACAGTGAATTGCTCCAAAACTTTCACAAGGGACCCCTTTGTTTACCCGGGGTCCCTGCTGTTTCAAAGTTGCACCCACTGAACTGGGAGTCATGAACTGTGCATGACCAAACTTTCACAACGTTCAAGTGTCCTCACCTCCCATAAAGGGAAGCACTGTTACATTTACTTGTTTATTGCATTTCAAAATTTTGTATGTCTTTTGCTAACATGTATTGTTGTTCGTCTTTTCCCAGTCCGGGAGTACTGGATTTAACCGGGTGGGAGTGCAGCGCCCCAGAGTCCTGGTCGTTGCAGTACTGTCGCTCCGCCACTAAGGGGAGTGATGGTACGTCTGATTGCACTAAAAGAGTTCACCTTGCAGGTATCACAGACACACATTACACATCACACTCCGGCCGCCAGGGGGAGCAAAAGGTCCTATCTACTAGGCCACTCCTCACACATGGGTAAAACTGGGGGTTGGATAGGAAGTCAGGGAGAAAGTAGCTGGGGAGAGTTCAAGAGAGGACCTGTCAGGGGTGGGATCCTGACAGCGGCCTTAGCACAGACAGATCGTTACGGAGCCGTGCCTGAGCCTTTAGCGGCAGACTCCTAAGAAAGGACACGAAGCGAAGCATATTGTGGAAAAGTGAGAAATGGGATCACAGCACAAAGGAGATAGAACCAGAAGGAGTCGTGCCCCAAGATCAGCAACATCCTTCTGAGGCGCATTACTTTGAACTACGGCCGGGCAGTTAACTTTAGGTTGGCTGTCTCACCTTTACACCTAACGAAGACAACGGAGGCAATTGTGGGAGAGGGGCATCCCTAGAGTCCCTATAAAATAACTCCAGGCCTACCCCGTCATACGGGTGCATCCTATCCATATCATCTGGGGGACGGAGAGAAAGAACAGAAACATACACGACAGTTGTGAGGACTATCCCGTGGTGCTTAGCAGGGATGTACTACAACACACAGGCGCTGGTAGGAAGGCCACTGATTTCCACCTGCATAAGGGAACCCTGGATGTGCCTTTGGACCGGCCGGTCTCAGCCAGCCCTATTAGCAGTGCTCTGGATTGCGGATGCCGAAGCCTTCAGTAAAGAGGTAAAGAGACTGCAACAATGTGTCCTCGTTATTTACTGCGACCTACACCGTCACCTACATCTTTAATTGGGCGCCCCTTAGCAGGGCCACCGACCGGGTCAGGCCACCGTGACATCCCCAGAACAGAGAGATAGACCTGGTACTGAGTACCCCGTTGCCCTGCGTTTGGGGGCCGCTCCACATACCTCTTGATTATCAAGCTCAAGGCTCCCAAGGGTTAATCGAGTCTCTTTCTGCTTTGGAATTACAGGACATGCCCCAATAAACTGTCCCTTCTTCCCACAAAAACACATAAACCCTTTTTCTTGCAAATGTCAGGAGAAACACGAACGCAACCCCCAGCTGTATGGGTTCCTCTAACTCTGCAAGTATAGGTTCACCCTCGGACCTTCCCTCCAACACTGGTATCCTGTCCCAGAAAGAGGGCCCAGAAGCAGGTGGTTTTACCCATTTGTCCTTCAGGCGTTTATCCACCCGAATAGCCAAGGACATGGCAGCCTCCAGTGACACAGGATTTTGATAGTCTGCTAATGCTTGCTTTAACTTTTCAATGAGGTCCTGATGGAATTGGCTTCAGAGAGTGGCGGAATTCAAAGCTATAAGTCTCCACTGAACGTTTCCCTTGCTGAATGCCATGCAGCTTGGATTCAGCCAAGGAAATACGGTCAGGATCATCATAGATCAGGGCAAGGGACCTGAAAAACTTCTCAACAGACTGGAGACACATAGAATCCTGTGGCAGAGAAAAAGCCCAGGACTGAGGTTCCTCTGCAACAGTGAAATAATAATTCCTACTCGCTGCTCCTCATCTCTAGAGGAGTAAGGACGAAGTTTAAAGGGACTCTGTCACCTGAATTTGGAGGGAACAATTTTCAGTCATATGGGCGGGGTTTTCGGGTGTTTGATTCACCCTTTCCTTACCCGCTGGCTGCATGCTGGCTGCAATATTGGATTGAAGTTCATTCTCTGTCCTCCATAGTACACGCCTGCGTAAGGCAAGATTGCCTTGTGCAGGCATGTACTACGGAGGACAGAGAATGAACTGCAATCCAATATTGCAGCTAGCATGCAGCCAGCGGGTAAGGAAAGGGTGAATCAAACACCCGAAAACCCCGCCCATATGACTGAAAATTGTTCCCTCCAAATTCAGGTGACAGAGTCCCTTTAACCCCTTCACCCCAAAGCCTGTTTTCACCTAAGTGACACGGCCAATTTTTACAATTCTGACCACTGTCACTTTATGAGGTCATAACTCTGAAATGCTTCAACGGATCCTGGTGATTCTGAGATTGTTTTCTCGTGACATATTGTACTTTATGATAGTGGTAAAACTTCTTCGATATGACTTGCATTTATTTGTGAAAAAAACAGAAATTTGTCGAAAATTATGAAAATTTAGCAATTTTCAAAATTTTCGTTTTAATGCCCTTAAATTAGAGAGTTATATCACATAATATAGTTAATAAACAACATTTCCCACATGTCTGCTTTACATCAGCACAATTTTGGAAACATAATTTTTTTTTGTTAGGGAGTTATAAGGGTTAAAAGTTGACCAGCGATTTCTCATTTTTGCAACAAAATTTGCAAAACCATTTTTTTTACGGACCACCTCACACTTGAAGTGACTTTGAGGGGTCTATATGACAGAAAATGTCCAAAAGTGACACCATTCTAAAAACTGCACCCCTCAAGGTACTCTAAACCACATTCAAAAAGTTTATTAACCCTTCAGGTGCTTCACAGGAATTTTTGGAATGTTTAAAAAAAATTGAACATTTAACTTTTTTTTCACAAAATTTTTACTTCAGATCCAATTTGTTTTATTTTACCAAGGGTAACAGGAGAAATTGGACCAAAAAAGTTGTTGTACAATTTGTCCTGAGTACGCCGATACCCCACATGTTGGGGTAAACCATTGATTGGGCACATGGCAGAGCTCGGAAGGGAAGGAGCGCCATTTGACTTTTCAATGCAAAATTGGCTGGAATTGAGATCGGAACCCATGTCATGTTTGGAGAGCCCCTGACGTGCCTAAACAGTGGAAACCCCCACAAGTGACACCATTTTGGAAAGTAGACCCTCTAAGGAACTAATCTAGATGTGTGGTGAGCACTTTGAACCTCCAAGTGCTTCACAGAAGTTTATAATGTAGAGCCGTAAAAAAAAATTAATATTAATTTTCACAAAAAATGATATTTTTGCCCCAAATTTTTTATTTTCCCAAGGGTAGCAGGATAAATTGGACCCCAAAAGTTGTTGTGCAATTTGTCCTGAGTACGCTGATACTTCATATATGGGGATAAACCACTGTTTGGGCGCATGGCAGAGCTCGGAAGGGAAGGAGCGCCATTTGACTTTTCAATGCAAAATTGGCTGGAATTGAGATCGGAACCCATGTTGTGTTTGGAGAGCCCCTGACATGCCTAAACAGTGGAAACCCCCACAAGTGACACCATTTTGGAAAGAAGACCCCCTAAGGAACTTATTTAGATGTGTGGTGAGCACTTTTAACCCCCAGTTGTTTCACTAAAGTTTAGAATGTAGCGCTGTGAAAATCAAAAAATCATTTTTTCTTTCCACAAAATGATGTTTTAGCCCGCAATTTTTTTTTCCCCCAAGGGTAACAGGAGAAATTGGACCACAAAAGTTATTGTCCAATTTGTCCTGAGTACGCTGATACTCCATACATTGGGGGGAACCACTGTTTGGGCGCACGGCAGAGCTCGGAAGGGAAGGAGCGCCGTTTGAAATGCAGACTTAGATGGATTGGTCTGCAGGTGTCATGTTGCATTTGCAGAGCCCCTGATGTACCTAAACAGTAGAAACCCCCCACAAGTGACCCCATATTGGAAACTAGACCCCCCACGGAACTTATCTAGATGTGTTGTGAGAACTTTGAACCCCCAAGTGCTTCACTACAGTTTATAACGCAGAGCCGCGAAAATAAAAAATATATTTTTTTCCACGAAAATTATATTTTAGCCCCCATGTTTTTATTTTCCCAAGGGTAAGGCTGGTTTCACACTTGCGTTTTTATCTGCATGCGTTTTTTAAAAAAACGCATGTGTGAAAAAACGCATGTAATCGCGGTAAAACGCATGCGTTTTTTTAGACGCATGGGTTTTTATAGAAAAACACAAGAAAACAAGAAAAAACCAAAAAACCCTAACCCTACCCCTAACCCTACCCCTACCCCTAACCCTAGCCTGAAATACGTGGCACTGAAATACGTGGCACTGAAATACGTTTATATACGTATATACGTATATAAGTGCCACGATATTTCAGTGGCCACGTATATAAGTGCCACGTATATAAGTGCCACGTATATAAGTGCCACGTATATAAGTGCCACGTATTTCATGTACATGCCACGATATTTAAGTGCCACGTATATAAGTGCCACATATATAAGTGCCACGTATTTAAGTGCCACGTATTTAAGTGCCACGTATTTAAGTGCCACGTATTTAAGTGCCACGTATTTCACGTAAATGCCACGATATTTCAGTGCCACGTATTTCACTGAAATATCGTGGCACTTAAATACGTGGCACTGAAATATCGTGGCACTGAAATATCGTGGCACTGAAAGACGTGGCACTGAAATACGTGGCACTGCAATACGTGGCACTGAAATACGTGGCACTGAAATACGTGGCACTGAAATACGTGGCACTATGACTGTCAGAAAATGTTCATTAAACGGTTAGGGATGAGTTTAGGGGTAGGGTTAGGGTTAGGGTTTGGATCCCTTTATCACCTTGATGGTGGTGGGTGACTTTTCAGTGTGTGTTCTGGTTTTTTCTATAAAAACGCATGCGTTTTTAACGCAAACAAACGCGTTGAGATCGGACGCCATGTCGCGTTTGGAGAGCCCCTGATGTGCCTAAACAGTGAAAACTCCCCAATTCTAACTGAAACCCTAACCCCAACCCTAACCCTAGTCCTAACCCTAGCACTACTTTCAAACTAGCGTTTTTTTGCGTACGTCGCAATGCGTCGTTTTGGCGAAAAAACGCATCCTGCAAAGTCATCTGCAGGATGCATTTTTTCCCCATAGACTAACATTAGCGACGTATTGACACACGTCGCAAGCGTCGTGCGACGGTTGCGTCGTGTTGTGGCGGACCGCCGGCAGCAAAAAATGTTACATGTAACTTTTTTTGTGCTGACGGTCCACCATTTCCGACCGCGCATGCGCGGCTGGAACTCCGCCCCACCTCCCCGCACCTCACAATGGGGCAGCGGATGCGTGGAAAAACAGCATCCGCTGCCCCCGTTGTGCGGCGCTTGCACAGTATGCGTCGGTATGTCGGGCCGACGCAGCGCGACGGCCCCGTACTGACGCTAGTGTGAAAGTAGCCTAACGGGAAAATGGAAATAAATATATTTTTTAAAATTTTATTATTTTTCCTAACTAAGGGGGTGATGAAGGGGGATTTGATTTACTTTTATAGCGTTTTTTGGGCGGATTTTTATGGTTGGCAGCCGTCACACACTAAAAGACGCTTTTTATTGCAAAAAATAGTTTTTGCATCACCACATTTTGAGAGCTATAATTTATCCATATTTTGGCCCACAGAGTCATGTGAGATCTTGTTTTTTGCAGGACGAGTTGACGTTTTTGCTGGTACCATTTTCGGGTACATGACATTTTTTGATCGCTTTTTATTCCGATTTTTGGGAGGTGGAATGAACAAAAACCAGCAATTCCTGAAATTCTTTTAGGGGGTGCGTTTATACCGTTCTGCGTTTGGTAAAAAGGATAAAGCAGTTTTATTCTTCGGGTCAGTACGATTACAGCGATACCTCATTTATGTAATTTTTTTATGTTTTGGCGCTTTTACACAATAAAAACTATTTTATATAAAAAAATAATTGTTTTTGCATCGCTTTATTCTGAGAGCTATAACTTTTTTATTTTTCTGCTGATGATGCTGTATGGTGGCTTTTTTTTTGCGGGACAAGATGACGTTTTCAGGGGTATCATGGTTATTTATATCCGTCTTTTTGATCGCGTGTTATTCCACTTTTTGTTTGGCGGTATGAGAATAAAGCGTTGTTTTTTGCCTCGTTTTTTTTTTTTTTTTTACGGTGTTCACTGAAGGGGTTAACTAGTGATATAGTTTTATAGGTGGGGTCGTTACGGACGCGGCAATACTAAATATGTGTACTTTTATTGTGTGGTGTTTTTTTTATTTAGATAAAGAAATGTATTTATGGGAATATATTTATTTTTTTTTTCTTTATTTAGGAATTTTTTTTTTTTTTTTTTTTACACATGTGGAAAAATTTTTTTTTTACTTTTTTACTTTGTCCCAGGAGGGGACATCACAGATCGGTGATCAGACAGTGTGCACAGCACTCTGCCTGATCATCGATCTGACAGGCACATTGCAGAGGCTTGCCGGCGCCTGCTATGAGGAATTCTCAGCAGACGCCAGCAAGCAGGGTCATCTTATGACCCGGAAGGAGTCCCGCGGCCATCTTGGATCAGGGGACTCCTTCCAGGTCACCGGAGCAGTGCGATCTCATCGCGCTGCTCCGGTGGGAGAGCGCAGGGAGCCCCCGTCCCTGCGCGATCCCCCTCTATGCCGCTGTCACTATTGACAGCGGCATCAGAGGGGTTAAATGCCCGCGATCGGCGACAGCGCCAATCGTGGGCATTGCAGCGGGGTGTCAGCTGTCATATACAGCTGACACCCGCACCCGATCACCGCGGCGCTCAGCGTGAGACCGCGGTGATCGGGGCGCCGTACTAGTACTGCGGCTGGCACTAATGCAGTGCCGGCAGCGCCGTACTAGTTCGGCGCATGGCACGAAGGGGTTAAGCACAAAAAACCTGTCCCTACCCCCAGAAAACCTGTCCAGGAAGGCAATTTTGGTTTTCTAGCTGGACCGGCCTACCCATAGAGTTCCCACAATAGGAACCTGCAGAGGTTACCGTTGCTGCTGAACCTCAGAAGGAAGGTCAGTCACCTCCAGTGCCAACCTCTACAGCTACTCTGCCAGCACAGGAACGGGATCCATGAACCCAGCAAAACCCACAGAAAAAACACATAAAAAAAAAACAAGTGTCATTTTTTTTTCTTTTGCAAACGTGAAAGGCGGTTAATAATGTCAGGCACAGTGTAGGAAAGGCTGCCTGACCCTGGCGATAAACCCTGCACTGGGAAGGGCCGCAACAGGGAACTGGAAACCACAACTTCCAGCAACAAGCTGGAAGTTATAAATACTCCGGTCCAGATGTGTCAACTAGTGCCGGGGGAAGATTGCCAGTGGGTCCTAGAGTCAGGTCCTAGAGACCTCCTGACGAAACTGCAGAGGCGGTGAAGCGCGTCGAGGTGAGCTGGTGGACCACACACCCTGGTTGCATTGTGACTGCAGGTAACTTATGGTCATACTGATGTTGCCATACTGACATGATGTGTTATGGCTTTGCAGGGTGCTTCTTGCACTGCAGCTTTATGGCTGAACATTGTATATACTCTACTCCATGAGCACATAAAATCATTGGAGTTTATTACAACTTATATGCTTTCACTCATAACTGTTATCAGTGAATATTTTACAGTTGAGTAGTGCAGAATGTTCCTACATGTGATTTTGGTCAGAGCAACCACTTTTGTACCTATGTAAGTTACAGTTATATATATAGTATTTTACTGAGATTTTTTTCTATTGTCCTCTTGGTGGGTATTATATGTTATATATATAAAAAAAAAAAAAAAAAAGAAAAAAAAAAATTTGTATAGATGTGTGGCCCTATCTTTTTTCTTGATTTGCAGCCAGTCCCCTTTTTAGGTGACACTATTTTGTATGTACGTTTTGTATTCTTTGTATAATACATTTATGATATTGTCTTTTTGTATATGTACTATTTGTGATTATAAATAAATTTGCACTTTAGATCATATTGTTCCTTGATTGTTCTCTATTGGTCTATATGGGCAGCACGGTGGCTCAGTGGATAGCACTGTAGCCTTGAAGCGCTGAAGTCATGTTTATTGACTTTTAAAATAGAGGAGGAAAAACTATGCAAATAGATTACATAATCAAATAATGCAACTTGATTTTGTCTCCATTCTTCTCCTTTACCTGTGAATACTGGAATTTGTGAACTATAAAAAGAAGTTATATGTCTCTGTAACAAGAGTCAGATATTCAGCCAAGACATCAAACATCCAAATGACCAGAGAATCTTTACAGGACAGCACCCAAGACATCATGGCTCCATCACGAAGGACACAGATTTGTCATTCTACAAGCTGCCAGCTTAGAGGACCATGGCTGCGGCTGGAAGAATATAGATCTGCTCCATTGACCATCGCTGAACCATGGATACATTTGTGAAAGCCACGAATGAGACCCACCAGTCGCCTTGCTCCAATGAGATGTCCATATAAGCCAGATTGTGACCCTCCGGTCAACTGGCCTTCCACTTAAATTGACTGTCATCTTATTAAGCTTGTCGTTACCTTCTCTCTGTGCGTGCCACAGGTGGGGTAGTCGGCCCTGGAAGCGGAAGATAGATTGTGACCCTCAGATCAACTGGCCTGGTAACTGAATGGACTGTCATCTTCCTAAGCTTGTCATTACCTCCTCTGTGTGTGTTTGCCACAGGTGGGGTTTTCAGCCCTAGAAGCACTGAAGTAACAGCTGCTCTTATCCAAGGTGTGTCAGCGGAAGGGTGAGACTCTGTAATATACACCATCTCAGGGTATTTTGCTGGGACTGTTCTATGTGTTATCTGCCTGTTTTGTAGTACAATAAAGCATTGCCACACTGTTTTACCTCACCCCATGTTGTCTGAGTAGTATTACACCCACTGGTCCATGCGGTTGCGGCTAGTGGACTGGGACGCCTACTGACTCCCCTTGTCTCCACAAGGGTCATCTCTAATTGATATTTATCTACCTTCAACCCCAATTCCAAATAAGTTGGGATGAGGTATAAAATGTAAAGTAAACAAGAATGCAATGATCTGGAAAAATCATATTGCCATATTTTATTCCCTACAGAACATAGAACAGATCAGAATTTGAACATTATATATTTTTCATTTCATTTGAAAGAAAATTGTTGACAGCAACACATCTGAGAATAGATGGAAGAGGGAAAACATAAGGCTGGAGAAGTAAGTGCTACTAATGAAAAATAGTGGGAGGGTCAATTTTGAAGCAAGTCACACAATTCTGTAAAAAACAGCATGTTGGAGAGGAACAGTCTCATGGAAGGAAAGATGGTGAGAGGTCACCAACTGGAGAACAACTGCGTCTAAAATTTGTGGGACAATATCACAAAAATGTTCTTCTACGTAAAATTGTAAAGACTTTGAATATCCAACCATCTACAGTAGATAATATAATCAAAAGATTCAGAGATTCTGGAGAAATCCACGTACATTTCAGGTGATTAAAGAGTGGAACAGGCTGCCACGAGAGGTGGTGAGTTCTCCTTCAATGGAAGTCTTCAAACAGAGGCTGGACAGACATCTGTCTTGGATGATTTAGTGAATCCTGCTTTGAGCAGGGGGTTGGACCAGATGACCCAGGAGGTCCCTTCCAACGCTACCATTCTATGACTCTGTGATTTCCACAAGACAATGGTAAACCCCATACTGTATCCATCACAACAGCATGGCTCCACAGAAGAGGAACTCGGGTGACGAACCGGCCGCCTGCAGTCCAGACCTTTCACCAATAGAAAACATTTTGTGCATTATAAATTAAAAATTCAGCAAAAATGACCCCAGACTGTGGAGCAGTAAAAATTATGCATCAGGTAAGAATGGGACACTTCACTCCAAAAAATACTGGCAATTGTCTCCTCACTTGCCTGACTTTTACAGACTGTTGTAAAAAAAAACAAAGTAGATACGACACAACTGTGCACTCGGTCCGGGCTCAACTTTTTGGAGATGTGTTGGTACCATCAATTTTTAAAGGAGTTAATTGTTTCAAGTGAACTGGAAAAATGTCCAACGTTCTTCTGATCTGTGTCCTATGTTCTGTAGGGAATAAAATATGGCGAAAAGACATTTCCTAATCGTTGTATTCTTGTTTTCTTTACATTTTACGCAACGTCCTAACTTTTTTGGAATTAAGTCTGTATCTATAAGTCATCTGCACCTCCTACATCTTTTAAAGGCAGTGAATAGTTAACAAATCTTTGATGATTTCACGTGAGGTCTCCAAAGCATTCTCATAAAGAAATCCACAGAAAATAATACATAATCCTAGGAATCATTAGGTGCTTACAGCCTGGTAAATATTCTGCCTCCCATAGTTACAGATAATTTTCTCCGTCATCTTCATAGGCTGGTGAATCAGGATCTCTTTTATATCAGAGTTATGTAAAAAGCAGTTGTTTTCTCCAGTACAGAACATTTTTTTTTTACAGAACTTTAATTATGTAAGTTAAGACATTAATTAATATAAAGGATGAAAACTAAAAGAGAACCAAATAAGTAAAAAAAACAGAACAGAAAAATACACTTATCAACTTTAAAATTGCAACACCAAGAAGGAAAATTCATGGACTTATGGAAATCATAGGATGGATGTAGCGCTATGCCTGGCGACCCTGCATGGTGCTGCCTCTTCCCTCCATGCAAGGACACGTCTTACCACTCCGGCCTGAGGCGACATCCCTGCTCTGTGCACGCCGCACTGTGTCCCAGCGATGTGCCCAGGGCCCATATGCATCATCTCTCCTGTTCTTAAAGGGGCAGCGCACACATGGTAAATGCTACTTGCAACAGCTAGGAGGCATTTAGTTAAAAGTGTGTTCACTTGCTTGGTGTCTCCCAGCCAATAGCTGGAGGGCATCTTGTATAAAAGGCTCCCTCCCCTATTGGGAGGGGCCTGAGCAACCCCTATAGTTCTGTGTTAGGTGGTTGGTGTGTTTGCAACTGTATGTTGCCAGGTGCCTCGTCCCTAGTCTGTTAGTATCCCATATTCCGTATCCAGAATCTAGTGAGTCCACCATAGTTAGTCCTTGTTTCCTGTGACTGCTTCGGCGGCGTCCAAATCCCAAAACCGCTTCTGTGGTACCTGTACCCCGAGGCCATATTGACGGTACCTGTCTACCACCCTGGGCGCTGAACACCCAGGCCGTAACTCTAAACCTGTCCCTGTGGCCATTCTGTTGGCATTGCCTGAACCTGTCCTAGTTGCTGTCCTGTCTGCACAGTATGAAGCTGTCCCAGTGACTGTTCTGTTTGAACCTGTCCCAGTGGCCGTCCTGCCCGCACAGCGTGAACTTGTCCCAGTGGCCGTCTTGGTTGCACAGAGTGAACCCATCCCAGTGGCCGTTCTGTTGGCACAGTCTGAACTTGTCCCAAGTGGCTATCCTGCTCCATCTGTTAATCTGAAGTAACATCTCTGCCAGACACCACACTGGAGTGGCACCTGGCAGCTACCTCCCTGACAAAGCGGTGCGAAACACGCGTTGGAGTTTGTGGAGGGGGTTGTTGTGTGCTCCAATGGTGCTGGTATCCATCTCTCATCAGGTTCAATGTACAGGCCTAAATAATATCTATAAACAGATACAGAGAAGACAGGCTAACGGAGCGCCATGCTGGCGGTCAGGGGGGGTATTGATTGACAGAGGTCCGATGCAGCTCCTGCCGGGTGCCTCAGGAGAGGAATAAACAGTGAGTTGCAGGATACTCCGGTCACATGAGAGCGCACAGGACACAGATGAAGAGTTTATTGAAAGTTTCTTTGTTTATTGAAATCCACAACGTGTTTCGACGGAACAGCTCCGTCTTCATCAGGTGGCAGTACACAGAGAGTGGGCCGGAGTAAGTATGTAAAGGAACACCAACCAATGAGATTTAAGGAGTAATTATTCGGAACACATGATTAGATGGGATCACATGATTAATTAGGATACCAGTCGCAAACGCAGTTTAAAAACATATATCAAAAAAGGTTAAAAAAAAGACAGGATATAGAGAAATAATTATATAAAAATCAAATAAAATAAAAACAATAAAATGCATAAAAATAATAAAAGAACAGGGCAAAAGTGCAGCCTTCATATGACTTTCTCAATGATGAGATTTAACCCCTCAGGTGCCAATGTGCCTAGTTTAAAAATCCAATAACTTTCTCTTCTCACTAAATTAGTAAAACGATCAGGCATATCATTTGGTATGTGATCTATGATAGTAATATTTAGTGAACTTAGGTCCCTATTATGCACTGCGAGAAAGTGTTTTGACAGACTATGCATTAAATACCCATTCCGGATGTTCAGATGGTGTTTATTCATCATTGCATGCATAGCCTGTATCGTCCGCCCGACATATTGCAGCCCACAGCCACATTTGATCAGATAAACTACGTAGCAGGAATGGCAATTTACATGGCAGTTAATATTAAAACTGGTGCCCGTAGTGTATGACCAAAATTCTTTCACTCCAATACTGATGGAACCACAACATAAACACTTAGCTGCCCTACATGCAAAACAGCCTGGATTATTGTGAGTCCTGCAAGTGGATGTGGATGAGGACTCACGAGTTACGTTGCTGGAAGCAACAATGTTACAAAGGGTGCAATTTTTTTCTGAAGATGGTTCTAGGTTGCGCAGTAATATGCTCTGATAAAACTGGATCCCCTTTCAAAATGAACCAATATTTTTTCAAGAGGTTTCGTATGACCCCATGTGATTGGTTAAAGGTAGTTATAAAACTCCATTTAGTGTAATCAGAGGGTTTAACAGACCTATTATTCTTATTATTAATCTGCTCAATGCATTCCTTTTGTGTGAAGACTTTGGCTCTCGTGAATGCATCAGAAACCAATTTTTTAGGGTACCCTTTACTCTTAAAACAATGTTGCAGGATATCGGCTTCTTTGAAGAAATCATTGTTGTTAGTGCAGTTCTTCCTAATCCTCCAGTACTGCCCATAAGGGATATTTGAAATCCAATTAGGAAGGTGCCCACTGCTAAAACTTAGATAGCTATTTAATTCTACCCTTTTGAAATGCGTGGATGTTGAATAGTGACAGTACAGGTCGACATATACCATTAAATCTAGAAATTGGATTGCTGTACTAGATATGTTGGCTGTGAATTTCAGTCCCAAGAATTCATATTCAGGGAATTAACGAAATCAAGTGCTTCTAGTTTGGAGCCCGTCCAGATAATAAAAAGATCATCGATAAAACGGCGGTAGAAGGCAATTTTGCCCACCGCCAGTGGGGACTGAGCGATGAAGACGGACTCGAACGCACCCATGAACAGATTAGCGTAACTGGGGGCAAATGTCGTCCCCTCACCTGGCAGTAGAAATCCCTTTAAAAAAAAAAGTGTTATTGCTAAGGATAAACAATACTGCTCTTTTTAAAAACTCAATTTGCATGGAAGGTAGTTGGCCATCAGTCAGCAAAAATTGAGTTACTGCCTCAAGGCCTAAATCATGGGGAATATTTGAATAAAGGACCTGTACATCCATGGATAGCAAAAAATAGCAGGGGACATTGGGTAGAGATAAAAGATGGTCAAATAGATGGGAGGAGTCTCTAAGATAAGAGTCCAGGTCCATCACGTATTTTTGCAAGAACAGGTCTACATAATGCGAGAGATTTTTTGTAATGGAGCCAATACCCAATATAATGGGCCGGCCGGGGGGATTTTTGGGGTCCTTGTGAGTTTTAGGTAAAAAATAAAAAAAGGAGGTCTGAAATCTGGATATGTTGAGGAACTTGAATTCCTTTTTATTTAGGGTCCAAAGGGACCAAGCTTCTTTGATAAGCCCAATGTATTGAGAAAACATTGCGGCCAAAGAGTCATGCTCCAGTTTAACATAATATTCGGAGTCACTCAATATTCTGGTGCCCTCATTGACATACCAAGCCCTATCCATGATAACAACCCCTCCCCCCTTCTCTGCATTTTTTATGATTATATTATTGTTAGCTCGTAGAGATTTGAGGGCCATTTTTTCAGCGAAACTAAGATTAGCAGATTTTTTAAAAACAGGGGTGAGGGAGCGAAGCTCTTTGAAGATTAACTGCTGGAAAGTTTCAATATGGGAGCCCGGGTTAACATGTAAGTAGGTGTCAGCATCATTAGTAGAAGAAGATACCAGAATACTAGAGAAGAACTTATTCTTTTCTTCAATTATGAAGTGACGTTGTGTGGTCAGTTTTCTGATTAACTCGTTTAGATCTAAAAGCAAGTTAAAGGTGTTGAGTGGCTCATCCGGACAGAAAGATAATCCCCATTCAAGGAGCGATTTCTCTGTGTCGGAAAGTGTATAATTTGAGAGATTAAAAACACTGGATTTTTCAATTAGGTAACACGTGCTAGCACAAGTGTTTTTACTTTGGGATTTCAATCTGACTTTTCCTCTTCCTTTGCTTCCACGCTTCCTCTTTTTCTTTTGATTCTTTTTGATTTTATATAATTATTTTGCTATATCCTGTATTTTTTACCTTTTTTGATATATATGTTTTAAACTGCGTTTGCGACTTGTATCCTAATTAATCATGTGATCCCATCTAATCATGTGTTCCGAATAGTTGCTCCTTAAATCTCATTGGTTGGTGTTCCTTTATATACTCACTCCGGCCCACTCTCTGTATACTGCCACCTGATGAAGACGGAGCTGTTCCGTCGAAACTCGTTGTGGATTTCAATAAACAAAGAAACTTTTAATCTCTTCATCTGTGTCCTGTGCGCTCCCATGTGACTGGAGTATCCTGCAACTCACTAAATAATATCTACGGCACTTTCATTTTTGATGTGGCTATGTACCCTACCAGCTCATCTGGCATTTATTGCTACATTTGCTATCTTTAGCATTTGGGTATTTTACAATGTGGTTATGTGCATTTTTCTTATTATTATTTACTTATATAGCACCATTGTTTCCATGGTGCTGTACATGAGAAGGGGTTACATACAAATTACAGATATCACTTACAGTAAGCAAACTAACAATTACAGACTGATACAGAGGGGCGAGGACCCTGTCCTTGCGGGCTTACATTCTACAGGATGGTGGGGAAGGAGATAGTAGGTTGAGGGTTGCAGGAGATCCGGTGTTGGTGAGGCGGTAGCTTCGGTAGTGGTGAGGAGGCAGCGGGGTCAGTGCAGGCTCTAGGCTTTCCTGAACTGGTGGGTTTTCAGGTTCTGTCTGAAGGATTCGAATGTGGTTGATAGTCGGACGTGTTGGGGCAAACAACTCCAGAGGTTGGGGGATATTCAGGAGAAGTCCTGGAGGTGGGTGGGTGAGGAGAGAATAAGTGTGGAGGAGAGAAGGTCTTGGGAGGATGGGAGATTATGTGAAGGAAGATATCAGGAGATTAGTTCAGAGATATATGTAGGGGACAGGTTATAAATTGCTTTGTAGGTCAGTATTAGTAATTTGAACTGGATACGCTGAGAGAATGGGAGCCAGTGAAGAGATTTGCAGAGGGGGGAAGCGGAGGAGTAGCGAGGAGCGAGATGAATTAGTCGGTCAGCAGAGTTAAGGATGGACTGGAGAGGTGCAAGGGTGTTAGCAGGGAGGCCACAGAAAAGGATGTTGCAGTAGTCGAGGCGGGAGATGATGAGGGCATGCACAAGCATTTTAGTAGATTGAGGGTTGAGGAAAGGACGGATTCTGTAAATATTTTTGAGCTGGAGGCGACAGGAGGTGGAAAGAGCTTGGATGTGTGGTTTGAAGGACAGGGTAGAGTCAAGAGTTACTCCGAGGCAGAGGACTTCCGGTACGGGGAGAGCATGATGTCATTGATTGCGATAGATAGGTCAGGTAAGGAAGATCTATGAGATGGAGGAAAGATGATGATTTCAGATTTGTCCACATTGAGTTTGAGGAAGCTAGAGGAGAAGAAGGAGGATATGGCTGATAGACACTCCGGGATTCTGGACAGCAGAGAGGTGACGTCTGGGCCAGAGAGGTAGATCTGAGTGTCATCAGTATACAGGTGGTACTGGAATCCATGTGCTTTATGAGTTGTCCCAGGCCAAGTGTATAGATTGAGAAGAGTAAGGTTCCTAGAACAGAGCCTTGGGGGACTCCAACAGAGAGAGGGTGGGATGATGAGGCAGTGTGGGAGTGGGAGTCGCTGAATATGCGGTTGGAAAGGTATGAGGAGATCCAGGATAGGGCGAGGTCTTTGATGCCAAAGGAGGAGAGGATCTGTAGTAGGAGGCAGTGGTCAACTCTGTTGAAAGCAGAGAACTGGTCTAGAAGGAGGAGTATAGAGTATTGTCCATTAGCTTTGGCTGTAAGCAGGGCCGGTTTTAGGCAAAGTGAGGCCCTAGGCAAAAGTTTAAAATGGGGCCCCAAATGCTAACATATTGCACCAACAGAAACATTTTGGTTGTAGCTACATGCGCTGATTTCAGGCCACTAAACGAGCGTGATCAACAATATTGAAGTAATTCGCCACTTGTTTCCAGCCTCTTTACACTGGCTGGGGACAGAATGATCACTAGTAAATCAATCTGTCCCCATACAGTATCATCTTAGCAGAATATCTGCAGTTTTAACTGGGCGATGTGCTGATGAGAACAATGATTTTTGTTCCGGCATATACTGTACATACATACACCGTACATACACACAGATACACATACCGTACATACACAGACATACACCTTACATGCATACACACATACAGTTATATACACTGATAGTATACACATACCGTACATACATATACCATACATACACACAAATACACATACATACACCGTACATACACACACATACAAATACAGTATATGCAAACACATACATATACCATACATACACACAGATACACATACATATACCATCATACATACACATACCGTACATACACACATGCATATACCGTACATTCACACAAATGCCGTACACACATATACCGTACATACACACAGATACACACACACATATACCGTACATACACAGATACAGTTATATACATATAGTACACACATACCGTACATATATTTAAAATACACCCAAATGCACATACCGTACATACATACATATACCGTACATGCATACACACACATATACCGAACATACAGATTCACTTGTAAAGCGCCATGGAATAAATGGCGCTATAACAATAAATAATAATAATAATAATACACATACACGTACCGTACATACACACATACAGTATATACACATACCGTACACACATATACATACACATATACTGTATGTACATGCACATAAACATACATATATACCATATATCCATACAAATTTATTTCACATACACAGATACACACATACTGTACATGCATACACACACAGCCATACAACTATACCATACATACACACATATACTGTACATACACAGATACACACACACAGATAGAAACATACACATAGATACACACAGATGCACACATACATACACAAGCATATACATATACACATACTAATCTTCTATAGGTGATCAGATGAGCCCTGCAGGTCAGTTCAGCTGGAGAGGGCTGCAGACCCCACTGTGGGGGATGGGGCACAGAGCAGACAGCACCTGATGATAAATTCTCAGTAAGGGAGGAAAAGACTCAAATTCAAAAAGTTCCATGACTAAAATTATAAAGAGATAAGTTATAAAGAGCACTATAACTGCACATTACTTTTCAGGTCACTTCACAGCATACATTTTGCTGCCGTGCTGTCCCCTGCAGTGCGCTCCTCCCCCATCTCTTCTCTGTGAGGAGACGCTGCAGCCTGCTCTGAACAGAACAGTGGAGGGAGCAGAAGACCCCCTGTAAGTCCTGGGAGCAGAAGACCCCCTGTAAGTCCTGCTCTTCCTCCACTGCTGTCCCTATGTGCTGTGCGGCCGGGGCCCCTGACTGTAGGTGAGCACTCACGATTGGGACGCTCCATGCAGGGGGACAGACGGCAGCCAGTGAGCGCTCTCCTCAGTCTGGTGACGGTCACTGTGAGGTAAGGAAAGCGTTCATTGGCCAGCGTCTCTCCCTGCATGACACGCCCCCTTTTTGATCTCCTGCACTTCGCGCCCCGCTCTCTCCCCAGCACCCGGTGTTCCATGATTACAGGAGGGAGTGAGAGGGGCCCGACCCTGCATGATACCGGGCCTGCCTGCAGGGGCCCCCCTCCACCTCTGGGCCCTGGAGCAGTGCCATCAACAGTATGTCTGCCCCTGGCTGGGGGCCCCTAGGGCAGTGGGGGCCCCAGGCAGCTGCCTAGTCTGCCTGCCCCTAACGCCGGCCCTGGCTGTAAGTAGGTCGTTAGTAATTTTGGTCAGAGCTGTCTCATTTGAGTGATGGGGGCGGAAACCAGATTGTAGATTGTCAAAGAGCAAGTTAGATGAAAGGTGGGAGGAATATATTTGGTTGATATTTGATTGGTTGTTTACTATAAATTTATATCATTTGATATAACATTTCTTATTTATTATATTTATACATATTTTTTTTTTAACCTGATCATATTATATATTGAAATCATGTTTTGCTCACAGCACTTTTCATTATCCGTCTATGCTCTAGATCAGTGCTCCCCAACTCCAGTCCTCAAGAGCCACCAACAGGTCATGTTTTCAGGATTTCCTTAATATTTCACAGGTGATGGAATTATTGCCTGTGATGGTGATGCAATTATCACCTGGGCAATACTAAGGAAATCTTGAAAACATGACCTGTTGGTGGCTCTTGAGGACCGGAGTTGGGGAACACTGCTCTAGATTATATGCAGTGGTTTCTGTTTAAACTCATTAAGTTGTACCTGATGTTTTACATTGCATCATTTTGGAATAATATGTTATAATACATTACGAATTGATTGGTTAAATACTCGGCACACCCACCCCCCCTTTTTGCTTTATGATGTATTAATAAAATTTCAATATTTTAATATATTTTGATCGTCTTTGCCTAATTTTTGTGGGTTATATACCTGCCGCCAAAGTCTGATCTCACCACAAGAGGCTAGAGCGAACACCGAGGTAGCTTTGTGAGAGGCAGAACCAGGGCTGTAGTCATGGCCGAGAGCATATGTGTAGTCATGCCCTGGTCTCCCATCACATTAATACAGTTCTCATTACTCAGTATACCTGTGTCTTGTCTCACTGCGCCATCAGAGTTTTCTCTGTGTTGCTGGAAACTTTCTGTAATTGGTTTTGCATGAATTGAGACAGTCCATTGCAACTTTTAACTGAACAACTTTACTGACTTCAGGACACAGCACATACATTTCCGTTATAGCATTAATACCATGTTTCAAGCAGAACATGTCTTCCACTTTCCCTTCACTCTTCTCCCTGTCACACAGCACGTGCCTGGGACGGACCATATCATATGGTTCCTCAGCGTCCTTCCTGTCCAGACTTACTTCACTTAGTGGTTCCCTCAAACATTTCGCACCGGATCTGAGGGCATCTGCTTATGCTATAAGTTGCCACATGGTGAGCAACCGACCCGTCTGTACTGCCGTTTTATTCCTCTCAGCTCCAGTTCCCACTATTGATGTCACTGCTGTTGTCTTTGTTGCTGTCTCTGTTACTCCTAAAGGTTCTGGATGGCTGGGCTTTCTTCTTTGAATGTTACGGAGTCCACTGTGTTGTCCTGGGCATTAAGCCAATCTGAACTGTCAGGGAACACAGGCCCTCCTGAGCTGCTCAGCTCTCAGGCTACACTCAGCTAAAAACAGGAAGCTCTGTCTTATCCCACAGTGGCCTGTCCTATATAAACTATTTACACTACTTCTTATAATAAGGCATCTAGGGCTCCATCTGTGGGCTGAACAGGGTACTACACTGTCCCTATGTTTAACATGAAATGTTAGCAGAATATATATATATACACTGTGTTCCAAATTATTATGCAAATAATATTTTCTCATATTTTCTCTAAATTACCTATCTGAATTGCAGTCATTGTTATTTTCCAGTCATCTACTATTCTAGTATAATTGCAATGTTTTGGAACAAACTGCCTATGAAAACAGTATCTTTAAAAAAAAAATAAACACTCAAAATGCATGTTCCAAATTATTATGCACAGCAGAGTTTTCAACCTTTTTTTGTTATTTTAAACAAAAAAATGGTCAATTGTGAAGTTATAAGCATTATCAGCTTATTACAAAATGAAATCAAACAGTTTTCAAGTGAAAACTTTATTCTAGGTGATGTTACATTTGCACATAGGACCCCTTGTTCAAAAGAAGCTTCTGAACTCTCTCGTCCATTGAATTTGTCAGTTTTTGGATGGTTTCTGCTTCAGTTGTTTTGCATGTGGACAGAATACCCTCCCAGAGCTGTTGCTTAGATGTGAACTGCCTCCCGCCATCATAGACACTCCTTTTGATGATGCTCCAGAGGTTCTCAATGGGGTTGAGGTCAGGGGAAGATGGTGGCCACACCATAAGTTTGTCCTCTTTTATGCCCATAGCAGCCAGAGATGCAGATGTGTTTTTTGCAGCATGATATGGTGCATTATCATGCATGAAAATGATCTTGCTGCGGAAAGCACGGTTCTTCCTCTTGAACCATGGCAGGAAGTGTTTTTAGAAACTCCACATAGATTATGGAGTTCATCTTTACCCCTTCAGGGATGATAAAGGGGCCGACAATCTCTCTCCCCATGATTCCAGCCCAAAACATTACTCCACCTCCTCCTTGTTGGCGCCTTAGCCGTGTTTTCATGGGGTGTCCATCAACCAGCCATCCTCCACTCCATCCATCTGGACCATCGAGCGTTGCACGGCACTCATCGGTGAACAAAACAGTTTGGAAGTCAGTCTTCATGTATCGCTTGGCCCACTGGAGCTGTTTCTGCTTGTGTGCAGTGGATAGAGGTGGTCAACAGGATGGCTTACGCACCTCTGAAGGACCCTGCATCTTGTTGTTCTGGGGACGTTGGAGGCACCAGCAGCTTCAAAAACTTGTCTGCTGCTATGACAAGGCATTTTTGCAGCTGCTCTTTTAACCTTACGCAATTGCCTGTTGGAAAGGGTCCTCAATTTTTCCTTATCAGCACGCACACGTGTGCTGGGAATCAGCTACATACTTCTTGATTGTGCGCTGATCACGATGAAGTGTCTTGGCAATGTTGATTGTAGTCATGCCTTGACCTAAATACTCCACAATTTGTTGCTTCTCAGCAGCCGACACATCCTTTTTCTTTCCCATTTTGGCCAAAAATGTAGGCTGCTTAATAATGTGGAACAGCCTTCTTAAGTAGTCTTGCCTTTATTTGGACACACCTGCCAAACTAATTTGCACAGGTATCTGCAATTGCTTTCAGTGATATAAAGAGCCCTGACACACATCACCATTAATGAGTTTAAATGACAAACAAAAAAATTCTAACCTTATCACTCCTAAACTCTTTGTGCATAATAATTTGGAACACAGTGTATATATATAGATATATAGACACCGTTCTTACATAAAGGGTAACATTTACATAGAGGGAGGGAGTAGAGTATCACATGGTCCTGGTGTACCCCTTACAGCTTTTTAGTCATGCCCCTAAAGGGTAATTCCAGTCTCTGGCACAGTGGGTCCGTGAACCATGTGCGCCATAGGAGGGTAACAATGGATAGACATTTTAATGATTGTAGCATAGCTGAGAATGACAGGGTTAAATCCCAGCTGTGCAGGATTTTGATTAGAAGTACCTGCATGGTTTCTCTTAGAATCAGGATGTAGATTCAGGGAAGCTGACCAAGCAAGATGTGAGCTGTAGCTGACTGATGTGCCGGGGTCTCTCTCTTTATGAAGTGACTGAGGAATTGAGGAGTCAGTCAGCCTGCTGGAGTTAGCAGAGGCAAGGATCCCTCTCCGAGAAGAGTCAACAAAGGCCGTGTTCAGAGATCCGCAAGTATCAGTGGTTGCTATGGACTATAGCTGTAATGTTTGATCGAGCTGGGGCTAGCTCAGCAGTGTATGAGTAGCCAGGGTCTGAGTTGCTTAGCTAGTGCCTAAACAAGGCTATGCCTCTGAAAAGAAATAAAAAAACTGCACGTGTTTGGATGTTGGACTAAAACTGCATTTCCTGTGTGAATGCTACCTAACCTAAGAGCTAATGCCTATCAGAGAGAGTAAATCCCTACAGTTCCTGCGGTTCCTGCGCCGCTGCCCGGACTACTGCCGATGTCTCCACCGACACCACCGCCAGCGGAGCCAGCCACGATGGATGAAGCCGCACCAGCCGGTGAGTCTGCCGACCCTGCCCCGCCAGTGGAGGACCTGCTGATAGGCCCCGTCGCGGCACCCCCACTCCCTGGGACCTATAGACTCCAGCACCTCACCCCCTGGGACCAGGCCACGGGCATGGAGCACCTCTTAAAGGCCCTGATCTCGCCAATCACCTTGCCGGGCGAGGTCTATGCGGAGCGCACAGTGTGCCGCTGGGTGAACCCAGGATCCAACTTCATGGGGTTCCCCGGGGTGAAGACGCAGGAAATGGTGAAGGCCCTTAGCTGGGCGGAGTACCAGGCCCAGCTAGACCAACGGTGGGAGCAGGAGGAGAAGGATTACCAGGCCCGGGGGGAGGCCCATCACCAGCGGGACTTGGCAGTGAAGGACCAGGCCCACAAGGACCGCACCACCCACCAGGCCCCGCGCAGGCAGGGCATCATCACCGCCTTTACACTCCGTGGAGGCTGGGGATTCATTAAGGAGCCGGGCCTGTACGCTGAAGTTTTTGTGAATCGGAGGGATGTAGAGTCCCACCTTAAAGAGGGCCACCTGGATCGGGATCTCTACCCAGGGGATGAAGTCACCTACACCCGGCACTTTGAGGAAAAGGGGTGGTTCGCACTGAATGTCCACAAGAGGCGAAGCTCCGTGACACCCCCGACTAAGGTGCCGGTGAAATTGTCCCCCGTGGCGAAGGCGCCCCCTTGTGGTCAGGCTACGGTTACCACCAAGACCACTGTTGCTACCCCGACGTGTACCATCGTCAAGACCACGACCTGCACTATTGCCACCACCGCCACTGTGGTGGCTAGGGAACTGACTGCGGTGATGGCTAGTGCCCAGGCCATCCCTGTGTGAAGGTACCTTTAAACGGACTTGCAGATAGAGAGTCTGCACTACCTCAAAGAGACTTGGTCCCCTCTTAAAGGGAATGTTCATGTGTTGCACTTAAGTATAATGTTACTTTGAGAATGTTGAATAGTAATTAATAGTGTGTAGTTATTTAAGAAATAATTGGAAATGTTCGATGATGTTACTAGAGGTTGAGGACAGGAAAGAGTTGAAAGCCGAATTTCAATGAAAGTGAACCCGTAGGGGTTAATGAGTCCTCCTGGAAACCATAGAGAGATGGTTGATTGATCTTATACTGTGAATAAAAATTGAGCTTATAAAAGAAAAGAGGCAGTAGGCCCGGATGAGTAGCCAGGCGGTCCTGCATGTTCAAAATCAGAGAGTAATGAAAAATGTTGCATTTAGAAAAGAGAAATAAAGACAAAGTTAATTTATATTTTAGAGTTTCATAGTAAGCCTTTAGTGGGTTCAGCTTATACGCCCTTAAAGGAAAAGTTAAATTATTGTTCAAAATTTGCACTTAGTAGATAGAATACCCGGGTGGGTAATGATGGTTATTTATAGTCGAGTTAGTCATAAGTGTTATTTATAACCTTGAGTAAAAAAAATGTAAATATGTTTCTGTTTGTAACGTTCAAGTGTCCTCGCCTCCCATAAAGGGAAGCCCTGTTAAATTTACTTGTTTATTGCATTTCAAAATTTTGTATGTCTTTTGCTAACATGTATTGTTGTTCTTCTTTCCCAGTCTGGGAGTACTGGATTTAACCGAGGGGGAGTGCAGCGCCCCAGAGTCGTTGCAGTACTGTCGCTCCGCCACTAAGGGGAGTGATGGTACGTCTGATGGCACTTAAGGAGTTCACCTGACCAGGTAGCACAGTCACACATTACACTTCACACTCTGGCCACCAGGGGGAGCAAAGGGTTCTATGTATTAGGCCACTCCTCACAATCTGGTAAAACTGGGGGCTGGATAGGAAGTTAGGCAGAAAGCTGACTGGGTTTTGCCCAGGCAACACCTAGTGAGAGAAGAGGTTGCTTGGGAAGATTCAGGGGGGTCCCTGTCAGGGGTGGGATCCTGACAGAGGCCTAGCGAAAAGGACAGATCGTTACGGAGCCGCACCTGCACTTCATTGCGGCGGTATCTTAAGAAAGGATAAGAAGCGAGGTTTATTGTGGAGAAGTGAGAAACGAGATCACAGCACAAAGGCGAAAGAACCAGTAGGAGTCGTGCCCCGAGATCGGCAACATCCTACTGAGGCGCGTAGCCGGTGGCCGGAACGCCGAGGAAGTATTGGGCTCCACGCATTACTTCAAACCAACGGCAGGGCAGTTAATTATAGGTTGGCTGCCTCACCTAAATCACCTAATGAAGACAACGGAGGCAATTGTGGGAGAGGGGCATCTCTAGGGTCCCTATAAAATAACTCCAGGCCTACCCCATCATACGGGTGCGTCCTATCCATATCATCTGGGGGACGGAGGGAAAGAACAGAAACATATGGAGCGCCCCCACTGTCGCAAGGCCGAGGGGTGACTGGTACTGGGCCTCTCTGTCTCGGTTCTGGGATTGTCACGGTGGCTAGACCCGGTCCGTGACCCTGCTGAGGGGCGTCCAGTAAAAGTTGAGAGTGATAATGTGTGGTGCAGGGTGCGATGAATAACGAGGACACAGGGTTGCAGTCTCTTTACCTCTTTACTGAAGGCTTCAGGATCCTCAATCCAGAGTACGGTTAACAGGGCTGTCTGAGACCGGCCGGTCCGATGGCACCTCCAGAGCTCCTTTTGCAGGTGGAAATCTGTGCCTTCCTTCTAGCGCTTGTGTGTTGTAGTCCTTCCCTGCTGAGCACCACGGGATAGTCCTCACAACTGTTGTGTCTGTTTCTGATGTTCCCTCACAACTGATTCTGATGTTCTTCTCCGTCCCCTGTTATGATCCGGTGACCTTGGAGTTGCATGAAACTTTCTCTGGAGTCGGTGGAACCTGTACTGACCGCAGTCCTGAACTAACACCACAACTAGAAGTAGCCGTGGGGTGTGCCTAACACGAACCTGGACACCTCGACACAGCCGGAGGACTAAATACCCCTATAGAGGGAAATAGGAATGCTACCTTGCCTCAGAGCAGACCCCCAAAGGATAGGCAGCCCCCCACGAATAATGACTGTGAGTAGGAGAAGAATAGACACACGCAGGTATAAACAGGATTTAGCAAAAGAGGCCACTCTAGCTAAATAGGAAAGGATAGGACAGATTACTAGGCGGTCAGTATTAAAACCCTTCCAAAAATATCCACAGCAGATAATACAAAAAGTTCCACAATCTAACTAAAGACATGGAATGTATATCTGCCACTCCAGAGAATCCAACAAGACTGAGAAAATACTGACACAATCGAAGCTGGACAAGAAAACACAAAGAATAGCACTGAATTGTGAAGCACACTGCATGTGTGCCCCAGGAAAAAAAACCCAGACACTTATCTTTGCTGATTTGGCAGAAAGGCAGGAGGAACCAGGCAGAGGTCCATAACCTCCCAAGAACAATTGACAACTGGCAAGGACAAATGAATCCTGCACGCCTAAATACCCCAGTCAGAACTGCAATCAGCAGATACACCTGACCAGGGCTGCAACTCAGGGGCAACTGCATTACCACCTACAACCACCAGAGGGAGCCCAAAAGCAGAATTCACAACAGTCCCCCAGATGATATGGCTAGGACGCACCCGTATGACGGGTAGGCCTGGAGTTCCTCCGGGACCCTAGAGTCGCACCTCTCCCTCTGTTGCCCCCTATGTCTGCTTAGGTGATTTAGGTGAGACAGCCCGCCTATAACTGACTGTCCTGCCGTTGGTTTGAAGTAAGGCTTGGAGCCAGTACTTCCTCGGCATTTCCGGCCACCGGCTACACGCCTCAGTAGGATGTTGCCTCGATCTTACAGCACGACTCCTACTGGTGTTTTCTCCTTGTTGCGTTGATCTCGTTTCTCACTCTTCACAATAAACCTCGCTTCTTGTCCTTTCTTGGGGTACCGCCACAATGAAGTGCAGGCGTGGTCCCGTAACGTTCTTCCTGTTCGCTAGGCCTCTGTCAGGATCCCACCCCTGACAGGGACCCCCCTGAATCTTCCCCTGCAACACCCTCTGACACAGGATGTTGCCTGGTTCCAACCCAGTCAGCTTTCTGTCTAACTTTCTATCTAACCCCCAGTTTTACCAGATTGTGAGGAGTGGCCTAATGCATAGTGCCCTTTGCTCCCCCTGGAGGCCAGACTATGAAGTGTATTGGTGTCTGTGATACCTGGTCAGGTGAACTCCTTCAGTGCCATCAGACGTACCATCACTCCCCTTAGCGGCGGAGCGATGTTACTTGTTATGGACTGGTAATTTAGGAGCGACATGCAACTAGCTCTGAGCAGGTGGTAACTATACAGACCGCAGTTCCTGATGTTAACACAACACTAGCAGTAGCCGTGGGATGTCTCTCCCTGGACACCTCGTCACAGCCGGAGAACTAGCTACCCCTAAAGGTAGAAATAGGAAAGCTATCTTGCCTCAGAGAAAATCCCCAAAGGATAGGACAGCCCCCCACAAATAATGACTGTGAGAGGAGAAGGAAATGACATACGTAGTATGAAACAAGATTTAGCAAAGGAGGCCACTTCTAGCTAGATAGATAGTGCAGGAAAGAACACTGAAAGCTCCTGAAAGGCCTCAACAGCCTCAGAGGACCAATTTGTCACATCAGCGCCTTTCTTCGTCCAATTGGTCAGGGGCTTAACCACACTAGAGAAGTTGGCAATGAAATGGCGATAAAAATTAGCAAAGCCCAAAAATTTCTGAAGGCTCTTCACAGATGTGGGTTGACCTTAACAGGATCCATTTCTATAGACGAAGGAGAAAAAATAAACCCCAAAAAAGAGATCTTCTGAACTCCAAATAGGCACTTAGACCCCTTCACAAATAGAGCATTATCACGAAGGATCTGGAATACCATCCTGACCTGCTTCACATGAGACTCCCAATCATTGGAAAAAATCAAAATATCATCCAAATACACAATCAAGAATTTATCAAGATAATTGCGGAAAATGTCATGCATGAAGGACTGAAATACAGAAGGAGCATTAGAAAGCCCGAAAGGCATCACCAGGTATTCAAAATGGCCTTCGGGCGTATTAAATGCAGTTTTCCATTCGTCACCCTGTTTAATACGAACAAGATTATATGCCCCTCGAAGGTCAATCTTGGTAAACCAACTAGCCCCCTTAATCCGAGCAAACAAATCACAGAGCAAAGGTAAAGGGTATTGGAATTTGACCGTGATCTTATTAAGGAGGCGATAATCAATACAGGGTCTCAAGGAGCCATCCTTCTTGGCAACAAAAAAGAATCCCGCTCCCAATGGTGACGAAGACGGCCGAATATGCCCCTTCTCCAAGGACTCCTTAACATAGCTCCGCATAGCGGTATGTTCTGGCACAGACAGGTTGAAAAGTCGGCCCTTAGGGAACTTAGAGCCTGGAATCAAGTCAATAGCACAATCACAGTCCCTATGTGGAGGAAGGGAACTGGACTTGGGGTCATCGAATACATCCTGGAAATCTGACAAAAACTCAGGAACATCAGAAGAGGAGGAAGAGGAAATTGACATTAAAGGAACGTCACTATGTACCCCTTGACAACCCCAACTAGTCACAGACATCGATTTCCAATCCAACACTGGATTGTGTACTTGTAACCATGGAAAACCCAGTACAGCAACATCATGTAAATTATGCAACACCAGAAAACGACAATCTTCCTGATGTGCTGGAGCCATGCACATAGTCAGCTGAGTCCAATACTGAGGTTTATTCTTGGCCAACGGTGTAGCATCAATACCCCTCAATGGAATAGGGCTCTGCAAAGGCTGCAAAGAAAAACCACAGCGCCTGGCGAATTCTAAGTCCATTAAGTTCAGGGCAGCGCCTGAATCCACAAATGCCATGACAGAGAAAGATGACAATGAGCAAATCAGGGTCACAGACAGGTGAAACTTAGGCTGTACAGTACTAATGATAACAGATCTAGCTACCCTCTTAATACGCTTAGGGCAATCAGAGATAGTATGAGCTGAATCACCACAGTAAAAACACAGCCCATTCTGACGTCTGTATCCCCTCTGTTCCGCTCTAGTCAGAATCCTATCACATTGCATAGGCTCAGGACTCTGTTCAGAGGATGCTGCCATATGGTGCACCACTTTGCGCTCGCGCAGGCGCCGATCAATCTGAATGGCTAGAGACATAGATTCGCTCAGACCAACAGGCGTGGGGAACCCCACCATAACATCTTTAAGGGCTTCAGAAAGACCCTTTCTGAAAATTGCTGCCAGAGCGTCCTCATTCCATTTAGTGAGCACAGACCATTTTCTAAATTTCTGGCAGTATAATTCTGCCGCTTCCTGACCCTGGCACAGGGCCAACAAGGTTTTTTCCGCATGATCCACAGAGTTAGGTTCGTCATACAATAATCCGAGCGATTGAAAAAATGCATCTACATTAAGCAATGCCGGATCCCCTGACTCAAGGGAGAATGCCCAGTCCTGAGGGTCACCATGCAGCAGAGAAATAACTATTTTAACTTGCTGAGTGGGGTCACCAGAGGAACGGGGTTTCAGAGCAAAAAACAATTTGCAGTTATTTTTAAAGTTCAAAAACTTAGATCTATCCCCGTAAAACAAATCTGGAATAGGAATTCTAGGCTCTAAGGCTGGAGTCTGAACAACATAATCTTGGATACTCTGAACTCTTGCAGCAAGCTGATCCACACGAGAAAACAAACCCTGAACATCCATGTCCGCGCCCAAATCCACCCAGAGATTAAGAGGAAGGAAAAAGACAAAACAGACTAAAGAAAAAAAAAATGGCTCAGAACTCTTTTTCTTTTCCTTCTTTTGAGATGCATTCAACTCATTTTTGGCCAGTTGCACTGTTATGGACTGGTAATTTAGGAGCGACATGCGACTAGCTCTGAGCAGGTGGAAACTATACAGACCGCAGTTCCTGATCTTAACACAACACTAGCAGTAGCCCTGGGATGTTCCTGTCACTCCCTGGACACCTCGTCATAGCCGGAGAACTAGCTACCCCTAAAGGTAGAAATAGGAAAGCTATCTTGACTCAGAGAAAATCCCCCAAAGGATAGGACAGCCCCCCACAAATAATGACTGTGAGAGGAGAAGGAAATGACATACGTAGTATGAAACAAGATTTAGCAAAGGAGGCCACTTCTAGCTAGATAGATAGTACAGGAAAGAACACTGTGCGGTCAGTAATAAAAACTAGAAAAAGTCCACCGCAGAGATATACAAAAATCTCCACACCTGACGTAAGGTGTGGAGGGCAAAATCTGCAGCCCAGAGCTTCCAGCTTAGCTAAATAGATCCATACTGATAAGCTGGACAAATGAGCAAAACATAGAATGTGCTGAACAATAAAGTCCACAACAAGTGGACTGCAAAAGGACAAGCAAAGACTTATCTTTGCTGAACTGGACAGAGTGTCAGGGAAATCCAAAAGAGCAGTGACTCCAAGCAGGAACAATTGGCAACTGGCATTGATTGAGGGATAAGGCCAGACTAAAATAGCCGAGCCAGAAAGACGATCAGTGGAAGCAGCTGCTGATGCTAAATCCAAGAAGCAGCTATACCACTCAAAACCACAGGAGGGAGCCCAAGAGCAGAATTCACAAAAGTGCTACTTACAACCACCGGAGGGAGCTCAAGAGCGGAATTCACAACAGTTACTGCAACGACCAGGTCTCTGGGGCGCTGCACATACACGACAGTTGTGAGGACTATCCCGTGGTGCTCAGCAGGGAAGTACTACAACACCCAGGCGCTAGTAGGTAAGCACTGATTTCCAACTGCAAAGGGAACTCTGGATGTGCCTTCGGACCGGCCGGTCTCAGCCAGCCCAGTTAACAGTGCTCTGGATTGCGGATGCCGAAGCCTTCAGTAAAGAGGTAAAGAGACTGCAACCCTGTGTCCTCGTTATTTACCGCGACCTACACCACCACCTACACCTTTTATTGGGCGCCCATTAGCAGGACCACGGACCGGGTCAGGCCACCGTGAAATCCTCAGAACCGATAGACCCGGTACCGAGTACCCCGCCGTCCTGCGTCTGGGGGCCGCTCCACTGTGACTCCAGGCTCTATCTGCTGCTTTGCCTCAGGTATGGTATAGGAAGTATTCTTATAGTCCTCTGCCCTCCAGCTCTGCTCTGGACCTTACAGCTATCCACAACCTCAGGCTCCCGGTGCCCGATTTCTGTGCTCTGGCTCTTAGGGGCCTAATCGTCACCTCCTTGAGCCCTCCATCTCTCCTCTGCTGCTTTCCTGTCTGCTCCAGACTGAACTGAACTCTCTGGTCTCTCTGGACCAACTGTCTATGTCCACTGTCTCTCTCAGACATGCTTGACTCCTCCTCCAGACCAGGATCTTTATTTAATGAAGCTGCCGTAAAGCCGGGTTTTGAGCTCCCCCTCCTGGCCTGGATTCAGAAGGTGTTGTGTGTGTGGTTACCTGCCAAAGGGATCTCTCTTGTCTCCAGGCATAGTACTACCCTCCACGAGAGGAAGGCAGCACTACTGTGGTACCCGAACTCCTGGGGTGCCACAGATGTGAGTAGATATAAATTATAAACAAAGTGTGAAGGCTCAAGACTGTATCCACTGTTTTTTGCTATATATTGTAATTTCTAAATTCCTCTCCTTTTTTGGATCTCTTTTATTGATGGAAGAAAATTTCTGCAAAAATCCAACAAATATTCAATATTTGAAAATAAGTTAGAAGTGAAAAAGACTATGAGGCTTTAAAAGGTATGAAGATCTGGCTGTGGATCAGCCAATGATGCTGGTGTAGAAGCAGGTCCAGGAGGATTCATCCATTTGGTAAGTCACTCATTCTGCATGATTGCTGCAGAGAAGGAATGTGAATGAGTCTGTTGACATGGTGAGGTATGAGGCCTAGCTGGGTCCAAGGGAAAGCCTGAATATCAAGTGCCAGAGGAAGAGGTGATGCCTGCATAGGCAGAGCTGGAAGTGAGCGAGAAAAGTAGAAAATTATATAAAGTTCCTGTAATGTTCAAAAACTGTACAGTAACTATATATAAGCCATTGAACTGTGCTGTGACTTCTTGTTGGGGCAGCTGCTTTGTTGGCCAGTTCTGGTAGATATAGGGCCAAGAAACTTCCGGTGCACCTCTCACAGGCATATGCCATTCCAGACAGGGGTAGTGCTACAGGGATTTGGATGTTTCGCCCCCAGTAGTTCGCCCCCAGCAGTTTGCCCCCAGCAGTTCGCCCCCAGCAGTTCGCCCCTGGGTACATTTTGCCCCCGAACATTTCGTCCCCAGCATTTGGCCCCCAGGATGTTTCGCACCCGCACATTTCACCCCCGCACATTTCGCCCCCAGCAGTTCACCCCCAGCAGTTCGCCCCCAGCAGTTTGCCCCTGGATGTTTGTACCCTTGTGGTTCTTGAATTCCTGTGCATCATCAATGTTTCGTCTCCAGTAATTCGCCCCCGGATGTTTGTACCCTTGTGGTTCATGAATTCCCGTCCATCATCAATGTTTCGCCCCCAGCAATTCGCCCCAGGCAGTTCGCCCCCGGATGTTTGTACCCTTGTGGTTCTTGAATTCCTGTCCATCATCAATGTTCCGCCCCCAGCAGTTCGCCCCCAGATGTTTGTACCCTTGTGGTTCATGAATTCCTGTCCATTATCAATTTTTCGCCCCCGGCAGTTTGCCCCCGGCAGTTCGCCCCCAGATGTTTGTACCCTTGTGATTCATGAATTCCCGTCCATCATCAATGTTTCGCCCCCAGCAGTTCGCCCACGGCAGTTCGCCCCCAGATGTTTGTGCCCTTGTGGTTCATGAACTCCTGTCCGTCATCAATGTTTCGCCCCCAGCAGTTCGCCCCTGGCATTTTGCCCCCGGATGTTTCTACCCTTGTGATTCATGAATTCCCATCCATCATCAATGTTTCCCCAGCATTTGGCCCCCGGATGTTTCGCCCCCAGCAGTTCGCCCCCAGATGTTTCTACCCTTGTGGTTCATGAATTCCCGTCCATCATCAATGTTTCGCCCCCAGCAGTTCGCCCCAGCAGTTCGCCCCCGGATGTTTGTACTCTTGTGGTTCATGAATTCCTGTCCATCATCAATGTTTCATCCCCAGCAATTCGCCCCAGGCAGTTCGCCCCCGGATGTTTGTACCCTTGTGGTTCTTGAATTCCTGTCCATCATCAATGTTCTGCCCCCGGCAGTTCGCCCCCAGATGTTTGTACCCTTGTGGTTCATGAATTCCTGTCCATCATCAATTTTTTGCCCCCGGCAGTTCGCCCCCAGATGTTTGTACCCTTGTGATTCATGAATTCCCGTCCATCATCAATGTTTCGCCCCCAGCAATTTGCCCACGGCAGTTCGCCCCCAGATGTTTGTGCCCTTGTGGTTCATGAACTCCTGTCCGTCATCAATGTTTCGCCCCCAGCAGTTCGCCCCTGGCAGTTTGCCCCCGGATGTTTCTACCCTTGTGATTCATGAATTCCCATCCGTCATCAATGTTTCCCCAGCATTTGGCCCCCGGATGTTTCGCCCCCAGCAGTTCGCCCCCAGATGTTTCTACCCTTGTGGTTCATGAATTCCCGTCCTTCATCAATGTTTCGCCCCCAGCAGTTCGCCCCAGCAGTTCGCCCCCGGATGTTTGTACCCTTGTGGTTCATGAATTCCTGTCCGTTATCAATGTTTCGCCCCCAGCAGTTTCCCCCCAGCAGTTCGCACCTGGATGTTTCACCCCCGAATGTTTCTCCTACAGCATTTTGTCCCTGGATGTGTCACCATCTGATGTTTCGCACCTAATATTATGACCCCAGATGTTTACCCTCAACTTTTGGGGTCAACATGCAGGGATCAAAACATCTAGGGCTGAACATACCTGGGGGTATATATACAGGACCCCAATTGCTGGGGATTCCTGTGGCTGCCTTTTCAGCAGCTCACCCAGCTGCGACAGGTAAGTATGTCCAATTTTTTTGTTCTAGGGTGATACAACTCCTTTAAGGCCAGCCAGAAGAGACACTGGGTGAGCTGCTGAAAAGGCAGCCACAGGAATCCCCAGCAATTGTGGTCCTGTATATTTTACCCCCAGGTATGTTCCCCTGCATGTTGACCCCAAAAGTTGAGGGTGAAACATCTGGGGTCAAAATGTTAGGTGCGAAACATCAGATGGCGACACATCTAGGGACAAAATGCTGTAGGAGAAACATTCGGGGGTGAAACATCCGGGGGTGAACTGCTGGGCGTAAACTGCTGGGGGCGAAACATTGATGATGGACGGGAATTCATGAACCACAAGGGTACAAACATCTGGGAGTGAACTGCCGGGGGCGAACTGCTTGGGGGCGAAACATTGATAATGGACAGGAATTCATGAACCCCAAGTTTGCAAACATCCGGGGGCGAACTGCTGGGGCAAACTGCTGGGGGCGAAACATTGATGACGGACGGGAATTCATGAACCACAAGGGTACAAACATCCGGGGGCGAACTGCTGGGGGCAAAACATTGATGATGGACAGGAATTCATGAACCAAAAGGATACAAACATCCGGGGGCGAACTTCCGGGGGCAAACGATGACAGGATAGATGGTTCTCCTTTCAGTTGTGCACCACACCTACTTTTCACCAGGTCTACCCAAATCTTACTACTTTCTAGCCTCGAACATCCCCGACTTTGCTTGGATTGTTTCGAACAACTTGGGATAGACTAGGCAAATTTGGCTCTGTTTGCAACTATGGACCCCCATAAAGTTCCAGTCACAGTCCCCCAAAACAGTACCCGCCACCTCATTCAATGCAATACACAGAACGCTTGCTAGCATTATCAAACACAAAACCCAAACACAAAGAGCAGCCGCAATATTTATATATGTCGATCACTATGCGGCACCAAAAAACAGGCACAAACCCAAAGATACAACTAACACCTCCATGGTGATGCCCCGTTCTCCTTTTGTAGTCACATATTAGTGGGCAGTCCGCTGTCACGTACGTGTAACTTCCTCTTCCTGCAGAGAGATGAGCGGCTCCTATGTAATGCCGCTTATCTCTAATTTTTCACAATGCACTGATTATACAACTATTATTTATGTGCTATATAATAATTATCTCAAAGAACATTTTGCTTTAGAAAAATCAGGGTTAAACGCTTATTATGAGACATTATCTTATCTTGGTCTGGGATGGCTGCCATCTAGGATGTCCGCGTGTTATTAAATATTTAGTTTCAAAGTGTGCGATAATAGCTGACATCGTACGTCCATGTGGAATGCGTTCACCGCCATGAAGCAGACATTAGTGATCACATGGATAGTCCGGTCGTGAATCGGGAACATTGAGATGACAGATAAGGATGGAAAGCAAATCTGTTGTTTACTATTTTCTTTAAAAAAATTCCATTTATGCCACAGGTATAAGAGGGAGTAGCAATAAAAATAAAAATACTGGTTCATGAGGCCACCACTAGGAGGCGCACACTTCCAAAATGTAAGAATTCTTGCCTGATGAAGATTTCGCCATTGCAGTTTATGGTGCTAATGAAATGGTCAGTGGCTGGCAAGCAGGTAGGCTAATTTCCATTAGTGTGTTCGGAGCATTGCTCTATTCTACGTGGGAATATAAAATATAAGTTACAAGGTTAGGAGCAGTGAAGTGTGGCATACTGAAGCTTTACTGTGTGGTCTGTAGTATGAGGAAGAAAAACAACAAAATAGCCATGAGGCAGCATGTCAGGAATTAGAAGACCAAAGTCAGGACTACTAAATTGTACTGGAACCAATGACCAAAGGCAGGCAAGGAGAGTTAAGCATCCTGCCTGAGTGCATCCAGTAGTGACTAGTGGCTCAGTATCAGTGGTGAGCACCACCATGAGATGTACCAACGTACCATGCTCCCTGTTGATGCTGTATAATTGTGGTTCTGCGGAGGTGCCATAAGTCACATAAGAGATGGTTTGATATCCAGACAATGATTAAGTGAGATAGTGAATGTTTTGCGTAGCATGCTGTACATATATTGCACATCTGTTGAGTTAGATGAGGAAGGTGGACCTTTGGTTGGAGTTTGGCCTACTTAGAAGAATAGAGGACTCTGAGATCTGGTCTGATGGGGTGGTTATGGACAGATACCTATGCACTACACAAAATGATGATGGCAAAATAAATATTAAGTTTTGTTTTTCACCTGAATTTTATGCTGCTCCTTTCTATGCTTGGCATGTCCTTTTTCCAAATGGGTTCATTGGATTTGAAAAGTGCATCCCTATATTTGAAGTGCTGTCGGCTGTTGCTTCTATATATTAGATACCTATGCATTAGACTTGCTTTGGGCAATTATTTGGCCTGCTAGACTAAGTTCTGGGTGAATAGTGTTGATATTGGATTTTACATGTGGTGGTGGACCACTTCTAGCTGATAGTCTGTATTGTTGATGAGTTTGAACTGTGACTTCCTGGTTTAAAATAATGACCTGTCAGCACTCTAAGTTCTCCATCCTCCTGTTATGAGTTTCATTGAGGATTTTACTAAGAAACTGTTTCTCCTGTTCTTGGGAACATCCATGCTCTGTGCCTCAACTCTGAGGTGTAACCACCAAGTTCCAAGGAGGGTTTGTTATCTTTCAACAAGTCTATGGGGCAGAGCTTGTCAACTTTTTCAGAAAGGGCTTTTGCCCATCAAAAACCCATCAGTTAAGGAGGACAATGTTGCTGAATTCTCTATACTAAGGCTTCATTCATATGGCGTGTATGAACATTGGACCTTACTATGCAGTAGCAGACAGTCCTGGTGTTAAAGTAACATGGAGATAAATGGATCAGTATGTGGTCTGGACAAAAGCAAAACTCTTGATAAATTATAACGAGCAGTGGTAATAATTTCAAGAAATAGTTTTTATATAGTACAAGATATTTCATTTTATTATTCTAAAAGTATTTGTGCAAAAAAAAAATCACAGCTTATGAATGAGTTTCTTAAAGATCTTCTGTCAGTAGGATCAACCCTTCTAAGATGTCTACATGACATGAAGGTCATGGAAAGATGTATTATTTGATACATTGATATCTGAGATCCAATGTCTTATTCCAGAGGAATTCACACTTTTCTTAACATGTAAATGAGATGTTAAGATCTTTGGGTGGGGCATAGATCTCCCTGAGAATCTGCTTCCAAAGTTCATGTTAAGTGAACATGGAGGTACCAGTGTGAGACATGTAGATCAAGAAAACAGACTGTCAGTCATTATATGTCTCACACTGGTTACCCCCTCTTTGATTTACAATAATCTCTGGAGGCAGATTCTCAGTGAGATCTATCTCCAGCCCATAGATTTTAACAGCTCATTTACATAAAGAAAGCAAGAAAGATATGATAAATCACGACAGACTATGTAAACTTTTATTATGTACCATTATATGTATATATATATATATATATATATATATATATATATATAAAAGAACATGCATAGGGTAAAGCCAAAATGCACAGACAAATGAAACAGGAAAGTGGGTAAAGCAATAAGACAAAAGACATTTCTCGATGATATACACAATTAATATAAATGCAGGGCACAAAGATAAGGAGTACAATATAGATGGTAAAATATCTTTACCCCCTGACTAAGCAGTTGCAAAATGCTCATTAGGTGGATCCTGTTATAGGTTTTCAGACATCAACGGAGCTTGTACTTTATTAAGGGTTTAATTATTTTGTCCATTGTGACTTGTACTTTTGTACTCTTCGTGGTCCAATCCAGCCACTGCTGTTAGATCTTTGCAGGCATCTATGGAGTTTGCACTTTATTAGAGTTTTCCTTACTTTGTCCACTATGACTCAAACCCTACTTTTTTATGTTACCTTTTTGGGACATCTTATCATCCATATTGTATTGCATTGAATGTTATTTAGCAGAATAAACATATAAAGAACAATTTAGAATAAGACATCAGATTGCAGATATCAAGGCATCATTTTATTCAGCTTTCTAGGATGTCCAGCCTGTATAGATAGCGCTGGAGGGTTGATCCTACTGACAGATTCCCTTTATGTCATTGTATAAGAAGGAATATCCTATAAAAGATGGGCATCATTTAGAAAAGGGAGGACCTATGTCAGAATCCAAGTTCTGCAGCTCCCATCTTAGAGTCTTTCTAACAATGTGCTGTGTCCATATCACTCCTTCTCCCCATCCAAGCTTTGAGTCTCAATGCATGGGTAGTTGCAAGTCAGTTTTGGTGCCATGGGGTGGAAAAGTTTTCCGCTTCTTAAAAATATAATTTTTGTATTTTAACTTAAGTCCAAGAAGTTGGGATTTTAGACATCTGTGGATATCTATAAATGTTCTCTTGTCTTCAAGTATGTAAAGTTATACAGTGGTTGATCCTCTAAATGTTCCCGCTTTTCTCAAAATCATGGAAATCTAAAAGGAGAAAAGGGAAAATTATCAACAAATAACATAATCAAAATATTTAGAAGTCACTTTTGATGACCTCCAATCCACCAAAGATGATGTAAGATTGTGCTTCTGGTAGGTCTGTCCTAATTGTCATGGCCCTGTAAATAATAGAAACTGTGATCAAAGCTTCCAGCCTTGGGCCAAAAAGTAAATACTTCTATCATGTCCAGAACTGGATGTGGGCAAACCATATGGGTGGTTTGCATAGCTGCCTAAATGTCCCCCACTGAGGACAGCTATGGGTAAGGCCTGAGTCAAAATCCTCACCATACCTCATGGACTTTGGCCATGGGAACAGAGCCAAACTGATTAAATGTATCTTCTATGGAAAGGTGGATGAAACGTGGTCAAATAAATATTGATTTCTCTCTTATTTGCTTGTTAAATTCATCAAACTTACCATTATGCAAAGGAAAAATAGGAGACCGGTACCAAGAGTAGCCACTCCTAGGATGATCCACTTTGAGATAGTATTGTTAAATTTTCTAGCCTTTGGAAGAGGGCTACTTGAGACACCATCGCCGTTTGTTTTCTTAGCCGTAGTTAGTTTTGTAGTGTTGAGTGAGACCACTGTACCAATTCTTGAGGTTGGTCTTGAAGTTGTAGTAGATGGTAAATTAGTAAAGGTTGCGGTTGGTTGAGTACTGGAAGCTGTAGAAGAGAAAGAGGTTGTATTGAATGTTTCTGTTTCCAGACTTGTAAGAGTTGGTTGGATACTTGCTATTGACTGTGTGCTTTTTGTTGTATGGATGACTGTAGTACCGGTTGATGTTATTTTTGTAGAGTTTTGGATAACTGTAGAGATGATTGATGTTGACAATGTGGATATAGTGGATAGTGTAGGAATAGATGGAGAGCTGGTTGATGTTGGCTTTGCAGTTGTAGAGTTGAGTGTTGTTGGAGCTGTGATTGAAGGAACAACTTTAGAACTGGTTGTTGACATGGTTGAAGAACTATATGCAGTTTTGGATGTTGCTTTTATGTTCATTAATGGGACTGTTGTATCAATTGCTGTTGCAGAAGCTATTTTAGTAGTTGTAGGGCCAAGTATTGTTGGAACTACACTTGTAGATGTTGACAGGACAACTATGGAACTGGTTAAGGTTGGGTCTCCACTGAAGACTTGAGTTGATGGCCTACGTGTAGTTCTGGCTGTTGTGGATTCTGTACTGCGAAGAGTTGAAGGGATAGTTATAATAGATTTTGTCGTTGGTTGTGTACTTGTTGGTGTTAAATTACTAGTTGTGGGAACAGCTGTAGAACTGATTGTCATTGGAGTGGTGTTTGATGTTGTGGAACTAATCAAGGAGTCATCTGTAGTGGTCATTGTTGATCGTGTACTGGTAACTGTAGATGGCATAATTGTAGTATTGGTTGTAAACTTAGTACTCACAGGTGTTGAAGTAATAGCTAAAGTGCTGGTTGATGTTTTTTTTGTGGAGATACCTGTAGAGCTCATCATAGTGAAAGTGGTCAAAGATTTTCCTCTTCTTGATATTCCAGATGTTACTGATGACGGGAGTGTAGTAGTCATTGGTTTTGAAGGACCTGTGGAAGTTTTGGCTGATGCGACTTGTGTACTTGAGGAGAAAACTGGTGAGCTGACTGTTGTTGCCTTTCCCCAAATAGTTTTTGGATATGAAGGTGTAGTGTTAGTTGAAGTTTTTGTAGTTCTAATGGTGGTTTTTGGGGGAGCATTAGTTGTGTTGGTTTCCATAGAATTGATTGGAGTTGAGATTGGTTCGGTACTTATGGGGGAGGATATAGGTACCGGCTTCTCACTTGTTGAAATACTGGATGGTATGTGTGTGATGGCAGTAGTTGAGGTATGACTATTCGTTCCAGGGCTTAACGTATTACTAGTACCAGTAGTTTTGGTAGCAGCAGTGGCGGTGGTACTAGTAATAGTAGTCAGTTTTGTAATTGTAGGTTTAATTTCAATTGCTGTAGTTGAAGAGTTGGAGTTGTCTCCATATCCTAATGATTCAAAACTAGTCTTACTGCCTTGGGTGGTAACAGCATAAATATTAAAACTAGCTTTTGCTGTGTTCAGAGCGCCAGGGGCTATTCTTTTTTTTAAGAATGCAAAAGTGCTTACATTGATGTCAACAAAAAGATTCTCGTTTCCCAGCTTGAAGTAATAAGTTGATGACTTTACTTTACTAATAAATGTGACATTTACAATCAGAAGATAATCCTTGTTTGTAAGATCACACAATCTATGGGTGGTTGAAGAATTAGAAGTGGTGAGATCGGCGTCAGACTCCTTGGAGGGGGTAGCGGTGTTTTTTTGGCCACTTTTACTAAAGTTGACCACCTCTCTTGATGCACTGATATCATTGCTGGAAGAACTATTTGTACATTGAGGTACTGTTTCATTGGACTGGGCCACGATGTCAAATATAACATGAGACACAGAGATCAATTCCAATGAAGTTTGGCCAAATTTTCCACCGATGAGATTTTTATTTTTGGGTATGGAGGCTCCAATCACGATTAAGGTGGGTTTATATGGAAAAATGATTTTATTCCAGCTAAAGAGATATCCAGGCTTCATAATGTTCCCTATATGTTTTGTAGAGATGTCATCTATGCTGCTCTTCTCACTTTTTATTGTCTCAATCTCTGAATGTTTCAGTGCGTGGTTTATATTCTTTGCTTTTGCTGTTTGAAAAAAATAAATAAAATGAAACTATTAATTACAATACGTGCAAGTTCTTTCATGTTTGATCAAACGGTCATGAGATAAAAAGAGCTGTAAGCAAAGTTTATACAAGAGATTAAAAGATTTTTATATCTCAACCTGCCAGGATCCAACTTTCTTTCCCAGCTAAAAAGTGTTCCCTTGTGCAGAAAACTCATTTGTAAAAAGAGTCGAAAGTGGTCTCATATTCAGGACCCTCATATATTAGCTACATAGAATCAATTTCTCCATTAAGTGGACAGTCATTGAATTGAGTCCTGGAATTAGGTCCTTGAATTAAGTCATTGAATTAAGTAAGAAGTATGTAAAATAGTTTAACCCATAGAGGCGCTGCAGGAAAACTGAACACTCGATACCAGGTTTCCTGGACCAATCGCTGGGATTACTTGCAATCAGTTTATGACTGTTTGACGCTTCTTATATTAAGAAATAAACACCTAAAAAATGCATAAAAAAGTAGCAAAAACAAGCATATTTTATGTTTTTTTCATGCCAAGAGACACATTTCTGCATCGTATAATTAAAGTGTGCACATACCCTTATGGTAAGTATTTGCAGCTGACATTTCTGCACAAAAAACGTATCTAAAAAAGTCCCCATAAACATCAAGGGAATATTTTCTGAAATAGGCGATTTTGGTGAAGTTACTCAATCATCTAGTGTATACAATGAGCACCTTTCCCAGATAATAGATGCAAAAAAGGATCGGGCGTGTTGAAATTCGTCATGCTCTATCCTTTGTGGATGGATAAGACACTGTGAGATGGCTCTGACAGTGACTTGTCTCCTTTTACCCCAACCAGAAAACAATTTTGCTCCAACATGTCAAGAAGATAAATATCTGTCATCCATCTGTAGTGAGACTTTTATAATTAACTTTTAATAAAAAAAAAAAAATGTAACTATGGAAAAATGCAACAAACAAAAATGAAAAAATTGCAACAAACCAAAAGAAAACCCCCAAAAACAACTATGCCATAAGTATAGAAGGTGCAGAGGTAACATTGGCATCTAGGCAGCCTGATGGGGCCATAAATCCCTTTTTCCCCAGGAGATGACACCTGTATAATAATTGATACCTGATATGACGGGGTCTTTTATGGTTTTTGTATTGGAGCTCAGGAGGCATAAGTTTTGCCTTTTAGAAAAATATTGATACAGGAAAGAAATATATCTTGGTACCGTGTTAGCCAGTAGATAGAAAAATATTTAGAATTGAGAGTCCTCAGTGGTTGATACCTTTTAATGGCTAACTGAAAAGATGGTAACAAATTGCAAGCAAGTTACCATCTTTTCAGTTAGCCATTAAAAGGTATCAACCACTGAGAAAAATATTGATAACTCATCATAGTTTTGGGTTGTTTTTCCAATATATGAGCAAAAACAAGATCAACTTCAGAAGTAAAAACAATAGGATTAACCAAGATGGATTAAAAAAAATCATATTAAAAAGTCAGCTGATCCCATACTTAGATAGTTACATAATATCATACGTCTATCGAAATCAACTTCCTTCTACTTCCTTCTTCCTTTAAAGGGAGTCTGTCGGCACAGAATGACTGTACAAACCAAGCACGTGTCCTTGATGTGGCCATATAGCTCTATGACCCATCGTTTTTTATCTATTTCTGTAATCCCCGTTCTTGATTGACAGCTTTGACTTTACAGGAATGAGAGAAGGGTAGACGTAGATTCAAAACTCGCTGGTGGGAAGGTGCCCTGAACAACGAGTTTTACAACGAGTGCACTTGCTTTAATCTAATGTGTACCGTATATGAAATATTTCCTTCATAAATCATGTGATCTGAGCTGTCATGAAATATTGCATCTAGAATCTACTTTTTTCACCACTCGAAGGTCTCACTAAGCCTTACTTTACGATTTACATCTGTGTAAACCTGATCGTTACTGACTAATAAGAGTCACAACTGGAGATCATTAAATCAACCACTTCAACCATTTCACTCCAAAATCACGTCAATTAAATATGGGACCATCAGTAATCTAAAAAGTTTAAAGAATTGACTCACCTTTGTAGCTAGGGTCTGTGTTAACACGTCTTATCACGTTCCTTGTAGAAAGTGGTAGACATGACGATATTCTCTAAAACCTAAACTTATCAAAATATAATTCAACTCTCGATCTTGGACCAAAATACCAAATCTGTAAACTGTGCCCTCAACTACCCTGTGCCATTTATAATACTGGTGTCTTTTTTGTTAAAATACCTCCAAACTCAAAGTTCTCCAAAGGCTATGGCATGGTCATACACTGTGCTACCTTTTGAAAAGACAGCATAAAAACTGTGTTAGAAACCCTAAAAAAATGGCCCTACTACAATTTGAGAACCTGAATATTTGAGCTGGAACCATTCAATGACAAATCTTTATTTCTTCATGAAAAAGTCAGTTATCTAAGATCTTTTCTAAGTCCATTGGAATTTAACGTTGGAAGATGTCCATACTGATTTAGGCTTTTAGCCTCATTTTTGAAAGATTGTTGACCTCCAACCAAATGATTCTCAATCTGTACAGATCTTATAGCACCATCCAAGAAAGCCAACAAGGGTCAAATGTCAGTCAACTGATAAAATGTAAGAAGGTTATGAATAACAGTAGATAAGAAGCCACCGCTATAGAGACATCTACAAAAACCATGGGACAACCACAACACAATGATGGGTGGACTTTCTCCTCTATTGCATGCTCCTTAGTGACAATTATTAACAATTGCTCTCTTACCAATCACACCTACGGCCAACAAGATGAATGTTCGGAGCCCTAGTGTCATCTCTCCCCTCCGTCTCTGACCGAGCTGAAGCCACTTGGTTATTCAGAGCAAGTAGTGTATATACCGTGCAGGATGGAGGCTGGGCCACTTATCAAATCCCTTTAGGAGAGATGTCTTTAGAGGGAGCATGTCTATGGGAGAACTTTCTATGCACTGCTGATAATCTCTGACCTCTGCCTGTAGGTTCAGTAATTATTAACATCATTATGAGCATAGCTGCAAACACATGAAACCAATCTTCTAAAACTGGAATTTCTATGCAATTGATATTAAAAAATAGTATGAAGGTAATTAGTTTGTTAATGATAGATAAAGTCAATAATGTAAGAAATAATAGGAATAATGAAGGGTATGGTGGTGGTGAAGAGAACATCTCCAAAATGGCAGCTCTTGCGGGCTATTCCCCGTATGTACGACAACCGGTGGCAGGCTCATAGGGATCATAAATGATGTTGGTTATGATGGATAGGTGTCATATCACACAGAGCATCACAGATGTGGAACATGCTGAAAAATCAAGTCGGATCCCTGGAGGCTGCGCTTCATAACTTACTGGACTGGCAGGATCTGATGCTAATGACTTAGTGCCATATACCACTAGAGTCCTTCAGGGGTCTTGTTAAGTTCATGCAATCGTAAAGGAGTAAAAACGTCTGGCAGACCCTGAATAAATGTGCAGGTATGAGTTAATGCTTTATTTGTATGTAGCTGAATGATGTATTGATTACATGACACTAACACTTTATCTTTATAATGGTTACGTATGCCAAGATATAGTTGTGTAATTGCATTGTAATTGTTATCGCATATATTAGTTATAGAGGTCCCCTTGTCACAGTGAGATTTACACTGGTTGAGAGAGAGTTAAAAGGGTTATCCGGGCTTGGGGCTCAAGTAAGCAGTCACATAGTGACTTGTGAATCGCGGGCAGCCATGTGATCTCAAGTATACAATTTGCATACTCCTGGTCACATTCTGACTAGACGTGTCTGGCCTCGCACAATTCACTTGTATTGAGCGAGGCTGCACACATCTAGTCTGCATGAGACCGAATGTATGCAAATCACATACTTGCGTTCACGCACCCACCCGCTGCTGAAGCCGGACAATCCTGACAGCACGCACATAGAGTGACTACCGACTGAACCCAAAGCCTAAGGAATTCCTTTAAAGCTGAAGGTGAGAGTTCAGCAACAGAGGAGTGGATATAGGAAACAAATAGCAGCTTGCAGGAAAAATTCCAGCAGTTTATTAATAGTTAGTTCTCAGAGAGATACAGTGGAGTGGAGTTGTTAGGCCGCAATGTATGTGTGTGTGGAAAGGAGCAGAATCAGAGGTAGCATTTAAGAAACTGGATTATAGAAGTGTCTGATATGTTCCCAGTCATGGTTGGAACATCACTGATGCCATGAAAAGTGGATCAGAGAGGAAGGAGGGTTCAGCTGCCTTGGGTAAGGATACTGGAGCCCAGGAAGGTATAGCTGTGGGTTTGTGGGGACCCTCAGATGGCAAAGGAAAAGATAGGGGCTGAGGCAACGTGTAGATCAGATCTGGAAGCATTAATGTAAGAATACTGGACTTGCCAGGCTGGGGCAACGTTGTGGGCTGAAGAATAGAAGGATGCCTAATTGTATGGAGGACAATATATTTGAAAAGCTGCTAACAGAAGTGATGTGGCCCCACATGTAACCATTAAAGGGGATGTACAGGCTTGGGTTTCAAGTCTGCAGTGCAGTCACTTATTTGGCAGCGGGAGCAGGAGGGCATGTGATCTGCATACATGCGGTAACGTGCCGATTAGATGTGTGCAGACTCATTCAATACATGGGAATTGAGTGAGGTTGGACACATCTAATAGGAGTGTGGCTGGAGAATGCAAATTGCACACTCATATGTGCACTCACTCTCAACACCAGCACCAAAGAATCCTGACAGAGCGCACAGTCATATGGCGGGAGTGCACAAGTGTAAAATCACACTAATCCCATATTAAAAAGATATCACATACAATATATCAAATTAAGGTGGCAATTGTTACAAGAAATTCTATTTTTAAACATCTTGCCTACTTCTTCCAATTTCTTCCCCGGAATGTAAAGGTGAAATCTATATTCCAAATATTCTGGGCTTCTTCAACCTCCACTCCACCACTCAGCCCTTGGCTCCTGGCTTCTGCCTGGATAGAAGAAATCAGACTATAAGTACAAGAGGATGTGGAAAACATAGAGACTTGTGCAATAACCTCCCTGGCAGCATTTATTGAGACCACCCGCTCTCTAGACTGATTTTACATAAACTACTTGCCTATATTTGCCTATATATAAGGAAACACATTTCCAAAAATTTTAGCCCCGAGTACATGCTAAGTAAGAAAGAAAATATGGTTGCCAAAGGTGAACAACCTCTTTAAATGTTTCCTACAAAAAAGAGTTGATTTTAATCGATAGATCTTGGAATAATAAGCATTTCCCAAATTGGATGTGTGTAAAGAAAGTGTTCCTGTACTGAGATAATCTTATAAATGTGTCCCTGCTGTGTACTGTGTAATGGCTGTGTCTGACCGTACAGGGACATGATTTGATCATACCACAGCTCCTGAGCAGGAGGAGAAGCAAAAGAGTATACAGACATTACAGCACGGGATCACAGGGGGAGCAAAAGAGAATACAGACAGGACAGCATGGGATCACAGCTGATTCATTTTTGTGCGGTAAACCATTTCACTGCCTGTTTTCAAACAATGTTTTACTTCAAAGAAAGAACCAGTTTTGATCCCATCCTGTCCCATCTGTATACTCTTTTGCTTCCCCCTGCCCAGGAGCTGTGGTATGATCAGGCCATGTTCCTGCACGGTCAGACACGGCCATTACACAGTACACAGCAGGGACACATTTATAAGATTATCTCAGCACAGGAACATTTTATTTACACACATCCAAATGTGGAGCTTATTATTTTTCCAAGATCTATTGATTTAAAATCAACTTTTGTTCAAGGGAAAAAACCCTTTAAGGTTAAGGTGTTCTGTATTTGTAAATTTTTGCATAGCAAAGAATCTGAATAGATGATAAGCAATGTATTTTAGAGACTGGGAAGTAGCAATTATTATGTAAATGTGAATTTCCCTGTACTTTATGACATGGACCATTACATGTCGGATTCACTAATATTTACGCATTCTGATTGCATGATACTCAGGCAATGGGGTGGAGAATGGAATGAGCTGCAATCTTCTACTGGACCACAAGAGGGCCTGCTAACTCTACAAACAGTAAGGTATAGCCCCCGTTTCAGGTACCACTGTGGATCCTCCTTGGTTCTATTAACTAGGTGATGACTGCGTCATTTACCCCTCTTCCTGACCGGGCACATATTCAGGTTTTATCATGAATGCATTTTTAATGCCTCTGTAATTTTTTCATGTTCAGATATTAAAAAAAGTTTGCCTCTTGTTTTTTTTGCGACACACGGGACTTCATTTTTGTATTTTTTTTTGCTGATAACAAACAGGCAATCTCTGCATGTGTTACGGCTATCGAACAGCCATGAGACAAGCAGCCGCCGGGACTCAAATATATTTTTCGATCATGCTGAAGTCACTTGGTTAGCACCCGAGCATGCTCGGATAACACCTTATCTGAGCACGTTGGCTCATCACTATTATAAATGTATATTTTTATTTTACTCACTTATAAAGCACCATTATTTTCACAGCACTTTACACACATTATCATCACTGTCCTCATTGGGGCTCACAATCTAGATTCCTTATCAGTATGTATTTTGTAGTGTGGAGGAAACCCACGCAAACACGGGGAGAACATGGAGACTCTGTGCAGATGTCGTCCTAGGTGGGATTTGAATCCAGGACCCAAGCGCTGCAAGGCTGCGGTGCTAACCACTGAGCCACCATGCTGCCAATTATTCATATTTATTTACTTATATTGTGGAAGGTTGACTCACTCAGCTGCTCACAGAGGTAGACACAGGAACATTTCTTCTGCTGGTTTATTTAAATAATGACATAAACCAATGCAGGGCTCAGCAAAATAAACGTGGCCTTTCTGGCAAAACCGGGAAATAAAAAGATAACGTTTAGCACAGTCCTTGGAATCTGCCCACTCAATGGTGCGGCAAGCATGGTGACATTTGGGATAGACCCCCATTGCCTGATATGTCACATCATGCCTGCGGCCCCTCGCTGGGTTGACAGTCCACACTGCAGGCCTGATATGTAAAATAGGCAGAATGCTGACCTAGAATGCAGTCTATTGGTTCAGGGGACTTATGACACCAAGTGGCTAAATGTCCAGGATTGTTACATTGCCAACAGACCACATCCTTAACAACAGTCTTTGGGGCACCCTCAGTGGAATTTAGACTTCCCCCGTTTGTGGCTCTAGACCCCCTACGTAGTAAGTACCCCCTTTTGGGTATTCCAGTATGGGGAAGTGATGATGGCTTATTTCTCTAGGGATTTCTCGACAAACTGATACCTTTCCACTAAGCCAACCAAGCCGTTCGCATTCCGAATGTTGACTTGGGCAACCCAGGTCTGCACCAGCTTAGGAAAGGAGTGGATGAATCTGTCTATCACCACATGCTCGACCATCTGGGCAGAAGTGAAAGACTCTGGCTGCAACTACTTCTGGACTAGACATAGCAAGTCAAATATCTGAGAACGAGGTGGTTTGTCGCCGGCATATTCCCAGTGGTGGACTCGTTGGACTCTAACCGACATAATTTCTCCCAGGTGTGCCAAGACTTCAGTTTTTAACTTGGCGTATTCCTTGGCATCCTGCAGTGTCATAAGTCATAATACGCCTTTTAGGGTTCACCTGTCAAATATGGCGCAAGCACCTACACCCACTCCTCTGGCTGGTCACTTCCGATCAGCCATCTTCTTGAAAAAATGAAAAAGGCTTCCACATCATTCCCCGGCATGGCCCGTCTTATCATCTTCTGGATGTGTGAGTCGTCATGTGGACTTGGGGAGGGGGCTACCGGCCTCCCACAAACCGCCTCTGCGAGGAGCTCAATCTGCTGCTGTTGTTGGTGTTTGTCTTGTTGCTGCTGTTGTTGAGGCTGCTGCTGGAGCTGCTGCTGGAGCTGCTGAATCTGTTGCTTAAGCACCTTACCTTTCTCCTGATGTGCGAGCTTTTGCTGCTGTGCAAGCTGTTGCTACTGTTGTGCTTTCACAAGGTGCTTAATCAGGTCCTCCAAGCTGTTTGACTTTGCTTCCTGACTCACATGCCAACTTCATCCAAGACATGCAGATTATCCATAGCAGCAACACGTGTTCCTAGAACGGTGCCTGCAGACGAAACACCAACTGTGTAAACCTAAAAGACCTTGCACCAGACCCATAGTGAAACCTAAGTCCGCAGGATCATAGGAAGAGGGTCATAGACCAGAGGTGCATAGATAATAGAGGTACAACAAAGATATATAAACCAATAGAATTTTATTAAAGTATCAAATATACAGCACAAATAATAACCAAAAGTGACATAGTTGGGACAAAAACAGGTATTTGAGAAAAAACAGCTAAAAGGTAGCATGTAATAGATGGTAAAAATACAGTGCTTAAGATGCCATGAAAGAAAATAAGAGCGACCTACTCTGACTGCAGACCCGTAGCTATACGGTAGTACTCTGGGGTAATATTTTGAGTGTGCACATGTTGTAAAGGATGGTTAATATACCCCAGTGGTGTGCTCCTGGGTATGATAATTAGCAGGAGGTGTCAAGGCACAGACAGCAATTTAAAGACGGCAGAGTTATAAGTGCTGTAGAAGGATTTAAAATAGTGAGCTGTTACCTTGAGACATGGTTGCAGTGTGTAGCAGGGGGCTGCAGGCAGAGAGGAACGAACCTCAAAACACCAACTGTGGTAGGTTGACTCACTCAGCTGCTCACAGTGGTAGACACAGGAACGTTTTTTTCTGTTGGTTTATTTAAATCATGGCAAAAACCAGTGCAGGGTTCAAAAAAATAAACATCTCCTTTCTGGAAAAAACAGGAAATAAAGTGATATCATATAGCACAGTCCTTATGCCTGTGGGAATCAGCCCGCTCAGGGTACAATCAGCAGAGTACAGCACAGTTGAACATAAACCCTTCTCTGGCACTTCTTGCCTCAAGACCCACAGAGAGATAAAAAAACTGAGTGGTCAGACATTTAACTTACTGAACCCGCACCCTTGGGGTGGAGATATGGTGAGCAACCATTTCACCCATCCTTACAGCCACTCACAAAAAACCCAAACCGGTCATGGCCTATTAAACCCTCTCAGTACCTAACATGCTGGATTTTAACTTCTGGGTTCTCACATCACGGAAGACAGCAATCTTTCTGATACATATCTCCCCTCACTTACATTGACAGTGACCCTATCACAGTATATATAGATGTGCTCAAAAGTTTACATACCCCGGCAGAATTTTTGCTTTCTTGGCCTTTTTTCAGGGAATATGATTGATAACACCAAAACTTTTTCTCCACTCATGGTGAGTGGCTGAGTGAAGCCATTTATTGTCAAACTACTGTGTTTTCTCTTTTTAAATCATAATGACATCCCAAAACATCCAAATGACCCTGATCACAAGTTCACATACCCCATTTCTTAATACCATGTATTGCCCCCTCTAACATCAATGACTGTTATGGTTCTCAATGGCAAGAGAACATAGCCCAGCATACATAGGAACTAGCTCTTGGAAGGATGGAAACTTAAACTGACCATGAACTAAACCTGCCGCACAACTAACAGTAGCCGGGTAGCGTAGCCTGCGTTTTATCCCTAGACGCCCAGCGCCGGCCGGAGGACTAACTAATCCTGGCAGAGGAAAATATAGTCCTGGCTCACCTCTAGAGAAATTTCCCCGAAAGGCAGACAGAGGCCCCCACATATATTGGCGGTGATTTAAGATGAAAATGACAAACGTAGTATGAAAATAGGTTTAGCAAAATCGAGGTCCGCTTACTAGATAGCAGGAAGACAGAAAGGGCACTTTCATGGTCAGCTGAAAACCCTATCAATACACCATCCTGAAATTACTTTAAGACTCTAGTATTAACTCATAACATCAGAGTGGCAATTTCAGATCACAAGAGCTTTCCAGACACAGAAACGAAACTGCAGCTGTGAACTGGAACAAAATGCAAAAAACAAACAAGGACAAAAGTCCGACTTAGCTGGAAGTTGTCTGGTAGCAGGAACATGCACAGAAAGGCTTCTGATTACAATGTTGACCGGCATGGAAGTGACAGAGGAGCAAGGTTAAATAGCGACTCCCACATCCTGATGGGAACAGGTGAACAGAGGGGATGATGCACACAAGTTCAATTCCACCAGTGGCCACCGGGGGAGCCCAAAATCCAATTTCACAACAGTACCCCCCCCTCAAGGAGGGGGCACCGAACCCTCACCAGAACCACCAGGGCGATCAGGATGAGCCCTATGAAAGGCACGGACCAGATCGGAGGCATGAACATCAGAGGCAGTCACCCAAGAATTATCCTCCTGACCGTATCCCTTCCATTTGACCAGATACTGGAGTTTCCGTCTGGAAACACGGGAGTCCAAGATTTTTTCCACAACGTACTCCAACTCGCCCTCAACCAACACCGGAGCAGGAGGCTCAACGGAAGGCACAACCGGTACCTCATACCTGCGCAGCAATGACCGATGAAAAACATTATGAATAGAAAAAGATGCAGGGAGGTCCAAACGGAAGGACACAGGGTTAAGAATCTCCAATATCTTGTACGGGCCGATGAACCGAGGCTTAAACTTAGGAGAAGAAACCCTCATAGGGACAAAACGAGAAGACAACCACACCAAGTCCCCGACACAAAGCCGAGGACCAACCCGACGCCGGCGGTTGGCAAAAAGCTGAGTCTTCTCCTGGGACAACTTCAAATTGTCCACCACCTGCCCCCAAATCTGATGCAACCTCTCCACCACAGCATCCACTCCAGGACAATCCGAAGATTCCACCTGACCGGAGGAAAATCGAGGATGAAACCCCGAATTACAGAAAAAAGGAGACACCAAGGTGGCAGAGCTGGCCCGATTATTGAGGGCAAACTCCGCTAAAGGCAAAAAAGCAACCCAATCATCCTGATCTGCAGACACAAAACACCTCAAATATGTCTCCAAAGTCTGATTCGTCCGCTCGGTCTGGCCATTAGTCTGAGGATGGAAAGCAGACGAGAAAGACAAATCTATGCCCATCCTAGCACAGAATGCCCGCCAAAATCTAGACACGAATTGGGTTCCTCTGTCAGAAACGATATTCTCCGGAATACCATGCAAACGAACCACATTTTGAAAAAACAGAGGAACCAACTCGGAAGAAGAAGGCAACTTAGGCAGGGGAACCAAATGGACCATCTTAGAGAAACGGTCACACACCACCCAGATGACAGACATCTTCTGAGAAACAGGAAGATCCGAAATAAAATCCATCGAGATGTGCGTCCAAGGCCTCTTCGGGATAGGCAAGGGCAACAACAATCCACTAGCCCGAGAACAACAAGGCTTGGCCCGAGCACAAACGTCACAAGACTGCACAAAGCCTCGTACATCTCGTGACAGGGAAGGCCACCAGAAGGACCTTGCCACCAAATCCCTGGTACCAAAGATTCCAGGATGACCTGCCAACGCAGAAGAATGAACCTCAGAAATGACTTTACTGGTCCAATCATCAGGAACAAACAGTCTACCAGGTGGGCAACGATCAGGTCTATCCGCCTGAAAATCCTGCAAGGCCCGCCGCAGGTCTGGAGAAACGGCAGACAATATCACTCCATCCTTAAGGATACCTGTAGGTTCAGAATTACCAGGGGAGTCAGGCTCAAAACTCCTAGAAAGGGCATCCGCCTTAACATTCTTAGAACCCGGTAGGTATGACACCACAAAATTAAACCGAGAGAAAAACAACGACCAGCGCGCCTGTCTAGGATTCAGGCGTCTGGCGGACTCAAGATAAATTAAATTTTTGTGGTCGGTCAATACCACCACCTGATGTCTAGCCCCCTCAAGCCAATGACGCCACTCCTCAAAAGCCCACTTCATGGCCAAAAGCTCCCGATTCCCAATATCATAATTCCGCTCGGCGGGCGAAAATTTACGAGAAAAAAAAGCACAAGGTTTCATCACGGAGCAGTCGGAACTTCTTTGCGACAAAACCGCCCCAGCTCCGATTTCAGAAGCGTCGACCTCAACCTGAAAAGGAAGAGCAACATCAGGCTGACGCAACACAGGGGCGGAAGAAAAGCGGCGCTTAAGCTCCCGAAAGGCCTCCACAGCAGCAGGGGACCAATCAGCAACATCAGCACCCTTCTTAGTCAAATCAGTCAATGGTTTAACAACATCAGAAAAACCAGCAATAAATCGACGATAAAAGTTAGCAAAGCCCAAAAATTTCTGAAGACTCTTAAGAGAAGAGGGTTGCGTCCAATCACAAATAGCCCGAACCTTGACAGGATCCATCTCGATGGAAGAGGGGGAAAAAATGTATCCCAAGAAGGAAATCTTTTGAACCCCAAAAACGCACTTAGAACCCTTCACACACAAGGAATTAGACCGCAAAACCTGAAAAACCCTCCTGACCTGCTGGACATGAGAGTCCCAGTCATCCGAAAAAATCAGAATATCATCCAGATACACGATCATAAATTTATCCAAATAATCACGGAAAATGTCATGCATAAAGGACTGAAAGACTGAAGGGGCATTTGAAAGGCCAAAAGGCATCACCAAATACTCAAAGTGGCCCTCGGGCGTATTAAATGCGGTTTTCCACTCATCCCCCTGCTTAATTCGCACCAAATTATACGCCCCACGGAGATCTATCTTAGAGAACCACTTGGCCCCCTTTATGCGAGCAAACAAATCAGTCAGCAGTGGCAACGGATATTGATATTTAACCGTGATTTTATTCAAAAGCCGATAATCAATACACGGCCTCAAAGAGCCATCTTTCTTAGACACAAAGAAAAAACCGGCTCCTAAGGGAGATGACGAAGGACGAATATGTCCCTTTTCCAAGGACTCCTTTATATATTCTCGCATAGCAGCATGTTCAGGCACAGACAGATTAAATAAACGACCCTTAGGGTATTTACTACCCGGAATCAAATCTATGGCACAATCGCACTCCCGGTGCGGAGGTAATGAACCAAGCTTAGGTTCTTCAAAAACGTCACGATAGTCAGACAAGAATTCAGGAATCTCAGAGGGAATAGATGACGAAATGGAAACCAAAGGTACGTCCCCATGCATCCCCTTACATCCCCAGCTTAACACAGACATAGCGTTCCAGTCGAGGACTGGGTTATGAGATTGCAGCCATGGCAATCCAAGCACCAACACATCATGTAGATTATACAGCACAAGAAAGCGAATAATCTCCTGATGATCCGGATTAATTAGCATAGTTACTTGTGTCCAGTATTGTGGTTTATTACTAGCCAATGGGGTGGAGTCAATCCCCTTCAGAGGTATAGGAGTTTCAAGAGGCTCTAAATCATACCCACAGCGTTTGGCAAAGGACCAATCCATAAGACTCAAAGCGGCGCCAGAGTCGACATAGGCATCCGCGGTAATAGATGATAAAGAACAAATCAGGGTCACAGATAGAATAAACTTAGACTGAAAAGTGCCAATTGAAACTGACTTATCAAGCTTCTTAGTACGCTTAGAGCATGCTGATATAACATGAGTTGAATCACCACAATAAAAGCACAACCCATTTTTTCGTCTAAAATTCTGCCGTTCGCTTCTGGACAGAATTCTATCACATTGCATATTCTCTGGCGTCTTCTCAGTAGACACCGCCAAATGGTGCACAGGTTTGCGCTCCCGCAGACGTCTATCGATCTGGATAGCCATTGTCATGGACTCATTCAGACCCGCAGGCACAGGGAACCCCACCATAACATCCTTAACGGCATCAGAGAGACCCTCTCTGAAATTCGCCGCCAGGGCGCACTCATTCCACTGAGTAAGCACAGACCATTTACGGAATTTTTGGCAGTATATTTCAACTTCATCTTGCCCCTGAGATAGGGACATCAAGGCTTTTTCCGCCTGAAGCTCTAAATGAGGTTCCTCATAAAGCAACCCCAAGGCCAGAAAAAACGCATCCACATTGAGCAACGCAGGATCCCCTGGAGCCAATGCAAAAGCCCAATCTTGAGGGTCGCCCCGGAGCAAGGAAATCACAATCCTGACCTGCTGAGCAGGATCTCCAGCAGAGCGAGATTTCAGGGACAAAAACAACTTGCAATTATTTTTGAAATTTTGAAAGCAAGATCTATTCCCCGAGAAAAATTCAGGCAAAGGAATTCTAGGTTCAGATATAGGAACATGAACAACAAAATCTTGTAAATTTTGAACTTTCGTGGTGAGATTATTCAAACCTGCAGCTAAACTCTGAATATCCATTTTAAACAGGTGAACACAGAGCCATTCCAGGATTAGAAGGAGAGAGAGAGAGGAAGGCTGCAATATAGGCAGACTTGCAAGTGATTCAATTGAAAGCACACTCAGAACTGAAGGAAAAAAAAAAAAAAAAATTTCAGCAGACTTATTTTTTCTCTCCTTTCTCTGCCAATTAATTTAACCCTTTGTGGGCCGGTCAAACTGTTATGGTTCTCAATGGCAAGAGAACATAGCCCAGCATACATAGGAACTAGCTCTTGGAAGGATGGAAACTTAAACTGACCATGAACTAAACCTGCCGCACAACTAACAGTAGCCGGGTAGCGTAGCCTGCGTTTTATCCCTAGACGCCCAGCGCCGGCCGGAGGACTAACTAATCCTGGCAGAGGAAAATATAGTCCTGGCTCACCTCTAGAGAAATTTCCCCGAAAGGCAGACAGAGGCCCCCACATATATTGGCGGTGATTTAAGATGAAAATGACAAACGTAGTATGAAAATAGGTTTAGCAAAATCGAGGTCCGCTTACTAGATAGCAGGAAGACAGAAAGGGTACTTTCATGGTCAGCTGAAAACCTTATCAATACACCATCCTGAAATTACTTTAAGACTCTAGTATTAACTCATAACATCAGAGTGGCAATTTCAGATCACAAGAGCTTTCCAGACACAGAAACGAAACTGCAGCTGTGAACTGGAACAAAATGCAAAAAACAAACAAGGACAAAAGTCCGACTTAGCTGGAAGTTGTCTGGTAGCAGGAACATGCACAGAAAGGCTTCTGATTACAATGTTGACCGGCATGGAAGTGACAGAGGAGCAAGGTTAAATAGCGACTCCCACATCCTGATGGGAACAGGTGAACAGAGGGGATGATGCACACAAGTTCAATTCCACCAGTGGCCACCGGGGGAGCCCAAAATCCAATTTCACAACAAATGACAGCTTGAAGTCTTTTGTGGTAGTTGTGGATGAGGTTCTTTATTTTCTCAGATGGTAAAGCTGCCCACTCTTCTTGGCAAAAAGCCTCCAGTTCCTGTAAATTCCTGGGCTGTCTAGCATGAACTGCGCTCTTGAGATCTCCCCAAAGTGGCTCAATGATATTGAGGTCAGGGGACTGAGATGGCCACTCCAGAACCTTCACTTTGTTCTGCTGTAGCCAATGTGGCCTTGTGTTTTGGATCGTTGTCATGTTGGAACGTCCAAGTACATCCCATGCGCAGCTTCTGAGCAGATGAATGCAAATTTGCCACCAGTATTTGCAGGTAACGTGTTGTATTCATTTTTGCTTCACCTTTGACCAAGTTTCCTGTACCTTTGTAGCTCACACATCCCCAAAATATCAGCGATCCACCTCTGTGCTTTACAGTAGGAATGGTTTTCCTTTCATCATAGGCCTTGTTGACCGCTCTCCAATTGTAACATTTATGGTTGTGGCCAAAAAGTTCAATTTTAGTCTCATCACTCCAAATTACCTAGTTCCAGAAGTTTTGAGGCTTGTCGCTGTGCTTTTTTGCGTATTGTTGGCTAGATACTTTGTGGTATTTGCACAGTAATGGCTTTCTTCTGGTGACTCAACCATGCAGCCTTTTTTTCTTGAAGTGCCTCCTTATTGTGCATTTTGAAACAGCCACACCGCTAGTTTTCAGAGAGTCCAGTATTTCAGCTGATGTTATTTGTGGTTTTTTCTTTGCATCCCAACCAATTTTCCTGGCAGTTGTGGACGACATTTTTGTTGATCTACCTAACTGTGGTTTTGTTTTTACAGAGCTCCTGATTTTCTATTTGTTAATCACAGTTTGAACGCTGTTGACTGGCATTATCAATTACTTGGATATCTTTTTGTATCCATTTCCTGTTTTGTACAGTTCAACTACCTTTTCCCGTAGATCCGTTGACAATTCTTTTGCTTTCCCCATAACTCACAATCCAGAAACGTCAGTGGCTGGATGAAAGATGCAAGAGTCTGTCTGGATCCCAGAAACTCACTCAGCTTTTATGCACATGCACTGATTACAAGCAAACAGGTCACAAGTGAGGATGTTACCACCTTTAGTAGCCATTCAAACCCATTTGTGTCAACTTCTTTGCATGTTATCAGGCCAAAATCACCAGGGTATGTGAACTTTTGATCAGGGTCATTTGGATGTTTTGGGTTGTCATTATGATTTAAAAAGAGAAAACACAGTAGTTAGACAATAAATGGCTTCACCCAACCACTAACCATGAGTGGAGGAAAAGTTTTGGTGTTATCATTCATATTCTCTGAAAAAAGGCCAAGAAAGCCAAAATTCTGCCGGGATATGTAAACTTTTGAGCACAACGGTATATGTGTATATATTTTTTTGTCTAGAAGCAGTAATTTAAACTGGAAGTGTATATATATTTTCTGTTTATTTATTTTTTTAATTTTTGCTTTTTTAAATTATATATGTGTAATTTTTATTTACTCATCTTTTCTTTCATTTATCTTGTACATTGTGCTCCCATAAGGTCTTAATAGATATTTAGGGGTGGCCATTTAACATATCCATGCATTTTTATTTTTTCTCATTTCCCCTGTAACTGGTAAATTAGCCCCAGTTACAGGGAAATTTGAACATTCCTTGAGATGCACTGAGTGGTAATGCTCCTGGAAGGCCTTGATCCACCTAATCTTCCTGAAGCCTCTGTCTCCTGAGTAATACTATAGAGGTCCCCGCTGACAGAACTGATTTGGTAGTAATGACACTTCCTGTTAGGTAATAGTAACAGTTATTTCCAGGAGTAACAGAGGAGCAATGTAAGCGCTGCGGAATATGTTGGCGCTATATAAATACAATTATTATTATTATTATGTAAAGAGGCTCTGCTTTGGCTATTTCACAGAGAATACATTTATTTACTACACGCCATAATATTTAGATTTTTAGTGGATACAGCTTTATCCATACTATGAAATCTGCGCAGACACAAGACCCTGGAATACCAGTGTTTATTTCAGCTTACAGCTGAACTTTATTAGAAGATTTCTGCACCTACTGAGGATAAAATCACATAAACATGTAATAATTTACAGAATTGCGCTGATAGCTTAGTAGTCTTTGACCCTAATATATCATATATGATAGCAACAAGATACCTGCTTCTACAAATAGCGCCACTCTCATCCGTGGCCAAATGTGGTATTACATCGTACTCACAATCAAGTAAATAGATCAACAAATATGGCCGAGAAAAAAAGAGTCTTTCTTGAGATTAAACGTTTAATTGAAGAAATCATGGAAATAATACAATGGTTTAAAGATTCAGCAGCATCAATATAAATACTTTATGTAAACTTCACATGGAGGAGACTGAAGATATGAGAACGGTGAGACCCCGGCAAATAGATAATGATAGTGGATGAGTAGCGAGACGGCCGTCTTCATTTCTGTAGGCCACTTCAGTAGGATGATATGCTGGGATCACTGTTGGTGGCTCCGGCAGCCCATGTTCTGCAGGTAGACGTCCCCGCTGCTCTGTTGCTGCTCCTTGCAACTTCTCTTCGACCCACATACAACCTTAGAAAGTATGGATGAAAAAAGTGATCAGTGAGTGCATCACATAAAGAGCAAAGGTAAGAGCAGACGTGTGAGGAGATGGACATTCTGCCATGTTCCTCCTTGAAGACACATGCATTGTTGCAGTGTATTCTAATGTGTATTGTGACATTTGCTATCCCTGACAGTGGGAAGAGATAGGGTTAATATTTGGGACTAGTCCAGAGTGGGAGGGGAGAAGGTGAAGGAACAGAGTTTAGGGACAGGAAGTTAGATAGGGCCCATTGTGCAGTACTAGCCGACCAATGGTTTGATTAGCGAGCATAATCGTATGACGTCCCCAGGTGTCCCTGATGTGCGGGGAGACAGAGGCAGTGGATAGCAGGTTCCTGAGTATAGAGGGAGTGGGAAAGAGAGAAGTGACCGAAGGACACAGCGATGCACTGGAGAGAGGACACCTAGGAAGTAGGGTCCAGAGTTCATAACTCAGAGAGGTAAGGGGCCAGGATGGAACAGGGAACGTGAGACCAGGAGAGGTGTATGAGAAGATGTTGAAGATGCTCCATGTGTTATAGGAAACATTCGTGAAGTGATGCACCCGCCATCTATTGTACATAGTCCCAAGTTGATGTTTAGTAAAAGACTGTTTGTTATTGGCTGGTGGTCTCCCTCATTGAGCTGTTCAACATCCGGTCCTGGCCAGCCAAAGTCACCGGCATCATGCGGCCTGCAGGGGCGTAGCGCCCCCATAGACGAATCCACACACCCAGCCAGGACCCCATCTTCATATAATGTTCCGGGGTGTAAGAGACGAGTACCTCACCCATGACTACTGCCCCACGCCACGTTACACTTCACACCCCAAATCATTTACTCACCATGACTACAAAGCTGACCAAAACCAGGAACAGAACGATACTGAGCAAGACTATGACAGCGATCTGCCAGGGACAGGGGGCATTATTGCCTGAGGAAGAGAAAGAGTGCATGTCACTAGTAATAGCTATCTATTATCTATCTATCTATTGTCTATCTATCTATCTATCTATCTATCTATCTATTATCTATCTATCTATCTATCTATCTATCTATTATCTATCTATTATCTATCTATCTATCTATCTATCTTTCTATCTATTATATCTCTCTCTGTCTATCTATCTATTATCAATCTATCTATTATCTATCTATCTATTATCTATCTATCTATTATCTATCTATCTATTATCTATCTATTATCTATCTATTATCTATCTATCTATTGTCTATCTATCTATCTATCTATCTATCTATCTATCTATCTATTATCTATCTATCCATCTATCTATCTATTATATCTCTCTCTGTCTATCTATCTATTATCAATCTATCTATTATCTATCTATTATCTATCTATCTATTTATCTATCATTATCTATCATCTATTATCTATCTATCTATCTATCTATCTATCTATCAATTATCTGTCATCTATCTATTATCTATCTATTATCTATTATCTATCTATTATGTATCTATCATCTATTTATTATCTATCTGTTATCTATCTATCATCTATCTATTATTTATGATCTGTCTATCGATCTAATATTTTTAGTTACACAATAATATTGTATTCCACCTTACTGCAGACATATAGTTATGGTTCAGTCTACATATCACTCATATATACATGTTAATGTCCTCACAAACTCGAACCAAACTCTGGAGTTAATGTCTTTATAACACTCATAGTGATAATTCTCATTCTCTGGTTAATATATATATATATACAGTATATACATCAGCACAAGCTCTTCTTACCAACTCCGCACTGGCACCATCCTCCTGCAATGTAAAAGAAGAGTATTAGAAATGATTGATATCCGTCACACATGTCTGTAGAAAACCCCTCAACAGGCAGTTATCCTTAAGACTATGTTCACACGTTCCGTTTTTTCTGCAGGCAAAATTTGCTCTCTTGGCAGTAAAGAAGTTGCTTACAAAAAGGAGGTTTGCTGGATTTTTTGGTGCAAGTTTAATGTCATTTGTCTACAGTCCATGCTTAATAAAGTAAGTTTTATTCACCAAAAATGCAGCAAAAACTCAGCAAAAAAGCAGGGTCTGTGTTATCCAAATGTTTGCATTTCCTCATTACTTTCTATGGTGAAAAAACGCTGTGAAAACAGAGAAAGAGATGACAGATTTAAAAAAGCAGCAGCTTTCTAATTCAGTCAGGAAAAAAATGTGCACGTGAGCCTTGTGAAATCTCATGGCTTTTACTGGAATTATGAAAAACAGCTTTTAATTTTTCATAAAAAAAATGCAGCAAAAAGTCAACATGTGAACATAGCCTTAATCTAAGTCTTCAGGAATCAGAAATACACACAGTAAGTGTCAAGGGTCAGACAATATTATAAATCAGAAACAGCACTGCTTTCATCTATGGACAGAAGTGACATGGGCAAGTGGGGGAAAAGCGGGAAGACTAAAGGTTTACGATCTATCTATCTATCTATCTTTCTATCTATTATCTATCTATCTATCTATCTATCTATCTATCTATCATCTATCTATTATCTATCTATCTATTATCTATCTGTCTATCTATCTATCTTTCTATCTATCTATTATCTATCATCTATTATCTATCATCTATCTATTATCTATCTATTATCTATTTATCTATCATCTATCTATTATCTATCTATCTATCTATTATCTATCTAACTATTATCTATCTATCATCTATCTATCTATTATCTATCTATCTATCTATCTATCTATTATCTATCTATCATCTATTATCTATCTATTATCTATTTTTATCTATATATTATCTATCTATCTATCATCTATCTATCTATTATCTATCATCTATCTATCTATTGTTTATCTATATATTATCTATTTATCTATTATCTATCTATATATTATCTATCTCTCTATTGTCTATATATTATCTATCTATCTATCTATCTATCTATCTATTATCTATATATCTATTATCTATCTATCTATCTATCTATCTATTATCTATCTATCTATTATATATCTATTATCTATCTATTATCAATATATTATCTATTATCTATCTATTATCTATCTATCTATCTATCTATCTATCTATCTATCTATTATCTATCTGTTATCTATTTATCTATCTATCTATCTATCTATCTATCTATCTATCTATTATCTGTCTAATATCTATATATATATATATATATATATATATATATATGTTGTAAATAAACTTTGCTAATCTGAAAAGTCTATTTTGAGACACTTGACAAACCTCTTTCTACTACGCTGAGCTCTGCTACGTCCAGTCTCTAGTTCCGCAGTGCCGAGGACCTACCTGTGAGCTGGAGACAGATCAGAAGAGCTATGGGGAGGTAGAAAGTCATTTTGAAGCTGGTGACGTCCAGTGTTGTTTGTTTGTTAATAACATTTTACAAGAGTTTATAAAGCCATCAGCCTCGGGGATATCGGTCCCTCCTCTCCTGGGATCAGGTAGAAACAGGTTTCTCATCTTCCATCCCCGGCTGATTCTGATTTAATATTAGCTGCTGTTTCCCAGCCTTGACATGACATGACATAGACATGGGATAAGGCAACATGACATTCCTGACAGTCACCTGTCCCCCATCCTGTCATCACCACACATTCCTGCATGGTTTTTCGTCATTAGCCCATCTCCAAGTGTCAGCGTGCCAGATATAATTGGTATTGTTTAGGTATCAGTGATACTCCCTAATAGCAGCATTTGATATAATTAGAGCATGTGATTTTCCATACCTTATAGCAGGATGAGAAATCATACACTATTGGGATTACTATAAAGTAAACAGAAACAGCTTTATTTTTACTTTCTAGTAAAGGAAAAAAAATGTGAAGGGAAAATAGTAAAATTACTGTAAGGTCAAAAAATGCTGACACAGCGAATACAAACCTTAAAGATCTGTAATTTCAGAACCAGCTTGCTCTGAGGATAGCTATTCATTTATGAAATTGCAGTAGCTCCATATTACAAGTTTGGTTTATCAGGGCTCAGCAGGGTAGGGAAAGCTGCTCAGCAGGGGAGGGAAAGTGGCTCAGCAGAGGAGGGAAAGTGGCTCAGCAGAGGAGGGAAAGTGGCTCAGCAGGGGAGGGAAAGTGGCTCAGCAGAGGAGGGAAAGTGGCTCAGCAGGGGAGGGAAGGTGGCTCTGCAGAGGAGGAACAGTGGCCCTGCAGGGGAGGGAAAGTGGCTCAGCAGTATAGGGAAAGTGGCTCAGCAGGGGAGGGAAAGTGGCTCAGCAGAGGAGGGAAAGTGGCTCAGCAGGGGAGGGAAGGTGGCTCTGCAGAGGAGGAACAGTGGCTCTGCAGGGGAGGGAAAGTGGCTCAGCAGTATACGGAAAGTGGCTCAGAAGGAGAATGACACTTGCTCAGCATAGAAGAGACATTTCCTCAGCAGGGGAGGTACAGTGGCTCAGCAGGGGAGGGACAGTGGCTCATTAGGGGAGGGACAGTGGCTCAGCAGGAGAGGTTCAATGACTCATTGTGCAATGCTATTTTTCTACATGATCAGTGGGTTTAGGTTTAACCAAGTCTACATTTTTAGGTAGGGTGCACGCTCTACGCTTGTATATGTGACATTTTTGCCAAATTTCATCAGAACATGTCCCTGTTAAGCCACTTTTTTGCTACAGAACAACTGACCCTCTCTTGCTAAGACACTGTCTTTCCCCTGCTGAGCCACTAATGGTCCTCTGCTTAGTCAGTGTCCTTCCCCTGCTGAGCTACTGATGGATGGTCCTCTGCTTAGCCAGTCTCCATCCCCTGCTGAACCACTGGTGGTCCTTTGCTTAGCCAGCTTCCATCCCCTGCTGAGCCACTGGTGGTCCTCTGCTTAGCCAGTCTCCATCCCCTGCTGAGCCACTGGTGGTCCTCTGCTTAGTTAGTGTCCATCCCCTACTGAGCAACTGGTGGTCCTCTGCTTAGTTAGCTTCCATCCTCTGCTGAGCCACTGGTGGTACTCTGCTTAGTTAGCGTCCATCCCCTGCTGAGCCACTGCTGGTACTCTGCTTAGTTAGCGTCCATCCCCTGCTGAGCCACTGGTGGTCCTCTGCTTAGTTAGCGTCCATCCTCTGCTGAGCCACTGGTGGTACTCTGCTTAGTTAGCGTCCTTCCCCTGCTGAGCCACTGCTGGTACTCTGCTTAGTAAGTGTCCATCCCTGTTGTGAATTTGGATTCTGGGCTCCCCCGGTGGCCGCTTGTGGAATTGGACTTGTCATCCTCTTTCCTGTTTCACCTGGTTCCATCAGTAGTGGGTGTCGCTATTTAAGCTCATTTCTCTGGTGGTTTCTTGCCGGTCAACAATGTTATCTGATGCCTCTCAGTGCTTGTTCCTGCTTCTAGACAACTACTAGATAAGTTGGACTTTTGTCCATGTTTCGTTTTGCCTATTTGTTCCAGTTCACAGCTGAAGTTTTGTTACTGTGTCTGGAAAGCTCTCGTTGATCAGGGATTGCTACTCTGGCGTTATGAGTTAATGCCAGAGTTTAAGGTAATCTCTGGATGGTGTTTTGTTAGTGTTTTTCTGCTGACCATGAAAGTATACTATCTGTCTTCTGCTATCTAGTAAGCGGACCTCAAATTTGCTAAGACTATTTTCCTGCTGCGTTTGTTGTTTCATCTGAACTCACCGTCATTATATGTGGGGGGCTACTGTCTTCTTTGGAATATTTCTCTAGAGGTGAGCCAGGTCTTATATTTCCCTCTGCTAGCTATTTAGGTCTTAGGCCAGAGCTGGGCATCTAGCGATAAATAGGAAATGCTACCTGGCTATTTCTAGTTGCGCGGCAGGCTTAGTTCATGGTCAGTATAGTTCCATCTTCCGAGAGCTTGTCCCTCTATAGGCTTGCTATGATCTCTGCCTGCAGAGATCATGACAGTTTGACCGGCCACTAAAGTGTTAAAGACCCAGGTTGAGAAAGGAGAGTTATAAGAAGTCTGCTGGAAATTTTTTTTTTTTTTTTTTTTTTCCCTCCAGTCTGCCTTGCTGCAGTCTTTTTTCTCTCTCTCCTCCTAATCTCTGTATGGCTCTGTGTGCACCTGACAATAATGGATCTCCAGAGTGTAACTGCGGGTTTGAATAATCTCATCACGAAAGTACAAAATTTACAAGATTTTGTGGTACATGCTCCGGTATCTGACCCGAGAATTCCTTTGCCGGAGTTCTTCACAGGGAATAGAGCTAGCTTCCAGAATTTCCGAAATAATTGTAAGCTTTATTTGTCCCTGAAGTCTCGTTCAGCTGGAGACCCTGCTCAGCAGGTTAGGATTGTGATTTCCTTGCTCAGGGGTGACCCTCAAGATTGGGCCTTCTCATTGCCAGCAGGGGATCCTGCGTTACGCGATGTGGATGCGTTTTTTCTGGCCTTGGGCTTGCTTTATGAGGAACCTCATTTGGAACTTCAGGCAGAAAAAACTTTGATGGCACTATCTCAGGGGCAAGACGAAGCTGAAGTTTTCTGCCAAAAATTCCGTAAATGGTCTGTGCTTACTCAGTGGAATGAGTGCGCCTTGGCGGCAACTTTCAGAGAGGGTCTCTCTGATGCCGTTAAGGATGTTATGGTGGGGTTCCCTGTGCCTGCGGGTCTGAATGAGTCCATGACAATGGCTATTCAGATTGATAGGCGTCTGCGGGAGCGCAAACCGGTGCACCATCTGGCGGTGTCTATGGAAAAGACGCCAGAAAGTATGCAGTGTGATAGAATTCTGTCCAGGAGCGAGCGACAGAATTTTAGACGGAAGAATGGATTGTGTTTCTATTGTGGGGATTCTACTCATGTTATATCAGCATGCTCTAGGCGTACAAAGAAGCTTGATAAGTCTGTTTCCATTGGCACCATTCAGTCTAAGTTTATTTTGTCTGTAACCCTGATTTGCTCTTTGTCATCCATTGCCACGGACGCCTATGTTGACTCTGGCGCCGCTCTGAGTCTTATGGATTGGTCCTTTGCCAATCGTTGTGGTTTTGATTTAGAGCCTTTGGAGACTCTTATTCCTCTGAAGGGGATTGACTCCACCCCATTGGCTAATAATAAACCACAATACTGGACACAAGTAACCATGCGTATCAATCCGGATCACCAGGAGATTATTCGTTTCCTGGTGCTGTATAATTTACATGACGATTTGGTACTGGGATTGCCATGGTTGCAGTCTCACAACCCAGTCTTGGACTGGAGAGCAATGTCTGTGTTGAGCTGGGGATGTAAGGGTATTCATGGGGACTTACCTTTGGTTTCTATTTCGTCGTCCATTCCCTCTGAAGTCCCTGAGTTCCTCTCTGATTATCAAGACGTCTTTGATGAACCCAAGCTTGGGTCGTTACCTCCGCACCGTGAGTGCGATTGTGCCATAGATTTGATACCGGGTTGTAAATATCCAAAGGGTCGTTTGTTTAATCTGTCTGTGCCGGAACATGCTGCTATGCGGGAATATATAAAGGAGTCTTTGGAAAAGGGACATATTCGTCCATCTTCTTCTCCCTTGGGAGCTGGGTTTTTCTTTGTCTCAAAAAAAGACGGCTCTTTGAGACCATGTATTGATTATCGGCTTCTGAATAAGATCACTGTTAAGTATCAATACCCATTGCCATTGCTTACTGATTTGTTTGCTCGTATAGAGGGTGCTAAGTGGTTCTCTAAAATTGATCTTCGTGGGGCGTATAATTTGGTGCGGATCAGGCAGGGGGATGAGTGGAAGACCGCATTTAATACGCCCGAGGGCCACTTTGAGTATTTGGTCATGCCTTTTGGTCTTTCTAATGCCCCTTCAGTTTTCCAGTCTTTTATGCATGATATTTTCCGCGATTTTCTGGATAAATTTATGATAATATATCTGGATGATATTCTGATTTTTTCTGATGACTGGGACTCTCATGTCCAGCAGGTCAGGAGAGTTTTTCAGGTTCTGCGGTCTAATTCTTTATGTGTGAAGGGGTCTAAGTGTGTTTTTGGGGTCCAGAAAATTTCCTTTTTGGGGTATATTTTTTCTCCCTCTTCCATTGAGATGGATCCCGTCAAGGTGCAAGCTATTTGTGACTGGACTCAGCCCTCCTCTCTTAAGGGTCTTCAGAGATTTTTGGGCTTTGCCAACTTTTACCGCCGATTTATTGCTGGTTTTTCGGATGTCGTTAAACCACTGACTGATTTGACCAGACAAGGCGCTGATGTTGCTAATTGGTCCCCTCATGCTGTAGAGGCCTTTCAGGAGCTTAAGCGCCGTTTTGCCTCTGCCCCTGTGTTGCGTCAGCCTGATGTGAATCTGCCTTTTCAGGTTGAGGTTGACGCTTCGGAGATCGGAGCTGGGGCAGTGTTGTCGCAGAAAGGTTCCGACTGCTCCGTCATTAGGCCTTGTGCCTTCTTTTCTCGCAAATTTTCGCCCGCAGAGCGGAATTATGATGTTGGGAATCGGGAGCTTTTGGCCATGAAGTGGGCGTTTGAGGAGTGGCGCCATTGGCTCGAGGGGGCTAGGCATCAGGTGGTGGTATTGACTGACCACAAAAATTTGATTTATCTTGAGACTGCCAGACGCCTGAATCCTAGACAGGCGCGCTGGTCTTTATTTTTTTCTCGCTTTAATTTTGTGGTGTCATACCTACCGGGTTCTAAGAATGTTAAGGCAGATGCCCTTTCTAGGAGTTTTGACCCGGACTCTCCTGGTAATTCTGAACCCACAGGTATCCTTAGGGAGGGAGTAATTTTGTCGGCCGTTTCTCCTGATCTGCGGCGGTCCTTGCAAGAGTTTCAGGCGGATAGACCGGATCGTTGTCCGCCTGATAGACTGTTTGTTCCGGATGATTGGACCAGCAGAGTCATCTCTGAGGTACATTCTTCTGCATTGGCAGGTCATCCCGGAATTTTTGGTACCAGGGATTTGGTGGCAAGATCCTTCTGGTGGCCTTCCCTGTCACGAGATGTGCGAGTCTTTGTGCAGTCATGTGACGTTTGTGCTCGGGCCAAGTCTTGTAGTTCTCGGGCTAGCGGACTGCTGTTGCCCTTGCCTATTCCTAAGAGGCCTTGGACACACATCTCGATGGATTTTATTTCAGATCTGCCTGTTTCCCAGAAGATGTCTGTCATCTGGGTGGTCTGTGACCGTTTCTCTAAAATGGTCCATTTGGTTCCTCTGCCCAAGTTGCCTTCTTCTTCTGAGTTGGTTCCTCTGTTTTTTCAGAATGTTGTCCGATTGCACGGTATTCCTGAGAATATTGTTTCTGACAGAGGTACCCAATTTGTGTCTAGATTTTGGCGGGCATTCTGTGCTAGGATGGGCATAGATTTGTCTTTTTCATCTGCTTTTCACCCTCGATTTTCCTCCGGTCAGGTGGAATCCTCGGATTGTCCTGGAGTGGATGCGGTGGTGGAGAGATTGCATCACATCTGGGGGCAGGTTATGGACAATTTGAAGTTGTCCCAGGAGAAGACTCAGCGTTTTGCCAACCGTCATCGTCGTGTTGGTTCTCGGCTTTGTGTTGGAGATTTGGTGTGGTTGTCTTCTCGTTTTGTCCCTATGAGGGTCTCTTCTCCTAAGTTTAAACCTCGGTTCATCGGCCCTTATAGAATATTGGAGATTCTTAATCCTGTTTCTTTCCGTTTGGACCTCCCTGCGTCCTTTTCCATTCATAACGTTTTTCATCGGTCGTTATTGCGCAGGTATGAGGTACCTGTTGTACCTTCAGTTGAGCCTCCTGCTCCGGTGTTGGTTGAGGGTGAGTTGGAGTACGTTGTGGAGAAAATTTTGGACTCTCGTGTTTCCAGACGGAGACTCCAGTATCTGGTCAACTGGAAGGGTTACGGCCAGGAGGATAATTCTTGGGTCAATGCATCTGATGTTCATGCTTCTGATCTTGTTCGTGCCTTCCATAGGGCTCATCCTGGTCGCCCTGGTGGATCTGGTGAGGGTTCGGTGCCCCCTCCTTGAGGGGGGGGTACTGTTGTGAATTTGGATTCTGGGCTCCCCCGGTGGCCGCTTGTGGAATTGGACTTGTCATCCTCTTTCCTGTTTCACCTGGTTCCATCAGTAGTGGGTGTCGCTATTTAAGCTCATTTCTCTGGTGGTTTCTTGCCGGTCAACAATGTTATCTGATGCCTCTCAGTGCTTGTTCCTGCTTCTAGACAACTACTAGATAAGTTGGACTTTTGTCCATGTTTCGTTTTGCCTATTTGTTCCAGTTCACAGCTGAAGTTTTGTTACTGTGTCTGGAAAGCTCTCGTTGATCAGGGATTGCTACTCTGGCGTTATGAGTTAATGCCAGAGTTTAAGGTAATCTCTGGATGGTGTTTTGTTAGTGTTTTTCTGCTGACCATGAAAGTATACTATCTGTCTTCTGCTATCTAGTAAGCGGACCTCAAATTTGCTAAGACTATTTTCCTGCTGCGTTTGTTGTTTCATCTGAACTCACCGTCATTATATGTGGGGGGCTACTGTCTTCTTTGGAATATTTCTCTAGAGGTGAGCCAGGTCTTATATTTCCCTCTGCTAGCTATTTAGGTCTTAGGCCAGAGCTGGGCATCTAGCGATAAATAGGAAATGCTACCTGGCTATTTCTAGTTGCGCGGCAGGCTTAGTTCATGGTCAGTATAGTTCCATCTTCCGAGAGCTTGTCCCTCTATAGGCTTGCTATGATCTCTGCCTGCAGAGATCATGACACATCCCCTGCTGAGCCACTGGTGGTCCTCTGCTTAGTTAGCATCCATCCCCTGCTGAGCCATTGGTGGTACTCTGCTTAGCCAGTGTCCTTCCCCTGCTGAACCACTGGTGGTCCTTTGCTTAGCCAGCTTCCATCCCCTGCTGAGCCACTGGTGGTCCTCTGCTTAGCCAGTCTCCATCCCCTGCTGAGCCACTGGTGGTCCTCTGCTTAGTTAGTGTCCATCCCCTGCTGAGCCACTGGTGGTCCTCTGCTTAGTTAGTGTCCATCCTCTGCTGAGCCACTGGTGGTACTCTGCTTAGTTAGCGTCCATCCCCTGCTGAGCCACTGCTGGTACTCTGCTTAGTTAGCGTCCATCCCCTGCTGAGCCACTGGTGGTCCTCTGCTTAGTTAGCGTCCATCCCCTGCTGAGCCATTGGTGGTACTCTGCTTAGCCAATGTCCTTCCCCTTCTGAACTACAGTCCCTCCTCTGCTCAGCCACTGTCCCTCCATTGCTGAGAAAATGTTCCTCCTCTAAGGAGTCACTGTCTCTCATATACTGAGCCACTACCCCTACCCTGCTGAGCTAGAGTCCCTCCCCTGATGAGCCACTGTCCCTCCTGGCCGGTTCTGAGCCAGTGTCTCTTCTCTGTCCTCAGAGCATGCAGGTTCTCAGATTTCTGATCTTTAAGATTTATATTCATTGTATAGTGAACAAGAAAATCCTGCTGGACAGATAACAGCTTCATCTTTATCGATGTGGTATTAAAACATCATTACATCCATGTGTAGTATAAAGACTGGAACTTAACGTGTTTCTGGGGTATGCTGCACCTTTACTCATGACATGAGTAACTGAAGATTTTAGCCATCAAGCTGGATTTCCTTCTCCACTATAGCATGATTGCTATCATCCCTGGCAGTGATACTTTTCTTCCATTCTTCCTTTCTGTTCATTCTGTCAACATTTCTGAACCATACAATAATTTTACAAATTTTCCTTCACGTTTCAAAACATAGATCTTCGAAGATGGCTGGTTTTTGGCACAAAGATAATGGTCTCCAACTTTTCCATCTGTTTTTTAGGTATTACCTGGGTAAATCTTCTGAATCTTTCTAGAACCCAATTCCGACCCCTCATCTCCTACAGAAGGCAAAGAAATCAGGAGGTGGCAAAACCCGACATTAACGTTGAAAGAAAGAGTACTGTAAACCAGCTGTTTATTTTTTCAGCATGGACGAGAGGTAGACAAAAAGACCAATATTCAGCAGATCACAAGATCTCAACCATTTCAAGCTCAGATTTGCTTTCTTACGGTTTAGGTGCAAATATATCCACCATACAACAAAACAACTCTGGCACGATTGAGGGGGATTGGATTACATTTGCGCAAAAAATTGAGTAACCACACCCAGAATGGTGAACATAAAAAATCTATTGCATATAACATAGACTTAAGAAAGGCACAAATTTACGTCTTCAGAGAGGTGGAGGACTTGAATTCTATAGAGCCACCTGTTGGAAGCAGCAATCCTAGAAGTCATTATTGACTCTTTAATGAATCTTGCAATATGATTTAGGATAAAATCCAAATCAGAATCTCAACTTGCAGACATGGTGTTTCGGGGTACTGCCCCTCATCAGTGCAAAGTATGAGATCAAATTTGGCTAGGTGAGAGGTTCTGGACTGAGGTCTTAGGGGTACCGTTTCTCCTTGTAGAGAGTGACATACCAGCTCTGGCATGCCAAGATATTTTCAGATTCATTTCAGACTCGAGAATTGTTGAGCTGTTTTTGCAATAGCTGAGATTCTCCAAGAGATGGCGCCAGTAGCCTACACCCTGAACCAGCCGTGATCGGTAAGCACTAAATTACGTAATCGTAAATGTTTTCAGACTATTATTTATTTACGTGTTTTCTTTTCTAAATATGACTTGTACAACTGCGCATTATCTCTAAGAGATCATTTGCATTCAGAACTATGAAATGTTCTGAGGTCCAACCCTAAGGTTCATTAATGTGAAGGTGATTATTGTCCTCTTCGTATAAAAAAAATCAGTAAATTGTTTATAAAGGAACTATGTAATAATACAGTATGTGTGGTTCTATATTGTGAACATATAGTTGACCAGTACAGTTTTTCATTCATTTTATCTGGTAGATTCACATCTGCAGGTCCTTCACACCAGTTTCCTTACTTGTTCTTCTTGCTGAGGTCATTATGTGTCTTCATGGGGCAATGATTGACTGCTGTGCTGATGTTCCATCCCTGCCATTCATTTTGCAGTGCTTTTAGAGACATCATCATCATCACTGTCCCTATTGGAGCTCAAAATCTAATGTCCCTATCAGCAGTGGCGTAACTACAAAGTTATGGGCCCCGGTGCGAACTTCCAAATGGGGCCCCCCCCGCCATAAAATTCAATGTAAGCCCCATAGAATACAATGCAGCCCCCCTCATAGTATAATGCAGCCCCTCCATACAGGGGCAGTGACAAAGACACGAGCAAATGGTGACGAGGGGGCAGAGGAGAGGGAACAAGGGGGCAAGGAAGACAGGCACTAGGGGACACATGGGGGCTAGGAGGCAGGGGAGAAGGATACAAGGGGTCTAGTGGGCAAGGGAGACTGACACAAGTGGGCAAGGGAGACTGACACAAAGGGCACACGGGGACTAGTGGACAAGAGAGACTGGCACACGGGGACACGGACTAGTGGGCAAGGGAGACTGACACACGGGGAATAGTGGGCAAGGGAGACTGATACAAGGGGACTAGTGGGCAATGGAGACTGACACACGGGGACAAGGGACAAGCACAAGGGGACAAGGGAGACAGGCACAAGGGGACACATAGGGACTAGTGAGCAAGAGACTGACACAAGGGGACAAGGGATACAAGCACAAGGGGACACACAGGGACAAGTGGGAAAGGGAGACTGACACACAGGGACTAGTGGGCAAAGGAGACTGACACAAGCACAAGGGGACATAGGAGACAGGCACATGGGGACACACAGGGACTAATGGGCAAGGGAGACTGGCACACGGGGACACAAGCATAAGGGAGACAGGCTCAAGGGGACACACAGGGACTAATGGGCAAGGGAGACTGGCACACGGGGACAAGGGACACAAGCATAAGGGGACAAGGGAGACAGGCACATGGGGACACACAGGGACTAATGGGCAAGGGAGACTGGCACATGGGGACACAAGCATAAGGGAGACAGGCTCAAGGGGACTCACGGCCCCCTGACCTGCCAGAGCCGCTTGCAGCTGCGACCGTAGTAGTTACGCCGCTGCCTCACACACACATACTACAGATATCACACACACACTACAGATATCACACACACACATCATACTACAGATATCACACACACACACACACACACACACACATCAGTTATTACACACACTACAGATATCACACACACATCATATTACAGATATCACACACATACTACAGTTATCACACACACACACACACATCATACTACAGATATCACACACACACACATCATACTACAGATATCACACACACACACACTACAGATAACACACACACACACTACAGATATCACACACATACACACACTACAGATATCACACACACACACATACACACACTACAGATATCACACACACACATCATACTACAGATATCACACACACACACACACTACAGATATCACACACACACACACATCATACTACAGATATCACACACATACTACAGTTATCACACACACACTACAGATACCACACACACACACCAGAGATACCAGCTCATATACACAACTCACAATCTCCTCTCTGGTACAGGGGTGGCTGATGTAAACCGGCTGCAGCTCCTCAGCTTCTCCTGACTAAGGCTAGTTTCACACTAGTGACTAAGGCTAGTTTCACACTAGCGTCGGGAACAACCCGTCGCTGTGCGTCGGGCCGATGTTCCCGACGCTAGTGTGGTCTCCGCCGCACAACGGGGGCAGCGGATGCATTTTTCCCACGCATCCGCTGCCCCATTGTGAGGTGCGGGGAAGTGCGGGGAGGTGGGGGCGGAGTTCCGGCCGCGCATGCGCGGTCGGAAAAAGTGGACCGTCGGGAGCAAAAAACGTTACATGTAAGGTTTTTTTCTCCCGACGGTCCGCTACCACACGCCCAAGCGTCGCAAAACGGACGCGACGTTTGGCAATGCGTCGCAAATGCGTCGCTAATGTTAGTCTATGACGAAAAAACGTATCCAGCAAGAACTTTTGCTGGATGCGTATTTTCGGCAAAACGACGCATTTGCGACGTATTGCAGTTAACGCTAGTGTGAAACTAGCCTAAAGCGGCTCTGTCCCGCACCTCCCCCCTGCTCTCGCCTTCTGTCCCGGGGTTATTTTGGCTTTCTCTTAAAGGGAACCTGTCACCCCGTTTTTTCCGTATGAGATAAAAATACTGTTAAATAGGGCCTGAGCTGTGCATTGCAATAGTGTATTTTGTGGACCCCGATTCCCCACCTATGCTGCCGAAATACGTTACCAAAGTAGTCGTTTTCGCCTGTCAATCAGGCTGGTCTGGTCAGATGGGCGTGGTGTCTTCCCCCAGATCTTGCTTAGTTTTCCGTTGGTGGCGTAGTGGTGTGCGCATGCCCAAGGTCCCGACTCCACTGCACAGGGGAGTGAAAATAGCGTGATGTGCGACATTTCATTGGTGATCGGTGGGGCGGCCATCTTCCTTTGGCCGCGCGTGCGCAGAAGCGGCGCTCTGCTGGCCGCGGCTTCAGGAAAATGGCCGCAGGATGCCGCGCGTGCCCAGATGGAGATCGCGGCGGCCATTTTCCTGAAGCAGAGATGCGACACCTCGTACACACCTGACTCCGCTCCGTACACCCCCGACTCCGCTCCGTACACCTCGTACACACACGGCTCCGCTCCGTACACCTCGTACACACACGGCTCCGCTCCGTACACCTCGTACACACACGGCTCCGCTCCGTACACCTCGTACACACACGGCTCCGCTCCGTACACCTCGTACACACCCGGCTCCGCTCCGTACACCTTGTACACACCCGGCTCCGCTCCGTACACCTCGTACACACCCAGCTCCGCTCCGTACACCTCGTACACACCCGGCTCCGCTCCGTACACCTCGTACACACCCGGCTCCGCTCCGTACACCTCGTACACACCCGGCTCCGCTCCGTACACCTCGTACACACCCGGCTCCGCTCCGTACACCTCGTACACACCCGGCTCCGCTCCGTACACCTCGTACACACCCGGCTCTGCTCCGTACACCTCATGCACACCCAGCTCTGCTCCGTACACCTCATACACACCCGGCTCCGCCTTGTACACCTCATACACACACGGCTCCGCTCTGTACACCTCATACACACACTGCTCTGCTACATCCACCCAAACCCCTCCTGACCTCACACAAAAGCTTACCCTCCTCCAGCAAGATGACAAACAGCACTGCACTACTGTCCTGCACTACACGGAAGCCCTTGATCATGTGATTCCAACTCCTCCCCTCCTGTGACCTCATCACAGGTCCTGTGCGCACAGAGCAGTGGCAGCTATAGTAGTGGTGTGCGGCTCTCTGCGGTGGAGGGGCTCTGCTGCGGGTCAAGTGCAGTCCCACCCGTGATCGCGAGTGCATGCGCAGCAGGGCCTGTAAGGAAGAATTATTTAAAGGGCCGGCGGCCCATTTTGTAGCTTAGAGTTCTTAGGAGCCCGCCCAGTCTGCTGGACTGGGTGGGGCCCTAAGCACTGCGGGCCCCGTCGCAATTGCGACCCCTGCGACCGCGGTAGTTACGCCCCTGCCTATCAGTATGTTTTGTAGTGTGGGTGGAAATCCCCACGAACACGGCAAGAACATACAAACTTCTTAAAGATATTGTCTTTGGTGTGATTTGAAACCAGGACCCCAGTGCGCAAAACTACTATTATATGTATCTTCCGCGTCTCGTATTCTTATCACATTTTAGAATCAATTAATTGATTTTAATTTGAGTGTGATTGATGAATGTGATTTTTAATATCACCAAGAAACTAACCTTTCTTTGACATCACAATTCATTAGACAAAAGACGTAGTGTAGGTCTAAATTGGTTATCAGAAGTTGTTAAAAGTGATTAAAGGGGTTCCAATAAGAAATTCAAGATGACCACTTTCACCTATATAGACTGCATCCAGTCCTAAGCAGGTATCAGGTGCGGATTGCAGCATAAAGATACGATGCACGAGAGAGATGTGTCTGAATCAGGGGCGTAACGATCACAGTCAAAGAGTTTGCAACTGTTCCTTTGCCCGTGCGGGAGGGGGACCTGCCAAAGTCAGTTCATACTTCAGCTTTAGCTGCAATATGCGCCGCCGGCCAATCATATATTCCAGGATGGACCCAGGATGGGGGACACATATTCCAGGATGGGAGACATAAATACCAGGATAGGTATATAATAAACCTAGCACTCAACTTGTGGATGCATGAAATGAACTTTAATTCAGTCCTGGAGTTGTAGTACATACAAAACGTTTCGGTCACTCAGACCTTCGCCAGTTACCAACTACTTGTGGAGCAAATGGCCTATTGAAGATACTCCCAGACAGACAGTAATGCATATCTCAGAATATTAGAAATGTCATGGGTAGGCATTTCCTCATATCATGGGGCTTAAATGTTGATCAGTGTATCCAACAATTTGTAGGTAGATATTCCCTTAAAGAGAACCTGTCACCAGTTTTTTTGCCTATCAACTAAAAATATCATCTAATAGAGTGTGAGCTATACATTCCCCAACTACTTGTGAAACCTCCCGACTAACCATGAATCCCCCATAAGAACCTTTTATATTTCTCCCACGCTGTATGGAAATATCCTCGGTCCGGTCCGATGGGCGTTGGTTCTGGCCCCTCTCCCCACCCCAAATCGGCGTACTGTATGCATTCCGTTCTGTGAATAGTGTTGTTCGCGTACAGACCCGCGCGTGCGCCTTCAAATTGCCTTCTGCGCATGCGCAGTATGCTTTGCCCAACTGCAGGCAAAGCCGAAAAGCATTAGTATGCATGCACTGGTAAACTACGTCCCGGAACACAGCAAAAGACTTCAGGGACATAGTACTTCCGGAGCATGCGCACTAATGCTTTTCGGCTTTGCCCGCAGTTGGGCAAAGCATACTGCGCATGCGCAGAAGGCAATTTGAAGGTGCACGCGCGGGCTTGTAGGCGAACAACGCTATTCACAGAACGGAATGCGTACAGCATGCCGATTTGGGGTGGGGAGACGGGCCAGAACCAATGCCCATCGGACCGAGGATATTTCCATACAGAAATAGAAAAGGTTCTTATGGAGGATTCATGGAGAGTCGGGGGGTTTCACAAGTAGTTGGGGAATGTATAGCTCACACTTTATTAGATGATATTTTTAGTTGATAGGCAAAAAAACTGGTGACAGGTTCCCTTTAAAACCTGGGGCTTATATAGTAAATCTTGAACTGCACACGTGGATGCAGCATCCACCACTAGGGTCTTGGGAAAGGAATCTGGAGATGAATTGTGCCATGTGTGGCAGACTACAAAGAGTCAAACGTTCAGTGTCTTCACCAGGAAGATCACAAGTCATCCTCTCCTCTTCATGATGCATAGCCCCCTCCTCCTTCTCCTCCTCTCCAGGCCATCCATGCTGGACAGGCGTGAAGCTGGGATTGTTCATCCCCTCTGTAGTGCACACCAAAAACTCCTGTTCCTCCTTATCCTCCTCCTCCTGTTTCTCGTCATCACCCAATGTGGCCTGATAATATTGTGTGAGGCTGGGCTGTGTGGTATCAGCCACTGTAAAATCTTGCTCCATAGCCACCTGCTCGGCATTCAAAACTTCCTCTTTGAGATTTTGCAGCAAATGCTTTAATTGACAGAGCAGTGGGATGATTACGTTGATAACAGTGTCAACAGCGCTCCCCATTTTGGTGCAGTACTCAAACTTTTGAAGAACCTTACATATGTGAGTGATCCACACCCACTTGGCAGTTGTTATGTGTGGAGGCTGAGTGTTGCTCTGATGGGCATTGAGAAGCTGGAATTTAGACACTGCCCTCTGCTGCTTACTAAGCCTTGCCAACATGTGAAAGGTCAAATTCCAGTGCATGGGCATGTCACATATCAGTCAGTGATGAGGCAAATTAAAGCGCTGCTGCAGCGAAGCTAGACCGGTGAAAGCCTGAGATGACTTTCGGAAATGTGTGTTGAGACAGCGCACCTTGGCAGGTAGGTCCGGCAAGTCAGGGTATGTTTTTAAGTCACTGTACAACCAAGTTCAGCACGTGAGCCATGCTTGGAACGTGTACCACCTTGCTGAGCTTTAAAGCCGCAACCTAGTTATGCCCATTATCACACAAAACCAGACCTTTTTGAAGGTTCAGTGGGGAGAGTCATTGATCGGTCTGTTCTTTTATCACTTTCAACAGCTCAGCTGCATTATGAGCTTTATCACCTAAACAGGTGAGCTTCAGCAGAGCGTGCTGCCGCTTTAGCAATGCAGGGCTGCAAACTTTACCAGCTGGGGAGTGATGTAGAAGCTAGTTCCACTGAGGATGAGGAGGAGGAGAGACAAGAAGTGGAATACGAGGAGACTGAAACCTTGATGGAAGTTGAACTTGCTATTCTTGGTGTGGATAAGATGTGTGATGTTCCAGTATCAGACTTTGTTCCAGACTCCACCAAGTTAACACAGTGTGCCATCAGGGAAAAGTAGCATCCCTGTCCACAAGAACTTGTCCACATGTCTGTGATTAGGTTGATCTTTCCTATGACTACATATTCAAAATGGCAACATTTGCAGGGCTAGCAATCTGGCAATGTGGGTGTTTAGTGTTTGGGCCTGTTGGTGGGTGGATGCTTTTGCTTTCTGTTAAATATCTGGGGCAGGGACAACTGAACGCTGCACTGCGACAACGAACTGGATGTGGTTGCTGACTGATGTGTCTGTGCAACTGCTGGTTCTTGACAGGAGGCATCAGCGCCTGCTTCATGGACAACAGATTGGGAAGGCTGTAACACAGGGGAAGGGGCAGTGGTTTCACCCTCAGACACAGATTTTGTACCCAGGTGTTCCGCCCACATACTGGGGTGCTTGGCTGCCATGTGCTTTTGCATGCTTGTGGTGCTCAGGTTGGCAGTGTTCTTGCCTCTTCTTAGCTTGGTTTGTCAGATGCTGAAAATTACAGTTATTTTATCAGAAAGACTTTCAGAAAAAAACTGCCATACAGAGGAACAACTCACCCTTTGTCTGTTATCTAGCCGAGTGGGGGGGTCTCTGGAACAGTTGACCAAGTCCTCCCTCTGGTCAAACCACTGCCGCTCATCTATTTTCATGCTACAGATTCATCCCTGTCTGCATTGCTCTACTCGCTAGGTGGGCCACCGTGTCAGGTTGGATCAGTGGCCTTCTCATCGACCACGTTGTCTTCCAATTCATTAATCTTATCATCCTTCTAAGTTGCGATTTTAGGCTTATCTGATGGCAACTTTGCGTCATGATTATCCTCCTCCTCTTGAGACATGAATTGATCTTCCCCAACGTGGCTTTCTCATGGCCGTGGGTACTCAAATGTTTGGGCATCACTGCACTCCACCTTCTCATGACCCTCTTTAATGGTGTAAATTGAGAGGCATGAAAAATTACAAGGGAACGTAAATAGCTCCTCAGAGTAGCCAGCATTGGGGTCATATGTCTTCTGGGACTCTTGCTGGTGGGAAGAAAGAGGGCCAGGTTGTAGATTCAGAGGCCCAGCATCTTGGCTACTGAGACTGGACTGTGTGGAAGATTTGTGGTGCTGCTTGTCAACACACTAGAGCCTTTGCCGGCCATCCACCCCACAACATCCTCATACTTAAAAATACAGCTGAAAAAAGGGCAGAACCACTTACCTGCCCAGGTCTCTGAACAAATGCACTACAGGATGCAGCCAGCCCTTAGTCAAGACCATCAAAACGCACGTAGAGGCAGCATGTGAGCTTATGCACATTCACTTTAATTTTTTTTGCTTACCTTGTACACTATGCACTACTGCACACTTCTAAGATACCGCTACTACATTCAAGGTTCCATCTCACTAGAGTATGATTTTGTATGGGACAATTTAGATTGCTTATGCAGTTGTGATCTTTTCTATAGTGCCTTGTACATAACCTCGTACTAGTTCTCTATAGCAAGCTCACTTTGAACTGTGATTTCCAGCTATGCCTTGGTTTATTATTCCCCAAAGTTTTCCTGCTTTTTTTGGTGCTACTCTGAGTTGATATAACTTTAAATTTGTTTGCATCAATAAACTGGATAATTTTTGTGAATATATTCTATGACCTCTTTCTGTGATTTCACTCTCAAGGGTTTTTTTGTAACATCCTGATACTTGTCTGGGTTAATCATTGGTGCAATGTGCTGACCGAATTTGGACAGGAAGCTAGAATGACATACATTCATCTTCTAATCTGTCACACGGCCTTGGTGGGCAGCACCACATCCAGGTCCCTACACTATTGATTAAACCTATAGAAAATTGGTATTTTTTGTATATCGCCATGCTGATGCACTGCATCAGCAGACTCATGAAAATTGTTGCCACTGGTAAATTGTGATGTTTGCTTATCTCTGCCTGGATTGCGCCAGTCACACAACTGCTAGATAAAGATACACTATTTATTAAACCAATATAAAATTTGTATTTTTTTATATTTCCTTGCTGACACACTGCAACAGCTGACTAATTAAAATGACTGCCACTGATAAATTGTGACGTTTGCATATCTCTGTTCGGTTTGCGGCAGTCGCACAACTGCTAGATAAAAATACACTATTTATTTAAACAATATAAACTTTTTTGGATTTTTTTTAGATTGCCTTTATGAGACATGCCAACAGCAGACTCTTGGAAATTATTGGTAAGTAGTGAAATTTACGTAGCTCAGCAGGTTTTGCGCCAATCACACAACTGCTAGATAAATATTATCTATTTAAGCAATAGGTGAGGAATATTATTTATCAATTAGCTTCTAAAATGGATGTTAATATATGCTGGTGTGAAGGAGAAAATGTCTAATGAAATCAATTATTAAACCTTATATAAGTCAGTTCAGATATGGTGTAACAAGATGGCGATTGTGTCTTTGAAGCTGTCTTGGAGATCCTTGAAACTGACTTGGAAGGAATCTTTGGAATGCAGGATTGAAGGCACTGGAATACCCCACATTTGGAAAGGAAGTTGAAATGAACCAATCAGAGTGACACTAACTATGCAGAAGTTGTGCGACCTCCCCCATTTCCTGTATTTAGTATCATCCTTTGTTCAGAATAAAGTTCAGTTGGGCATCATCTTTGACTGAGAGAGGAGTTTGTAACAGTCTCTGTGAATCTGATGCATTCTTAGCCTCTAAGCTAGCACTCAGCTTATATTTGGTCAGGTACAAGCAATCATATTGATCTCCCTTTAAGAGATCACCCTCACACTGGCACTGAATAATATTATTTAATGTAAAAAAAAGTGCTACGCAGGAATATTATGTAGCTCCAAAAAGATTGTTTTTGTATATGCTGGTACTACCTAATATTATTTGCCTCTAAAAAGAGCTGATTTGTATATTATGGTAGGGAATGAAAGCTTGCCTATCTCTCCCTAATCCAAAAGTCTGTTCCTATTCCTAAACTATACAACACAATGCAAAATAGCAGAGATCTCCAGCATGTTCTTGCAATGATTATGTGAACTGATATCACCTAAGTACCTGCCTTGCACTCTTCCTCGTATTAAATCTCTCCCTACGCTATCTCCACCCAGGGCCGGCTCCAGGTTTTTGTGGGCCCCGGGCAAAAGAGTCTCAGTGGGCCCAAATACCACGATTCATAATGCACAGATACGGAGGAGAAATATAGATATACTACACAGGGCCTAGCCTTCCCCCTCATCCTTCACATAGGCAGACCTGCACACACAAAATACGCAGACATGCACACACACACACACACACACACACACACACAATACGCAGACATGTACACATACAGTACGTAAACATACACATACACAGTACGCACACATGCACACACACACACAGTACGCAGACATGCATAAAACATACAGTACGCAGACATTCACACACACAGTACGCAGACATGCACACACATACAGTACGCAGACATGCACACACAGTACGCAGACATGCACACACATACAGTACGCAGACATGCACACACATACAGTACGCAGACATGCACACACATACAGTACGCAGACATGCACACACATACAGTACGCAGACATGCACACACAGTACGCAGACATGTACACACATACAGTACGCAGACATGCACACACATACAGTACGCAGACATGCACACACAGTATGCAGACATGCACACACATACAGTATGCAGACATGCACACACATACAGTACGCAGACATGCACACACAGTACGCATACATGCACACACAGTACGCAGACATGCACACACAGTAAGCATACATGCACACACATACAGAATGCAGACATGCACACACATACAGTACGCAGACATGCACACACATACAGTACGTAGACATGCACACACACACAATAAGCAGACATGCACACACATACAGTACGCAGACATGCACACACATACAGTACGCAGACATGCACATACATACAGTCCGCAGACATGCGCACACACATACAGTACGCAGACATGCACACACATACAGTATGCAGACATGCACACACATACAGTACGCAGACATGCACACACATACAGTACGCAGACATTCACACACACAGTAGACAAATACACAAAAATACATAAATATATACAGTCATACACACTGATATACACACAAATATGCACATCATACATGCATACACAGACAGACACAAGCCAGTCACTCACCTCCCCCTGGCTTGTCGCTCATCAGGCTGTTCTGGTATGTGGCTATGGAGGGCGCGCTGTTTGATGGCCGTCAGACATGGCTGCACACAGTGCACCCTACAGCTGTGTCTGCTAGTAAATGATGCGGTCGGACGGCACTGTGCCTTTAACTTTGCTTGTGTGTCTGCCCTGCAGCGTCATTACTACAGATGCAGAGTGCACTGTGCGCGACCATGTTTGTTTAAGTGACGGCTGAGCTGAAGTAGTTCCGAAGCTGCTGGGGGAGCAGCCAGGGCTCCATGGTGTCCCGGCCACCAGTGGGCCCCCCATTTGTTCAGGGCCCCGGCAGTTGCCCGGGTACGCCAGGTGCTGACGCCGGCCCTGTCTCCACCTAACCAAAAACTAATCTTCACCCTCATGAGCTCTTAAAAGAGCTTTTTGGAATAAAAATATCTCATACGTTCCTTTCACTCTCCCTACACTCATATTATGCTCTCCCTATGCTGATGTAAGATGTTTCGGGTGTTGTCCCTCCTCAGTGCAAGGCATGTGATCGGTTTTGGCTGTATGAGTGTCCAAAGGGTTTCTCCTTCAGAAAGTGACATGCCTTACATGTGATGGTAGGTAGCCATTCAATACTCCTCTGCTTTGTATTGTACCACTCATGGCTATTGATAGGTCATTAATATGTGATTTGTGGATAAGTAACCCCAGGAACCCTACTGATAACCAAAATATAGAGTCAGTGGAGCTTGACAGAGTGCTGCATCCCTTCACTGCAGTAACCACTGGAGTAAGAAACAGATCAGAGAGTGTCCATCAGGGATTCGGAGCAATGTAAGCACTGATAGTATCAATATGTAATAATGAAGAAAAAAATACAGAAAACAGACAGAATTTTAATCAATTAACTTTTTTTATTTTTACATTTTTCTCTTTGAGAAAATTCTAGCAATAGTAATTTTGTTATTAAAATTTCCATATATAGTATGAATGTCCCCATTCTGAGAAAATTGACACTGAGCATGCCCATGGCCAGATCAGTTTCTTTTCTACTGACATCCAAGTGAGTGCACTTCGAGGAGCTGAAAAAATAGGTGAAACCTTGATTTGAATGTCCAGGGAGGTGAGAGTGGCTTCTGGTAAGGACTCTGGGATCTCTTCTATGTAAAACTCCCTGGTATATTTACTGTCCACTTCTCACACCAGTTTATTATCATTTATTTTTCTGCTTTTAAACAGATTGCCTCGATTTAAAAATTCAGTGTCAACTGAACAATTGTCACCTATTTCAATTATATATTTCTCTTAGTGATTGCCAGTGATAAAAAGATGACTAAATCTAGAGAATTATCAAAGATTGAAAGAATCCCAAAAATTTAACGTGAAATATCATTTACGGACTTCAACATTTGATTTTTATCTGTAGAAAGCCTTAAGGAAATCTGATACTGCAACATCCCTTCATGTACAATTATTCTTGATGTTCCTCATCTTTTTTCATCGGTGTCTACGTCGAAGAGCAAGCTGGAAGATAAAGATGAAGGCCGCCGTCAATACCAAATTTCATTCTTGAGAGATACAAATGGCAAGATAAAATGACAAATATTGGGCTTAGAAAAATATTTAGGGCGAAAACATTTTTGAGAGGGAAGAATGGTCCTTCAAAAATAAGATTATCACATGGTAAATATCAGAGTAGGTGTAATACAATTTACTAAGGAGGTGATTGGTAGGAGGAAAAGATCCTCCATCACCAACCTTTTTCTGCCAAGGCCAATGTTTCTATAGAACCCTTACCAGAATATTATTTTGTTTCACCCCATGGAAGCCAATGTATGAGCAGTGCTCATGTTGGGAACTCCACTTTATGAGAATATAAGCATCCTTTGATGATATACAGCCAATAATAGGTGAAGGTTGGTTCATGGTTGGTTGTGGCATACACTTGGCTGTCTCCATAAGTCCTAAAGACTTTAATTATTCCAGAGGCCTTCACAAATTTTAATCTGGCCATGGATTATAAAAGGTCAAGGGAGGGAGGGTCGAGTATCAGAAGGATCTGGTCTAATTTTTAAAGAAAATGCAATCAAGAAAACCCTTAGAACTTTTCCTTTCTTGTGAAAATTTCCATTTAACTTACCACGATGGCAAAGGCAATGAATATCAGGACCAGAACTGTACCCATGAGTGCCAGACACACAATTCCCCATGTTGGGACCTCATCTGTATTCGGAAAAAGGAAGGCCAAAAATGTTATAGTCGTGTAAGGAAAAGACTCGTAAAGAAGGATCTCAAATACCAAATTCAGACACAAGCTGGTAACTTACACGCTTCACTCATCTGCTTCCATTCTCAGATTAATGGATATTCAGAACTAAAATTTTCAATCACATGTTCATTTTTTATGCGATATGGGGTAATTATTATTATTTTAATTATTAACCCATAATCTGTTTGATTTGCTAAAATTGCTAATATTTCTTAAGCCCGTTTTAGTGAAAAGCTGTCCAGAAAAAGCTGACTGAGGTTATTTAGAAAGGGGTTCCTAATCTTTTCTCAAAGTTCTTACTAAATAGACCAAAAAAATATCTGATCCTCACCATCTGTGGTCAAATGCCATGTCAAAATTAAATTTCTCTCCTGAATTTTGTATAACAAAATGAATCAATTATGTTACTAGACCAGATATGTCTGCGGGCAAAAAAACAAGTTTGTAGGTGTTAATAAGTTTTGCAAAAACTGTAGCCTCATCAGAGTGACGCTTGAGTCAAAACTAAATGTCCTCGTTCTTTCTCATTCTTGCTTATAATAGGGAATAAAGTGTTAATGCATTCTTTGTAAAGTCTGAGAGAAGATGTTGGTGTATGTTGGTCAATGCTCATAAATAACTTTTCACAATTCACCTTTATTAGCTTCATAGATATATTGTGGGCAATGAGTGTTCTACAGTAAAACTTTAAAGTGAAGGAGAAGAGGTAAGAAATGAACAAAAAAGGATAAGAATAAAGTTTGGAAAAGGAAAGAGAATTATAAGAAGAAAGTAAAAGATGAAAAAGTTGTTTGGGTCTACATAACATGTGTTGTATGGCACCGAAATCGCATTGTCACATTGTAACATCGGAACTAATGATTTCCTATGGTGTTGCACCGTGAAGGGCAACTTCCTTCAATTGTGGCACAGATTTGCAAATGTTTCCAAATTTGTTGGTTTTTCTCTCACTGGTCACAAGTAGCACAATACTCACTCGCCATAGATTTCAATGTAAATCGCAATCACATGCGAATGAAGAATAGAAAAAATGACTAGAAGACGACGGAGTTACGTAAGAGTAGAGTACTTAGTAGAAAAAAGATTAGTAAAAGAAGCAGAGGAACTAGGTGTAGAAATTAAGAGAAGTAAAATTAAAATAATTCCTAGAAAAAGTAGAAGAAAAATTAAAAAGGAGTGGTAAAAGAGGGAGTAGAGGAATAAGGAGAAGAAAAATGAGAAGCACATTTGAAAGAATGAGTAGAGGAAATAGAAGAAGGAGAAGGGTTAGCAGATTGAGTAGTAAAAATGAGAGAGAGAAATTGAGAAACAAATGGGTCAAATAAAGCAAAACAAGGAGTGGAAGAATGAGTAAGAAGGAGTCGAAATAGAATGACAAAAAACCATATTAGTTAAAAAAGAAAATAGACTTGGAGTTAAAGAAGAAGGAGTTGAAAAAGCTGAAACCCACATGTTTCCTTTGGCTCTTAAAACTAAGATTTTCTTGCTTACTTTCTCTTCTTCTCAACATCAATGTACTTGTTATACAATCAGGAGGCATCTAAAGTATAGCTATCTTTGGTAAGTTTGGTTCTGTAGAAGTGGTGGAAGGCCATACATAATGTGAGCCGTAAATGCTTTTGAATTACAAAATTGTTTTAGGTAATGGATCTTTAAAGGGACTGTCCAGTGCAGATATCACCTATCTTCTGGATAGGTGATAACTTACTAATTGGTTTTCAAGAAATTGGGTTCTTCCATGTGCAGACTTTTTAAAGTTATGATTAATGGGGATTACAAATGTTGATGGGCAGAGGCCCTCCAATCAATTCAAACAGAATCATGGACATGTATAAACCAGTCACATCTTGTAGAACTTGAGCATTTAGTTCTTGAAGTCAAGAAGATTCCTGTTGCCGAATCCTAACCAGTGCAGTTATAACATCTTTCTTCTACTGTCTTGTATACTTACTGTATGAATAACAAAGAGATCCTGTAACACAGAGAAGAGATGATATTAATTATAAAGGAAGAATTTTGAAGATAACATAAAACCTCTAAGAATGCCAGTATTTGGCCACCAAACCATTTATACTTTGCTTGCAAACTTTGTGTGATGAGAATATAATAAGGCTGAAAAATCTGGGTATTTCCAGTTGGTTATACATCCTAAAATGGCATTTTGATTAGTACAGTTTCACTGGTTGTCTTAAGTTGGCCATACACATGAGAGAGATGTTGGCCAAAATTTGGCAGAAAGCTCTCTCTCCCCACTTCCCCATATATATGAGAACATAACTCGTTTTGTGTTGTCACAGACACCCCTAACTTTCCCTTATCCCCTTTGATAACAAAAGGGTTGGATATTGAAATACTATCTGTCCGATCCTTCTCTCCCCTGAGGCCCGATACGCATCCAATGGTTGGCTGGTGTCGTATTCGGCAGACTTTCATCTAATGTGTATGGAGTCGGTGAGAATAGACTCCCAACACCCGCTCCATTAGCCAAGTCAGTAATCTGTAGTTGCTCCTACCTGTCAGTATCCCCTGCTCCCCTTTTGATTAGCCAGCCTGGTGGTGTGTCATCATTGGCGTGTGATTGAGATGTCATGTCAGGCCAACTAATCAAAAGAAAATAGATAATGGCTGCACTCAATTTTACTGTGCTAAAGCAAGAAAATGTGCAATACATGAAATGTGAATAGCATAATGGCTTGGGAAATTTATGAAAAAACACATGAGATTCTTAGCACAAGATTTGGCCAAATGTTGTGAGCCCATCCACCAAACGTCAAGGTAATCTCAAAACGGATGGGTACCTGAGCTGACTGCCTAGTGTGAACACTTACCTATGGCTAATAACATGATAAAGCCTGCTTTTATAGGAAGATCAGAACCAACTGTGTCTGGATGTAGTTAAAATCATCCGTTTTGAGATTGCAGCCATTTGAGAGTGCAGCCATTATCTATTTGCTATGTAAGACTTTTTGGTTATGCACCAGTTCAGACTAGATGGCTGTTCAGTCAGTTTTCTTATATTTACTATGTACTATTTTTTTCTGACTTGAACGCCCCGCCCTTCACCATGCTGTGATTTTAACTACATCCAGACACAGTTGGTTCTGAGCTTCCTATAAAAGCAGGCTTTATCATGTTATTAGCCATAGGTAAGTGTTCACACTAGGCAGTCAGCTCAGGTACCCATCCGTTTTGAGATTACCTTGACGTTTGGTGGATGGGCTCACAACATTTGGCCAAATCTTGTGCTAAGAATCTCATGTGTTTTTTCATAAATTTCCCAAGCCATTATGCTATTCACATTTCATGTATTGCACATTTTCTTGCTTTAGCACAGTAAAATTGAGTGCAGCCATTATCTATTTGCTATGTAAGACTTTTTGGTTATGCACCAGTTCAGACTAGATTTCTGTTCAGTCAGTTTTCTTATATTTACTATGAACTAATCAAAAGAAGACCCTCAGATGCCTTCAAGTAGGAGGTGGTTCTCAGGGCTCCCATCCAGCTGCCACCCAATAGAATGGTTCCTGCAAGCGCCAGTGTTTATAGTAATAATAACCATTAAAATCTTGGGTGTAAATTGGGATAGTTTTTACTTCCCTGGTCATCTAGGAAAGTAGCGGTATTAATTGATCATTCTTTATATCCAGTAGGTTACTCAGCAGGAGTTTTTGGGGGTCTGGTTTAGCTTTCTCTCCCTGTCATTTAACAGCCTAGCATGCCTCTGTGATGGAGAAGATAGGCGTAGTATGCTCTAAGTAGTCACCAAGGAAGTGGACACTGTCACTGGCCCCCTTGAAATTGATCCCCCAGAATCTCTCTTTCCTCTCTATGGGGATTTGAACTATGGAAAGGCCCCATCCACTTGTTAATATTAGTGATGAGCGAATATACTCGAGATTTCCCGAGCACGCTCGGGGGTCCTCCAAGTATTTTTTAGTGCTCGGAGATTTAGTTTTCATCACCGCAGTTGAAGGATTTACAGCTGTTAGCGAGCATAAGTACATGTGGGGATTCCCTAGCAGCCAGGCAACCCCCACATGTACTTATGCTGGCTATCAGATGTAAATCATTCATCTGTGGCGATGAAAACTAAATCTCCGAGCACTAAAAAATACTCGGAGGTCAGCCGAGCGTGCTCGGGAAATCTCGAGTAGCGAAATACAACATGAGTGAATAATACAATATTTATCAGCTGTCCATCCAAGTCATGTTGCTAATATTATGCTTTTGATAAGTCTTTCTGTATGTCATGAGCATTCCTTGGCGAATGATTCATACTACAAGTCAAACTAGCTAAACTATGTTCAGATAAAGCTAGGACAACACTCAAATTAATTTTATACAGGAAGTAGATTTTTCATTAAAGTAATGAATATGAAAATCAGTGAATGCCTCATCTTTAATAGCATCCGAGGATGAGCCGTAAATCCACATTCCACGCATAATACTAGCATGTATGTTCCTAAGAAATCAGGCCTCACCCTTGGCACAGACCAAAGAGGTTCTTAATCAGGCGAATCTTCGCAAACAATTCAGGAATAAAACTATGGCAACAAATACTTTTAGCTTGTAAAAAGTTACCCTTATAGATCTTTATGAACCGGAGAAAACAGTACTTAACTAGTTATAAATATAATAAATAAATGTCCTCTAAAATATATAAAACAGATGTTCCAAACATAACATTTTTTAAAAACGTTCTTAAAATTAAGATTCGACAAGGCTTTTATGTTTTCGTCCGATATATATATATATATATATATATATATATATATATATATATATATATATAAATATATATATATATATATATATATTATGGCTTCCATTGACAGGAAATATCCTAAATACTGTAAACAAAACTCTCAATGAGTTAATTAAACTCGGCTCTGTGAAACACATGCCTGCAATAATACTACCCCCAAAAACTCAAGGTGACCCTACGAAGCCCACCAAATGGACGTAGCCTTTCTCACCCAAATGGCCAAAAACGTAGTAGGACTCACCAGAGAATTGTAGACAGAGGACCAGGAGCAGCAGGAGGTAGGACATTTTGGAAGAACTGCTTTCACTGTTTACATTGTGCCAGGAAAACTTTATATATGAGCGAGTTCGCCACACCTACCTTACTTAATGGGAGCCAGTTCTGAGCCGTGCCCTGATTTGACCCGTTAACACAGAGAGTGCAACCTGACATTCTGTTTATGTGGTACAGTCATCTTCACAAAGACTTAAAGTTCATTCCAGAAATAATTTTTGTAAATTTTTTATTTGGAAATAAAACCTACTGTTATAGCACCACCCAAAAAGGCATTTGCAGAGGTGATATCTGGGTACTCACATTTCCCTGCTTCAGCAGGTTGGTAGGTAACCAAGTATCTCCTCTTTTGGTTCAAATGATAGCCACAACCTTGCTTAGTCTGGCACATCTTTCTGCTCCTTGGTTGAGAAGAGATAAAAACGATTGGCATGTTGGGCAAAGACTGGTAAATAGACGCATCTTATGACTCCCTTGAGGAAAGTCTGGTTGTTCTGTGGGGTCTTCTCATTGATGGGGCACTGTGCATGCTATGACACCATCGCAGTTGTTTTTATAGAATGCTTTGAAAATACGACCTGATGTTTATTGGGAAACCTAATGAGTATAAGTGGGCAAATATGTTGGAGTTGAATTTACAAATGCCATGGCTGCCATTTTGCTGAACCTAAAAGGACCATCAAAAGGTTAAAACATTTTAATAATTATTATACTCACCTTACCGCTCACTTCTCCAGCCCTTCTGCTCCTCAAGGTTCCTTGTCAAGCATCTTCCTATCACCACTGTTCGCACTGCCGCAACTGGGCCCATGCCAGTGTGGCCTTCCTACATCAATGCCTATTGCAACTCGATTCTCGGAAGGTAAGAATAATGCTTTGTTTATTTTTAAGAATGGGGACATTATACTAGGAAGAGGCTCAGGACGGGGGACATTGTTATAGAATGTAGCCAAGGATGGAGGGAATCATTATTGCAGGAAGGAACTAGGATGGGGGATATTATATCAGGAAGTGGCCCAGGATGGGGGACATTATGCAAGGAAGGAGCCTAAAATGGGGGAAATAATACCAGGAAGAGGCCCAGGATGGGGACATTGTTATAGCATGGTGGGCATTATTACAGAAAGAGGCCCAGGATGGGGGATATTGATTCAGGAAAGGGCCAGGATGGGGACATTATTACTGGAATGAGACAGAGCAGGGGGACATTATTACATCAGCAATGAATATGCATGTTCTTTAAGGCTCTAGAATGCTACAAAGGCCCATACATCTGACCAACATACAGGTGGAGGCCCAGGTCCCAATTTTTCACCAGGGCCCATCGAACTCTAGCTGCGCTACTGCAAAGTTACAATGTATTTCATGACATCAGGATGTTGTGACCAGAGATGAGTGAACTTGTTCAGAAAATGTTTTCCCAATCTCAAATTTGGCACGAGCATAACACATTTGGATTCGTGTTCGGTTTCCTGAGCATTTTTACTAAAAGTTGGCAAAATTCGGTCACAGTTTGATAAAGCATCGCATTTTCAGTAATCCTTTTGTTATGGCTTTGGCTAGGATAGTGGTGCAGTATGATTAGCAGGTGGGATGGGGGACCTGTTTGATGAAGGGAGGGTGTGTGCCTAGGTCAGAGGAGCTGCAGAGTGTAATTTTTTTTTTTTTTTTTTAATTTCCTTTAATAACTTAATGTGTGTACATTCTGGCAGCCAATCATGGCGCAGAAACCATCTACAATGTCACGACACAAGATCTTCTGTGATTGGCTGCCGAAGTCATATGTCCCTGTCCATATAAAAAGTGGACATCTTATTTTGCTGGTGCCATTTACTCAGTGTCATAGTGCAGACATAGTGCTAGTGCTGCTGCTGAAAGTGAAGTTGTCATTTACCTAGATAGGATCCTGTCCTGTGTGAAATTGATCTTCAAAAATCTAACAAGATTGTGCTAAAACTCTTTTGCAGTCTCAGGAGGCCCCATTTGCTAATCCAAATTGTTTGTGATAAGACTGTGTTTCAGTGAGAAATCAGAAGGCCACATTTCTTCTTAAAAATCATTAGGCTTAATATTGGGGTGTAGCTAGGGGGCCCAATTTGCTAATCCAAACTATTTGTGATAAAACTGTGTTTTATTGAGAAATCAGAAGACCACGTTTCCTCTTAATAATCATTAGGCCTATAAGTATATATTGGGGTGCAGCCAGGAGGCCCCATTTGCTCATCAAAATCGTTTGTGACAAAACTGTGTTTCAGTGAGAAATCAGAAGGCCAGATTTCAACTTGAAAATCTGTAGGCCTAATATTTGGGTGCAGCCAGGAGGCCCTATTTGCTAATCCAAATTCTTTGGGATAAAACTGTGTTGCACTGAGAAATCAGAAGGCCAAATTTCCACTTAAAATTGTTAGGCTTAATATTGGGGTGCAGCCAGGAGGCTCAGTTTGCTAATCCAAATAGGTTGTGATAAAACTGTGATTCATTGAGAAATCAGTATGCCACAATTACACTTAAAAATCATTAGACCTAATATTTGGGGGCAGTCACGAGGCTCAATTTGCTAATCCAAATTGTTTGGAACAAAACTGTGTTTCAGTGACAGATCATAAGGCCAGATTTCCACTTTAAAACATTAGCCCAAATATTGGGGTGCAGCCAGGAGGGCCAATTTGCTAATCCAAATAGCTTGTGATAAAACTGTGTTTCAGTGAGATATCAGAAGGCCACATTTCCTCTAAAAAATCGTTAGGTATAAAAGTGTTGTTTAGACACACTATCAAGAAAATAAATAGTGACTGTTCATTTAGTGACAGGTGACTGACAGGTCTGGGCCTAATGTTCTGAAACAGCTGGATACAAGAGGGGAAGGGTACATACAACATGAGTGGGAAAAAGCGAGGTCGCTCTGGAAGGGAGAATAGGCTTGTTGTTCGATGTCTACATGGGTTAGGTGTTAATGTTAATGAAACCTCAACTGAGCAAACACTGTATTACCCTATTCAAAGACCACTGACAACATCTGTTACTAGATGGGCTACTCTAATTAATTTATTTTGGAGCTGCACAGCGGTCTGCCTTGTAGACAAGGCTCCAAAAGAGCATGTGCTCAAGTGGGTGGCAAGTGCTGCATCAAGTGGCCTCTCCTCCTCTTCCTCCACCGATACGTCACACACAGTACAATCCTTAGAGGCAGCACACCAATCACTCTTGTTTCTCCCTGTACCACAAATTTCCAAATATCCAACTGACTGAGGGGAAGCACCGATGGGCCATTCTGCAGAGCTGCTCACACATTCTATTCCATGGGCATCAGAGGACTGCTCCAAAGATTCACAAAATCTAGAGAAGGAAAGCATCTGCACCAATGCCCAAAATCTTTTCATTTTGGATCTGGGAAGGACAAAGTAGGGTCCGAACAGAATCCAGACCCTCGTCACCAGACGTTAACCACTGGGGTTGGAGGTGATCCTGATGTGACTCAGATATCAGAGTCACAAGTGGACTGTACTGTAGTGTTTCACCTGGAAGTAGTTTACCATGCTGGTCTCTGAACGAGAGTTTCTTCACAATTTTTACTCTGCTCCTGGCTGCAAGCACGCCATGAGCGCTGATTCATCTTATGACAGGTAATCCCTCTCTGTGATTCATTGTGTTTTCTGACAGCTTTTCCTGATATTTTTCACCTGATTTACATGATTTGCTTTGGTAGTTTTAGGGTATGTGCACACGTTGCGGATTTCTTGCAGAAATTTCCTGAAGAAAACCGGAAATTGTCTGCAAGAAATCCGCATTTTTTTTTTTGCGTTTTTTTTCCGTTTTTTTCGCGTTTTTTTAGCATTCTGCAAGCGTAATTAGCTTGCAGAATGCTAAAGTTTTCCAAGCGATCTGTAGCATCGCTTGGAAAACTGACTGACAAGTTGGTCACACTTGTCAAACATACTGTTTGACAAGTGTGACCAACTTTTTACTATAGATGCAGCTTATGCAGCATCTATAGTAAAAGATAGAATGTTTAAAAATAATAAAAAAAATAAAAAAATGCTTATACTCACCCAGACATCTCATCAGCGGCGTCCGTTCGTCTTCCTATAGCTGGTCTGTGCGCACAGGACCTAGCGTGACGTCACGGTCACGTGAGCGGTCACATGACCGCTCACGACCAATCACAGGACAGTGACGTCATCGGCAAGGTCCTTCGCCGCACATCAGCTACAGGAACCGAACGGCAGCGTGCAGCGGTGAGGCGGGAACACTGCGCGGGACATCGAGGGTGAGTATAGGACTATTTTTTATTTTATTTCTTATTTTTTGACCACTTATATGGTGCCCAGTGCGTGGAGGAGAGTCTCCTCTCCTCCACCCTGGGTACCAACCGCACATAATCTGCTTACTTCCCGCATGGTGTGCACAGCTCCGTGCGGGAAGTAAGCAGATCAATGGACTCCTAGGTGTGCGGAATCCCTGCAATTCCGCATTTTTAATGAACATGTTGCTTTTTTTTCCGCTATGCGATTTTTTCGCGGAAAAAATCGCAACATTTGCACAAAAAATGCGGAATACCTTGTAAATAATAGGAGGCATATGTTAGCGTTTTTTTCGCGTTTTTATCACGTTTTTATAGCGAAAAAACGCGAAAAAAACGCTAAAAATCCTGAACGTGTGCACATGGCCTAACTCTTTCTTTCTTATCTTGTGCCTTTGCTCTGATCTTCCCTTCCTGGGTCTTTGTGGATTTTCCATATGCTATAACCTTTCAGAGATTGCAAGTGTTATCTGGGCAGATATTTACTTTAGCAATGTGAGTTTTGATGTTGACCTCATTGGCTTAAATTTTTTTATTCACTTTATCTAACAACCCCTGGTTTAAGAATTTTTACATTATTATGGGGTCTAAGGGGTATCGTTTCTCCTTATGGAGAGTGACATACCATAGAAGAGGCAATTTGCATACATTATTATGTTATTTTGTACCCTTGAATAATACATTTTGATGTAAAGGTGTCGGGGCCGTAATAACGACAATTAATCCTCATTCACCAGTCATTCCAAATTGTAATGTGAACGCAGAACTTCTGATACCGGAAAAAGAAATGATTCAGACACGTAGCTGATTCAATCTTTGCTGACGCTCTTGCGTTCACCTGTGTCCAGAGCCGAGCAGCAACTACTTTTTTTTTATTGAATACACAGTACTATTGTTTAGGAAAAAGGAATGCATTAGGCGGAGTTTAAGCAGCATACATCTAGTGCTCAGTCTCTCTCTCTCATTCGTCAGGACATCTTCGATGGTTACTTTCTTCACATTCCAGAGTTATCTTTTTCAAGAGAAATAAACTTAACTCTTCACATTCTAAACTGAAATGAACAATGAACACTGGCAGCCATCTTTAGATACAATTACATTTGCATTAGCTAGCAGATAGGAAAAACTTATTGTTTCACAGTATAAAAGTATAACAGTACAAAAAGTGTATAAAGATTTATAAAAGTATAAAAGGTATATAAGAAATATATTTTCACCTTGACAATCCCCCCTAAACACTAAGTTTTTCCCTTAAAGAAAGATCCTTCGAGACTGTCCATGTGATGGGAAAAGGGGAGGTGGATTTCTTCATCCAGACACCTCAGAAACTCTCCCCTAGCGAGAGGCCTCCAGGCAGCTGAACCCTTCACTAACCTCACATGGAGTTCTCCCACTGTCCCTAAACTAAATCTCTTGGCATCATCTGAGAATGGGGGGTTTTGTCTACTCTCTTGAGAGGAATATACTTAGGGATCTCCCCTGGATCAGTACCATTGTACTCTGGTGGGTCTACTTCTTGATTGAGGAAGGTGCCAGTCGGAGTTGCTTTGGCAATAACCTTTTTATACAAGGGAATAACACAACAGAGGATTATCGATTCAATTATAAGGAGAGCAATCAGTACTAAACAAACTTATTGAAGGAATCCCTTGATCCCACCTAACCAACTGGAGAAGAAAGATGTGTCTGCTCCAGCATACATGACACGTCGTCTTATTGTCCTAATTTGTTCAACTTCTTTAGAAACCTTCAGGTCTTTTGGATCTACATTTCGCCATTCAGGTCTGGCTGTCTATATTTCGTCTCGTAAGTCTTTGGTCATACCGTCAATGAATGTATTTACCAATACTTTAACATCAAGTGGGTTTATGGGACTGTACTCCATGTCTTCCTATTTCAGCTGTAACCGTCCAAAGTATAGCTCTACACTCTCTCCTTTGTCACATTTGTAGAAAATCTTAATTTGCGTCTTAGCACGTCACCTGTTTTTGTGCTCACTAACTACCTAGGCCTGCCCAGGTGCACTTATACGTCCAACATATGATCATTATTTGTCTGTAGAATGAGAAAGGTTGGTTCTCAGGGTCAGCCAATTGTTTTTGCATAGCTAGCTAATCAGAGGGCCTCCAGGGATAATACTCCTGTATCTGTCTTACCCTACCTGATGTGGTTGGTTCTCTGGTGGTGGGGGCGACATGACATGCTGGTCTACAGCTCCTTCCCAAAAGGATTACTGTCAGCCTACTTCTAAAAGTTAATGTCCCCACTATCCACCAACCACAATCCTGTGTCAGCTTCTTATATCACTGCATGTGATCTTGTCTGGACAGGATTCAGTGTAGTTCTCTTAGGTCGGGTTGCAGCATGGGTCATACAAGTGTTAGGGCCCAAATCCTCAACTATACCCTGAAAGGCATCTTGGCTAAAATTGACAAATCTTTGTTCACTGTAATATATATGTAATTGATCCATTCAACATTTTTATTAATCTGCACCTGTGGGATTATAGAAGCAATGCCGGCATAAATCTGGTTCTGGGCTTCAAACTGGTCAGGCACCCCCCTTGGCACCCCAATGGCATCAATATATACTAGTGGATCTTCTTCATAACTCATATGGAGCTGATCGAGACTTCTCCTCTTTCTGGTAGGTTCATCAGGTATCTTTGGATCCCAAGGTAAAATTTTGAACTGCATGGCTAGTTTAACAAGCGTGCATTGGCCTATCCAGGCATTAGGCAACCTAGGACGGAGCTTACCATCCCAACATAACCAATAAATGTCGTACATATAATGTGTATGTTTAATTAGCAAGTCAGTATCTAAAGAACTGTTCTCCCTGCAGAAACTTGTCTCGAAGATCCCTACTGGTGTATCTGTGGTGTCGTGGGAATTATAGCAGGTGTAATTGTCAGTTAATACGGTTACTTCTCCTGGGACCTTTAGTTTAGGTTTCTCATGAATTAGTGGAACATAGTCTGGGCAATCAGTGGGCTTCAAACCTTTCAACAGATTCATAACACAGGCAGTGATGTTGTCATCAGGGAAAAGCAGTCCATGTGTGTATAGGTGTGTATTCGCAGCAGCACAAGCAATACATCCTACAGAGATGTTCTGGACTTTTACATTGTATCTCACCCATTCTAACCATAGGTTTTTCCTTGGGGCTGTTTGTGTTTCTATGGAGAAAACCTCTTGCCAACTGAGACCTGGAATGGGTATCACTTCATTGACTATATTTTGCAAACGCTCACCTGGGCCTGTTTTAGGTGTACTGGTAACAGGGGCCTTGGTTGGTCTGAAACTAATATCCTGGAGCTGTATATGGCCTAAATTCCCATGGTATCCACTATTAAATACATAATTATAATATTTTCCCAGTACAAACGTCTGCAGATCAGCAGATTGGGGGCTTTCAAGATTCAGGAGGAGGGGGTGACAACTTTTACCCCATTTACAGCCCCTAAGTGGTTGCAGAAGGGCTGTTAGATGCATTCTCTCACGAAGACTCCTACCCGTCCCATCCTTGGGAACATGGCTTCACTAGGTTTATATCCCCAATCATCTCCCGTGTTCCAGGCAGCATCTGTCTAATAATAACAGTTATTGTTGTCATTTCTGGTAACACACATATAAAACTGGATGATCCCCTTTACCACCCGTTCAGTCTCAAGGCACTTGACTACATCACAGAAATCAAATCGCCAGATATTCACCGGGGCTGTCAGGTTTATCCAGAGAATAATGGGACCAGAATTCTTATTTACAATAGGGGCCGAAGAGGTAGGGGCGAGGATGGCCCTCAGTTCCAAGGTCAAAAACAGCAACATTTCCCTTCAGTCACTACTGTGACTAAACACTGGTTCGGTCTCTTTTACAGTGTGAGGCGTGGATCCAGGTGCTCTTTCCTTCAAGTTTTACTGCAGTGGGGGTGACCAGGATCACCGTGTGGGGTCCTTCAAATCTCGGCTGGAGACAATCTCTGCACACAAACTTTTTCACATACACCAGGTCTCCTGGCACAAAGGGATGGTGTCCAGGAACCTTGTCTGGGTCTGGAAGAGAACTGAAAACGGTTAAATGCACTTTGGCAAGGTGTCCATGTAAGGCCTGCACATAGCTAGTCAAGCCCTGGTACTTGAGTTGCAACTGTTGTGGAAAGAAACATTCAAGATTGGGGCTCCTGCCAAACAGAATCTCATACGGTGACTGTCCTGTCTTCCTGTTTGGGGTATATCTTACTGAAAACAAAGCTAGAGGAAGGCATTCTGTCCATGGTTTACCAGTCTCTGCCATTGCCTTCTGGATTTTAAGCTTAAGAGTTCCATTTAGTCTCTCCACTTTTCCACTACTCTGCGGATGGAGTATGCAATGCTTGACTTACCCCCAGTGCTGCCATTACCTCTGACATGATCTCTCCAGTAAAATGGGAACTCCGATCGCTTTCAATGACTTCAGGAACTCCATACCTGCATATGATCTCAGCCATCAGTTTCTTCACCGTTGTCTTAGCCGTAGCTTTGGCAACTGGGTAGGCTTCTGGCCAACCTGAAAATAAATCAATGCAGACCAACACATACTCATACGTCCCTACTCTGGGTAACTGAATATAATCATTCTGCAGTCTCTGGAATTGGTTAAAGGGGCCGGGGAGTGTGTTTGGATGGGGTTTTCACTGTCCTACTCTGATTATGTGTGGCACATATCATGCAGCTCTGTACCTGCCTTTCTGCGCAGGTGGAAAACTCGGGGGCAATCCATTGTTTCTGTAGGGTGTCACACATGGCCGTCTTCGAGTGGTGCACATTCCCGTGCAGAACCTGTGCCATCATTGGGTACAGTACCTGTGGTAGGCAGACCTTTTCACCCCTCCCCCATAGTCCGGTGACGGTATCAGAGCAAGCCCCTATCTTTTGCCACCTATTTTTCTCCTCCTTACTTGCCTGTTCTTGTAACCGGGCTAAGATGTCTTTCAACACAAGTGGAGATGGTGGGGTGTCTAGGTGATGTACTTGAGAGGCTACAGGAGTGCTTGCTGCTTTCTTGGCAGCCTGGTCTGCCAGTGCGTTACCCTTTGTCCGTCCATCAGTGCCTTTGGTATGTGCCTTTACCTTTATGATGCCTGATTGGGTGGGAAGCTGTAGTGCATTCATAAGTTGCTGGACTGCCTCAGCACGTTTAGAGGGGTGGCCATTTGCTGTCAGGAGAGCCCTGGCTCTCCAGATAGGCCCATAATCGTGTGTAATGCCAAAAGCATACCTGGAATCAGTGTAGATATTTACAGTCTTACCTTCTGCTAGTTTGCACGCTTCTTGTGCAGACATATGAGCTGGCATTAACTCTGCCTTGATTACCTCATGTTCTGAGACCACAGCATATCTGGTACAGAAGCGTCCTTAGTCATCTTGGTGACGGGATCCATCTACAAAAAGCTCAAAATCAGCATTAGAATAGGCACACTAGAGACCAGCCGTTTCCTGAGACATCAATTCTAGACAATCATGTGGTTTGGAAACCTAATCTTGTTCCTCTGGATCCATTCTAGAAAGAAAAAGAGTGTCCTTGCTCATGTCACCTTCATGTCACCTACTCCTCCCCCCTTTGGATCCAGGGGAACTAGGAGAAGAGTAGCGGGGTTCAGGACAGTGCACCTTTTCAAAGTCTCATTAGTAGGCATGAGAATAACACACTGAAGTCGCAGCTGTCCAGCCATGGACATGTGGCCAGGTTGTACTTGGTTAAGGATACTATGTACATCGTGTGGGGTGTGGACCATCAGTGGGTGATCCAAAACAATCTCTGAAGACTTGTGTAGCAACAGCTGGACAGACAACACGGTCCAAATACAGGAGGGACTTCCTCTTGCCACCCTATCCAGGCGGCCGCTGTAATAAGCAACAGGTCTCTATTTGTCTCCATGAAGCTGAATCAGCAAACCTGTAACATGTCCTGCATAGGTGAGCTCTGTCTGCAAGGCAGTCTGCAATACTGTACGGCAGTGCTCGGGTGTCTTGTAATCATATATAGGGCCTGCAATGTGTAACACTGTATCACAGGGCAAATTCCCTCTTTGGGTGGACATAGCGTCTCCTGGATGCAAGGGGCCATAAGTGGCAAGGTAGGCCTGACACTCTTGGACTATGAATGGGCCCCCCTTTTTTTTTTTCTTAACGGGAAACACGGGTGTGTTACATGGGGAAACACAGGGTATCAGGGCACCATTATCGAATAACATTTGTATTTGCCCCTTGAGACACTGCTCCTGATCATGTTTCAAAGGGTACTGATGGACTTGGGGAAAAGGAGCACCAGGTTTGAGAAACACTTTTACTGGTTCTACAGGCATTATTGGGGGAGAATCTGTGTCTATCAGGACCATCATCTTGGAATTGTATCCTGGAGCAGAACTGTAATAATAAATCTGCCCCCAGTAAATTTACCGAACATATAGAAAAGATTACGAACTGAGCAGTAACTTCAGGGAAAGGTCCCACAGGGATAGATTTTATAAGACTATATTCATTGGGTCTGTCATCTACTCTAATTAAAACAAGCTCTTGATCTGAGAATTGGCATGTCGGGGCTGGGGAGATAATGAAATTCCCATACGGGGTTAAAAGGGATATTGGAGTGTGAAGCTGGACTTGCATGTACAATAGGAGGGGGCAGTGGTGTTTGCCCATGGAGATAAGAAACACTGATTTCGCAGCTGCAAAGGTGGGGGCTAATGATTTAACCCCTTGTCTTTACTAAACCAAGGACAGAGAAAACTTTGGAATGCAATACATAGCCCCCCTTCCTGTAGCCCGCAGCGCCGAGGGGAAAAATTGCAAGCAAGTCGCGCAGGGATTCACTCAACCCCTCCCATCTAGTACACAGGGAGATAAGAACCTTCACTGCATTCCACAGCGCAAGAGGGAGAAACGAAACCCAGCACCTTGCCCCCCTCTCTCCGGCTTGTAGCGTAGATAAGTAGAAAAGAGAGGAAAACTGACAAAGAAATCTCGCAGCGGTCTGCTGCTGCCCCTCCCCCATACTACACAACACTGACACAAAGCTCCGTATCTTCTACAGTCACAAACGGCAGCAGTTTTCAGACTTAATTTCAACAAAACTTTCCTATAATCCTCCGTGGTCTGGACGGAGCCCCAAGGACGGTCCGTACACACACACAAGGCAGGTCTCCGCCCAGGTTGGATTCTGCACAACACAAACAGGACACACCTACACTTCTGGAGATCTCTTTCCGCCGTCATTACAGGGCGCTGGCTGAGACTGCATTTTCATCATCAGTGGCACGGCGGCCATTTTACAATCTATAACATCACAGTTCAAAGGCATTTTATAACCAAACACGGGCTCTACATTGTCTGATCCTTCCTCTCCATCAACCTATTTTCATCCTTTGTTCTTTAAGCTTCGCGCAACTCGCAGATAAGCTTCTTGACTGTCTCTTGCCCTCCCGTGACCATTGTCTTGACTTCCACGGCATCCTCATCTAACTTGTGGGGCACTGACTTCTTCTGCTTTAAGATACGCAGCTTGGCTCCCAGGATACTATGGTTTTCTGCAGTAAACCACTGGCAGCGATCGTCAACGCTGAGTTCCACAGTACGGAGCCTCACGTTCGACGTACTAGGAAAAGAGCCTCGCGCTCAATATTTCCTGTCCCTAACCTGAACACAGTGATTACAGACTATCCTGCCACGATATCCCAAACAGTCGGGAGGCAGCCTCCTAATGAGACCCCTCCACAAAAATATAGGTGGTCCCCTCACGGAACGTCTTAAGTTACCTAACTAGACAGGTGGTCCCCTCACGGAACGCCTTAGTTACCTGCCTGGACAGGTGGTCCCCTCACGGAACGCCTTATTTACCTGTCAGCACAATATCACAGAGGCTGCGTCTCCTATCCCTTTCTCTAAGCTGCCCCACAATCTACAATCTGGCTCAATTTTTCAGTCCACTTCACTACTAGACAATAGTCACAGGTAGGATGGTTGAATGGAGTACAATGACCGGTGGAGAAGGTGTGGTGTACAGAGATCGCACAGAATGCGACATTCTCTCAGTTGCTGGTTCAGAGCGTGGCACAGGATCACGTTTGATCTCACCACTCGATCATTCACCTCCCGGACCCAAGGAGACTACAGACAAACCAATAACGGCTGAGACACTAGCAAGTGTGACATATACAGTGTACATGATCGCCACTTACCGTGTACGGAGGGTGATCAGTCCTCGAGGTCAGCCACTATGGGTATCATCCACAGACATCCAGGCATGGGTCCAGAGGGTCTCGGATCGCTGGCCACGCCCCCCGTTGGGCTGCCAAAATTGTCGGGGCCGTAATAACGACAATTAATCCTCATTCACCAGTCATTCCAAATTGTAATGTGAACGCAGAACTTCTGATACCGGAAAAAGAAATGATTCAGACACGTAGCTGATTCAATCTTTGCTGACGCTCTTGCGTTCACCTGTGTCCAGAGCCGAGCAGCAACTACTTTTTTTTTATTGAATACACAGTACTATTGTTTAGGAAAAAGGAATGCATTAGGCGGAGTTTAAGCAGCATACATCTAGTGCTCAGTCTCTCTCTCTCATTCGTCAGGACATCTTCGATGGTTACTTTCTTCACATTCCAGAGTTATCTTTTTCAAGAGAAATAAACTTAACTCTTCACATTCTAAACTGAAATGAACAATGAACACTGGCAGCCATCTTTAGATACAATTACATTTGCATTAGCTAGCAGATAGGAAAAACTTATTGTTTCACAGTATAAAAGTATAACAGTACAAAAAGTGTATAAAGATTTATAAAAGTATAAAAGGTATATAAGAAATATATTTTCACCTTGACAAAGGTAGATACAACCTTTATTATTTTATGATATATGATATACAGATCTTGTACCATAACCTGTTTTTTGCATAGAAGTGATATGCTTCAGTTTATTTGTGTATACAGTGCCTTGCGAAAGTATTCGGCCCCCTGGAACTTTTCAACCTTTTCTCACATAGCATGCTTCAAACATAAAGATATCAAATGTAAATTTTTGGTGAAGAATCAACAACAAGTGGAACACAATTGTGAAGTTGAATGAAAGTTATTGGTTATTTTAAATTTTTGTGGAAATTAAAAAGCTGAAAAGTGGGGCGTGGAATATTATTCGGCCCCTTTAACTTAATACTTTGTTGCCCCATATTTTGCTGCGATTACAGCTGCAAGTCGCTTGGGGTATGTCTCTATCAGTATTGTACATAGAGAGACTGAAATTCTTGCCCATTCTTCCTTGGCAAACAGCTCGAACTCAGTGAGGTTTGATGGAGATCGTTTGTGAACAGCAGTTGTTCTGCCCAACTTAATGTGCAGAAAGTTAATTATCAGGTTATTCAAGTTGTGGCCACTGGAGGTCATCAGTTGCCTACTTTTCATGTTGTTTACCAACTTTTCCCTCAGAAGAGCAATGTCTTCTGGGTAAGTCCCGCCCTCATTCTTCTTGTGGAAGACAAGCTTCAGTAGCCATTTCTCCTCAGGTCTGAAGGGAGGCACACGTGCTCCTGTCTCACTTACTTTCCTACCCCTGTCCTAATGGATCTCGGTACGTTTATAAAGGGTTAAATGCATCTTATGTTTGTGTTAGTATTCAGCCTTATGCAGCTCCTATAGTCTGATATAGTTAGGCAGATAGTTCTCTGTAGCTTGCAGTTAGGTAAATGTTACTCTGCATGTAGATAGATGCATCTTTGTATAGAATAGGGCAGTGCTGATAGAATTACTGTGTAATGCACTCTGTATAATTCTTGCTGTAATGTCCCAGTTATTTATGTGATTGCACCCTGTATGTGCATATACTGATATGCTGTTATTCTTTACAGTTTTTCACCAGTCATCCACTATGATTATTCACTGAACATCCACTTTGTACATCAACATCATTCACTATTCGATCATCTACTATGAATACTATCCACCATTGTTGTTCAACGTTATAGTTTATGTTATCATCACCCTAATAAATAAGACTTAAGCATCAACACAGTCTGTTTACTGGGATGTGGATGAAGGTTTAGCCATATGTTGGAATCCACACAGCATCCTACGTGGAGGAAGGCAGAACAGTGAAAAACGAGACCGCCAGTCGCAGGCGGTGATTGTAAAGTAAGAACAGATTAGCTGCCTTCAGTGAAACTGATAGCCGGTCGCAGGCTGTAGTTAATCAGACTGTACGGAACCGCTAACACCCACACTGCTCCACATTCGGGTATCACAGCAGCCACCATACAGCCGCAGAACTATACTGCAGCCCGCCAAGAAGAGCTACATCATTCCCGCCACGCGGAAGCCCACCGCACATAGACTCAGTTTCCCGCCAAAACACTCAGCAGTACGCAGCTAAGCGCACAATGTCTCAAAACAGCACATCCTCACTCAAGACGAGGTCACGAGCAAGCTCTAGCAGGTCATCATTAGCAGAGCTGGCTGCTGTCGCTCGTGCTGAAGCTGAAGCAGCCAAAGCAAGGTCCTCCTTCGCCGAGAAAAATGCATCTAAAGCTGAGACAAGCAGAGCATGAAGCAGGAAATGCACATTTGCAGGCAGAACAAACTGCACGCCTGCAAGCCGAAACCGCACGCCTGCAAGCTGAAACCGCACGTCTGCGGGCAGAACAAGAGGCAGAAAGTGTCTCTAGAAAGACTTATAGCAGACAAAGAGATAGCAGCTGCAATAGCTAAGGCAGAGTACTTGGAAGCCATGAAGGATCCTGATTATGAGAGACGCAGGAACGTTCTTGGAACAGATCTAGAGCAGCAAGATCCAGCTCAGCGTGTTGCAGAGTACGTCCATCGACACTCCAGCATGGACGACACCCTCGACAGACTACATCGATCAGCCTACGCCGATTATCATCGATCCAACCCCGAACTTCGCTACTACAAACAAGAAGACGTCCAGCACAGAGATGTCAACCACAGCTACCATTCCACTGAGAAGGTACAGCTCCCACCTCACCTTAAAGAGACATCTTCTTCACCAGAAAGGTACTATGCAGACTGTCCGAAGCCAAGAGCGTCTCACAGGTATGGTGATGCACCACACACTAGACATGACTATAACATACCGGCTCGTACCAACACTGATCAAGCCACCATAGACCTCACCATTGACTTCTTCTTTGCTCATGGAAGTTGTTTGCCCGCCAAGAACTGGTAACAAAAGGACTTGTAAAGTTCACTGACAAAGCCGAAAACTATAGGTCATGGCGAGCTTCGTTCCAGAACGCCATTCAGGGACTGGACCTTTCTAGTAGTGAGGAGTTAGATCTCCTGGTAAAGTGGCTTGGAACTGAATTGGTCGAGCATGCTAAAAGACTAAGAGACATTAACATAGAACACCCACACATAGGTCTACGTAAAGTGTGGGAAAGACTTGATGAATGCTATGGGTCCATAGAAGTAATAGAGAATGCTTTATTCAAAAGAATTGATGATTTCCCTAAGATAGGGCCCAAAGGTTACCAAAGGCTTAGAGAATTGAGTGATTTATTGATAGAGTTACAGGTCGCCCAGAAGGAAGGTCACTTGCCCGGATTTGCTTTCTTAGACACTGCTAGGGGTGTCAATCCAATAGTTCAAAAACTTCCTTACAATCTTCAAGAAAGGTGGGCTATACATGGTGCATGGTATAAACAAATTCATAATGTACCTTTCCCTCCTTTTACTGTATTTGTTGAGTTTGTCGCCCAGCAAGCCAGGATCAGAAACGACCCTAGTTTTGATTTTGCTCTGTCATGTTCGACTACCCCTGGTGTCAAACCCAGTAAGACACTCGTGGCAGTCCATAAAACTTATATTGATTCCATAGGTCCTCCTCACAAGACAACTAAGCCCCCTATGGAGGAGAGCAAACCTCAGGATGTCAGTAAGCAGTGTCCTCTACACAGGAAACCTCATCCTCTACTAAAGTGCAGAGCCTTCAGGGAGAAGACTTTAGAGGATCGCAAAGGTTTCCTCAAGGAAAACAACATCTGCTTCAAATGTTGTGCTACAACCTCCCACTTCGCCAGGAACTGTGAAGCTAGCGTGAAATGTGCAGAATGCAGCAGCACGGATCACAATACAGCCTTGCACCCTGGACCACCTCCACGAGTGTTGTCACAGGCAGAGGAGCACGATGAGAAGCAGAAGAACACCGACGAAGACACCCCTGCGGTTATCGCTCAATGTACGGAGATCTGTAAGGGACTCACAGGAGGAAGATCCTGTTCAAAAATCTGCCTTGTCCGAGTCTATCCAGCAGGTCACAGAGACAAAGCGCTCAAGATATATGCAATCCTGGATGACCAAAGTAATAGGTCTTTAGCCAGGTCCATCTTCTTTGACAACTTCAACATTGTAGGCCCTGGTTCTCCCTACTCCCTTAGGACATGTTCAGGTACCGTCGAGACGGCGGGGAGGAAAGCAACCGGATACAAAGTGGAGTCCATAGATGGCCAGACCTGCCTGTCACTACCGACCATCCTGGAGTGCAACCAGATTCCCGACAATAGGTCTGAGATACCTTCACCAGAGGTGGCAACATATCACCCCCACCTGAAGCGTATAGCCCACTTGATACCTGAGTTGGAACCAGAAGCTCCAATAGCTTTGCTTCTGGGAAGAGATATACATACTACGAGTCCACAAGACTAGAGAATACATCAACGGCTCCCGGAATTCTCCATACGCTCAGAGGCAAGACCTTGGATGGGTCATTGTAGGAGATGTCTGCCTAGGAGGAGCACACAAGCCGGTCTCAGTCAACAGTATGCTTACCAGCACACTAGAAAATGGACATCCATCTCTCTTCCAGCCGTGTCACAATAGTCTGCTGGTAAAGGAACTACCGAGCAGCATTCCCCTACCTTGCCCTTTCTCAGTTCCTATCAATGAAGACCACGCCTGTGAAGGTGAACAAGACCACATAGGATGTACAGTCTTCCACAGGACGAAGGAAGACAACAAGGTAGCGATGTCTATAGAAGACAAGATGTTCTTGGACATCATGGATGAACAAATAGTCAAAGATACGTCGAACAGTTGGGTTGCACCTCTATCATTTCGACCTCAGAGGAGACGCCTACCCAACAACAGGGAATTGGTCTACAGCAGATTCATCTCCCTAAGACACAAGCTTCAGAAGTCCACACTGACAAGTGAGGCCGCAATCAGTCTACTAAAGAGGACTAAGGTTACACAAGATTTCCTCCAACAGCCGAGAGTTGATGGAAGCCTTTCCCTCTGAAGACTATTCCAGCGATCTAAAGGATTTAGACCTCAGCATTGACTCCCTTCCCATGCAGCGGAGCCTTGGATTGCTGTGGGACCTGAAGACAGATGCCTTCACCTTTCAGATCAGCAAGGATGAGAAACCCTTCACGCGCAGAGGAGTTCTTTCCTTCGTGAATAGTTTATACGACCCCTTGGGATTTGTAGCTCCAGTAACCATCCAAGGAAAACTGATGCTCAGGGACTTCACCCAAGACACTACTGATTGGGATGATCCACTTCCAGCAGAAAAGGCGGACCTGTGGGCAGAGTGGAGGAAGTCTCTTGAAGCTCTGACCAACCTTCGTGTGAAACGACCGTATGCTCCTGTGCCATCCACAGAGGTCAAAACGCAAAGACTTTGTATTTTCTGTGATGCATCAGTCAAAGCGATTGCAGCAGTAGCGTACCTCAAAACCATAGACGTAAGCGGACAATGCCATATCGGGTTCGTTATGAGCCGGACGAAATTGGCGCCACTTCGTGAACACACAATACCCAGACCCAACTCTGTGCTGCTGTCCTTGCAGTTGAGTTGGCCGAACTGATCTCGGATGCGATGAGTCTGAAGATCAAGTATGCAGAGATCTACACCGATAGCAAGGTGGTACTGGGGTACATCTGTAACGAGACACGATGCTTCTAGGTCTACGTCAGCAACCGGGTACTTCGGATAAGAAGATCCACCGGCCCTAATCAGTGGCACTACGTACCTACTCACCACAATCCTGCAGACCACGCGACTAGATCCGTTGCACCCAGTTATTTGAAGGACACTACATGGTTCACAGGTCCTACCTCTTTGTACCGTTCGATGCCCCACATCAGCAGGCCTGAAACTTTCGAACTAGTGGGTCCAGACACGGATGAAGAGATCCGACCTCAAGTGTCTGCTCTACATACAGAGATTTCAAGCTGCCACCTCGAATCTCACCGGTTCAGCAGGTTCTCCACCTGGAAGTCACTTGATCGAGCTGTAGCTTGTCTATTTCATGTAACCCAGTCCTACAAGTCAGCACTACCTGATAGCCCGAGACATTGTAAAGGTTGGCATCACTGCAGGCTTGCGTTTACTGTTCCCGACCTGGAAAGAGCCAATGTTATAATACTTCGTGTCATACAAAGAGAAACCTATGGCAGAGAAATAGACAACCTCAACAAGGGACAACCCATCCCTGAAGTCAGTGGGCTGAGGAAGCTCGATCCGATTGTTGATCAGGATGGGCTGCTGAGAGTCGGTGGCCGTCTTCAAGAAGCTGAGGTAGAAGTTTCGGAGAAGCACCCGATAATAATTCCTGGACGTCATCACGTAACAACCCTGCTGATTCAACATCATCATGTCTTAGTGAGACACCAAGGCCGTTTGTTTACTGAAGGAAACCTACGGGCGGCTGGACTATGGATAGTGGGAGCAAAGAGAAGAGTGAGCAAACTCATCTTCGACTGTGTTACGTGTCGCAAACTCCAGGGCACGTTCCAAAATCCGAAGATGGCCAATCTTCCACCCGACAGACTTAGTACTGAACCCCCCTTCACCAACGTTGGACTAGATGTATTCAGTCCTTGGTCTGTGGCTACACGACGGACTAGAAAAATACATACAGAAGCAAAGTGTTGGGCAGTTCTATTCACGTGTCTGTCCATCAGAGCCGTTCATATCGAAGTAATCGAATCGATGGACACATCAAGTTTTATCAACACACTTCGACGCTTCATCGCAATCAGAGGCCCTGTGAAGCATATTCGTTCTGACCGAGGTACGAATTTCGTTGGAGCGGCAAGAGAACTCCAAATCCCTTCCAATCTGGACATCGCTAATGTGGAAAGGTATCTAGGCGAGCAAGGATGTACCTGGACTTTCAATCTACCACACTCTTCGCACATGGGAGGTGCGTGGGAAAGGATGATAGGGATGGCACGCAAAATACTAGACTATCTTCTTGCAAGCTAACACCAGACTTACACAAGAGAGTTTAACCACGTTCTTGGCAGAGGTCTCAGCCATCATGAATGCCAGGCCACTGTCAGCACCTTCTAGTGATTCCGGAGATCCATCCATCCTTACTCCTGCGATGTTACTCACACAGAAAACCTGTGTCCCGAAAGCTCCACTCGGAGAATTCAATGACAAAGACCTCTACAGACGACAATGGAGGCAAGTACAAAGCATGTCCAACGTCTTCTGGGATAGATGGAGGAAACAGTATCTCTCCACTCTGCAAACCAGGACAAAGTGGCAGAAAGACTGCCCAAATATTCAATCTGGCGATGTTGTACTCATCAAAGACAGTCAGTCGCATCGGAACGAGTGGCCGCTCGGCCTAGTCGTCAAGACCCTTACCAGCAAAGATGGGAAAGTGCGGAAAGTAGAGGTCAGAGTGTGCAAGCTTGGGGAGAACAAACTGTTCCTCAGGCCCGTTACCGAGCTTGTATTATTATTTTCCCCAAAAGAACCTAATTGTGGCATCTGTTGACGCCAAGCGGGGAGTGTTCTGCCCATCTTAATGTGCAGAAAGTTAATTATCAGGTTATTCAAGTTGTGGCCACTGGAGGTCATCAGTTGCCTACTTTTCATGTTGTTTACCAACTTTTCCCTCAGAAGAGCAATGTCTTCTGGGTAAGTCCCGCCCTCATTCTTCTTGTGGAAGACAAGCTTCAGTAGCCATTTCTCCTCAGGTCTGAAGGGAGGCACACGTGCTCCTGTCTCACTTACTTTCCTACCCCTGTCCTAACGGATCTCGGTACGTTTATAAAGGGTTAAATGCATCTTATGTTTGTGTTAGTATTCAGCCTTATGCAGCTCCTATAGTCTGATATAGTTAGGCAGATAGTTCTCTGTAGCTTGCAGTTAGGTTAATGTTACTCTGCATGTAGATAGATGCATCTTTGTATAGAATAGGTCAGTGCTGATAGAATTACTGTGTAATGCACTCTGTATAATTCTTGCTGTAATGTCCCAGTTATTTATGTGATTGCACCCTGTATGTGCATATACTGATATGCTGTTATTCTTTACAGTTTTTCACCAGTCATCCACTATGATTATTCACTGAACATCCACTTTGTACATCAACATCATTCACTATTCGATCATCTACTATGAATACTATCCACCATTGTTGTTCAACATTATAGTTTATGTTATCATCACCCTAATAAATAAGACTTAAGCATCAACACAGTCTGTTTACTGGGATGTGATGAAGGTTTAGCCGTATGTTGGAATCCACACAGCGTCCTACGTGGAGGAAGGCAGAACAGCAGTTTTCAGCTCTTTCCACAGATTCTCGATTGGATTGAGGTCTGGACTTTGACTTGGCCATTGTAACACCTGGATATGTTTATTTGTGAACCATATCATTGTAAGTTTTGCTTTATGTTTGGGATCATTGTCTTGTTGGAAGACAAATCTCCGTCCCAGTCTCAGGTCTTTTGCAGACTCCAACAGGTTTTCTTCAAGAATGGTCTTGTATTTGGCTCCATCCATCTTCCCATCAATTTTAATCATCTTCCCTGTCCCTGCTGAAGAAAAACAGGCCCAAACCATGATGCTACCACCACCATGTTTGACAGTGGGGATGGTGCGTTCAGGGTGATGAGCTGTGTTGCCTTTACACCAAACATATCGTTTGGCATTGTTGCCAAAAAGTTCGATTTTGGTTTCATCTGACCAGAGCACCTTCTTCCACATGAAAAAAAGAAACTACTTGAAGAAATTCTCACTCCAACAATATATATTTAAATCCATTAAATCTTTTATTTAAACACCAACAAGAACAGTACACAAAAAAGAAAAAATATATAAAAACAAGAGGGTCAGGTCAGTATATAAGATTTTTTAGTACAACAAGTCTCAACATTTTATAAATCCACAGCACTGGTTACTTGGAAAATTTTCATCAATAACTGAAAAGGGGAGAGGATAAACATATGGCCCTTTAATCTATTAACTTACATAAATAACATGTGTCTTTAAAAGACTATTTCACAGTTCTATTTCCAAAGACCACATAATACTCTGTTGCCAATAATTGCAAATAAGTGGCACAATTCCTCAGAATGCCTCCTCCACCCTTGTTTCTCAAAAAAAAAGGGCACAATATATACTAACCAGTGTTCATGTTCGGTATACTGATCCTGCCACCTCACACTCCAACGTACGTTTCACTCGTAGCTTCGTCAGGGAGTGAGATAATGGGAGGAACCACAGGGTTTATATCCGGTCTGTGCTAAAACTTAGACCAATCCAGAGTGAGATGTGTGATTGGCGGCGCATCGCATGTTGCCGTGGCAACGGCACACCCACCACACACCCCACAGCAGCGTCACAGTAAGGCGCCTTCTCGCCGACCGCGACGCAGCAAATGAGGCCGCGGCTAGGAACGCCCAGGCAGCGGGAGCAGGAAATGCGCACCACATCGCTGGAACTAAACTGGATCTAGGTAAGTATGTGTTATGTGGGCGCGTCCCGTGTTGCCGCGGTGACGGCACTCTCGCTACACTCCTCCCTGCCACGTCACAGAAGGGCGCGCCTGCACCCTCCGCAACGTCACAAAGGGGGCGTGCGACCAGAGACGCCCACACCACGGAAGCAGGAGACGCGCATAACACTGCTGCAGCCATGCGACATTCTAATAAGTATGTGAGCAAGTTGTAACTGTTTCAGCACTTAAAGAAGAACAATTTTAAGGCAGTGATTATTACAATCATAAAGTGAATTAAAAATCGCATAATTAAGTGAACATCTGAATTGGAATAAATCCATTCCAGACAGTAATAAACAACATATAAATATGTGACATATTATATATCCATTATTAAAAGTGTAAAGATACAAAAAATACAGTGTACAAAAATGTATAAATTACAGTGCTGAAGAAAAACAGGCCCAAACCATGATGCCACCATCACCATGTTTGACAGTGGGGATGGTGCGTTCAGGGTGATGAGCTGTCAGTATCTAGTCCTGGAATCTGTTTCTCTTGCCCTTAGACTTGCCCTTAGTTAACATGGATCTTGATGTTTCACGTCGGCCATCTTGCTTCCTGCCAAAGTTGTATATAAAGCCAGCACCTGCTCTGTTTCATTGCTTGTGTATTATGTTTTGGACCTTGTTCCTCTGCAGTCCCAAGCCTGGACTTACAATCCCTGTGGGTCCTTTCCTAACGGCGGAGTCCTCTGCCAACCTGCACGTCTGGATCCCTGCCTGCTGACCAAGTGATTGCTAAACACCTGACATCAGAAATCTCTGCCTGACCACACCTGCGGTGAAGTAAGAACTCCAGCCAGCTAATGTGTTCCTCTGCTCTGCAAGAGACTGTGTCTTGTGCACTCATTGCTCAGTGACTTTGCATGCTGTGTCGCAGAGTATCAGCTCTGCTATTACTGTTTATCAGATTGACTGAACATTTATCTGGACTTACATGCTATATAGCATTCAGATCACAAATACAATCTTGCTTGTTCAAACCATTGTGTCTGCAGTCTCTTTGACCTAGCCACTGGTGTCCAGTTGTATCCACTAGTATCGTGACAGGATACACAAGCCTAAAAAATGGATGCCGCTGGGTCAGAGACTTTAGAGGTGCGTGTTAAGAAGCTAAATAATATCACTGCCACTGTACACGCTGAAGTGCAGACATGGAAGAGCAGAATAGAAGGCCTAGAGGGGCAGACTAAATATGATATACAAGTGCTCAGTCAGACCCTTCAGGAATTGCGTGGTCGAGTTGCGGCTCTGGAGGCACAATCTCAGGCTTCTGTTCCTGCCATCCCCAAACTACCGCCATTTAGGTTTGGTGGCGACCGAGACAAATACCGTGGGTTTCTGAACCAGTGCCGTTTATACTTTGCTGCACATGTCACACAGTTTCCTACGGACCGATCCAAAGTATTGACTATTATCATGTTGCTGACTAACAAGGCTCTTGCCTGGGCAAACCCTCTGATAGAATCGCAGGATGCATGTCTGAATGACTTTAATATGTTTATTGCTGCCATGGGGCAGATGTTTGATGATCCGAACCGTTGCCTTACAGCGGAGACGGCCCTGCTGAATTTGCGTCAAGGTAAACGCCCAGTGACTGAGTATGCTATGGACTTTAGAAGGTGGGCTCAGGATACCACCTGGAATAGTGCAGCAAAGTACTCAATATTTAAGAAGGGGTTGTCCAGTTCTATCAAGGACGAGCTTGCACGTGCGGAGGCTCCCACTGCTCTAGGAGATTTCATCAATCACTGTATTCGCCTAGACGCTCGAATCTCTGAACGAAAACTAGAAAGGTGGACTGAGATGAACCGCAGCAATAAATCGCTTCTTCCTTTTCTTCCTAAGGAGACTCCAGACTCAAGTCCTCAGGAGTCCGCACCCGAGCCGATGCAGGTAAATTCCCTACGAAGTCGAGAAAGTGATGAACGGAAGGAATTTCGTTTCAAGGAGAATTTGTGTTTTTACTGCGGGAAGTCAGGACATTTTATTATCAACTGTCCCAGTCGTTCTCGCAGGACCACCGCAGCCGTGGTAGAACGCGACTTCTCTGAATCATACTCCGTGACTTCCGAATCAGGGCCACCCGAGATTGCAGAAACTGTTCCGGATTATGACTTTTCAGATATGAACTCTGTTACATCCGAAACGGTACTACCCATCAATGCTGTTATTCTATCTTCTGCAGTTTCACACCCTGTCAATAAAAAAAAAGACTCACATTGTTACCTCCCTATCAAGATCTGGATTGACTCCCGTTGGGTGAACAGTTCCGCCATGATAGACTCTGGGGCCAGCGGTAACTTCATGGACACTTCTTTTGCTAAGAAATATGGAATCCGATCACAGAGGAGAGTATCTTCAATTCTGATGGAGACTGTGGATGGATCCCCTTTGACCTCGGGGCCAGTAGACCAGCAGACTGAATCACTGAAGGTCCTCATGGGAGATGATCACCAGGAGAAATTGCCCTTCCTTCTGATTTCCTCTCCACATTTCCCTATTATCTTGGGTTTACCCTGGTTGCAGGCTCAAAATCCCATCATTGACTGGGAGACAAAGAGATTGCGCTTCCCAGCTAAGGAGGTAACCTCTGTGAATTCGATTGATCCATCTCCGGGCGACCCATCATCAGACCTAAAGTTACCGACAGTTTATAAAGAATTTTCGGATGTGTGCGATAAAAAGAATGCAGACAAATTGCCACCACACCGCTCTTATGACTGTCCAATCGAGCTTCTGCCTGCTGCTACCATTCCTTTTGGAAATATTTATCCATTGTCCGGTCCTGAGCTCAAGACTCTCAAAGAATATATTGACGAGAACCTGTCTAAGGGGTTCATACGCCCCTCGTCCTCTCCAGCCGGTGCACCCATCTTTTTCGTTAAAAAGAAGGATGGATCTCTCAGACCCTGTGTTGATTACCGGGAAATTAACAAGGTAACCATCAAGAACCGCTACCCCCTGCCATTAATTCCAGAGCTTCTCGAGAGAGTTCGGCAGGCCAAGGTCTTTTCAAAATTGGACCTACGCGGGGCATACAATCTAGTCCGTATAAGACCTGGAGACGAATGGAAAACAGCATTTAGGTCTCGATATGGACACTTTGAGTATTTGGTCATGCCATTTGGACTTTGCAATGCCCCAGCAACCTTCCAACACCTAGTAAATGATATTTTTAGAGACATTCTTGATATTTTTGTTGTAATCTATTTGGATGACATTCTGATTTTTTCTAGCTCCATGGAGGAACATCAGCAACATGTCAAGACTGTCTTGCAGCGTTTGAGGGAACACCATCTGTACATCAAGCTGGGGAAGTGCGAATTTCACAAGTCGGAGATCCAATTCTTAGGTTATGTAATTTCTCCACAGGGTCTGAGTATGGATAACAGCAAGATCAGGGCAATTCAGGAGTGGCCAATCCCCAAGAACGTCAAGGAAGTCCAACGTTTCATCGGATTTGCTAACTTCTACAGACGTTTCATCAAGAACTTCTCTGACATCGTCTCACCCATCACCCGGTTGACACAAAAGAAGACAGCATTTATTTGGTCCCCTCAAGCCCAAGAAGCATTCTCTCGACTCAAGACCAAGTTCACGTCAGCACCAGTACTGATCCACCCTGACCCGGAACTCGCCTTCATTATTGAAGTAGATGCCTCAAACTGTGCCGTCGGGGCTATACTGTCCCAAAGAACAGGTGAGAAAGATTTACTTCATCCTTGTGCTTTTCTTTCCAAGCGACTGTCTCCTGCCGAAAAGAACTATGATGTAGGAAATAAAGAATTACTGGCTATCATCGCCGCCTTCAAGGAGTGGAGACATCTTCTGCAAGGAGCTTCACAACCGATCATTGTCCTCACGGACCACCGCAACCTTGAGTTCATCAGGTCAGCAAGATGCCTGACCCCACGGCAGGCCCGTTGGAGTCTTTTCCTTAACCAATTCAATTTTACAATCTCTTATAGACCAGGTTCTCGCAATGGAAAAGCAGATGCTCTATCCCGGATGTACTCTACTGACACTGTTCCAGATGCTCCACCTAAGACCATACTTTCTGATTGCAATTTTGTAGGTGTCATTCATAACCAAGATTTGTTGCAGGTCATCAAAGAAGCTTACAACTCTGATCTTTTCCTGTCTCAGCCATCTGATGAGGTAAGCCTTCTTTTTAGGAATGGAGTTTGGACCCGGGAACGGCGCCTCTACATTCCTGAAGCTGTGAGGTTAAGAGTGTTGAGAATGGTTCATGACTCTAAGGTTGCAGGGCACAGAGGAATTCAGAAGACTCAAGAATTCTTATCTCGCTTCTTCTGGTGGCCAGGTTTTCGGAAGGATGTTCAGAAGTACGTTTCATCTTGCGAGGTATGTGCCAAATTCAAGGTCCCACGTGCCTCCCCTACTGGTCTGTTACAGCCTTTGCCAGTGCCGTCTCGCCCGTGGGGATCCATTTCTATGGACTTTATTGTAGAACTGCCCCTTTCCGAGGGAAAGAGTACAATTTTGGTGGTGGTCGATCGCCTGACCAAGGCGGCCCATTTCATCCCTTGTTCCGGTTTACCCTCTGCGAAGGACACTGCTGATCTAATTATCCAGAACATCTTTCGTCTGCACGGGGTTCCGGATGAAGTTGTTTCGGACCGTGGAGTTCAATTTACTTCAAAGTTCTGGCGAAGCTTTTGTTCGGCACTAGGCATAGAAGTTAACTTATCTTCTGCTTTCCACCCACAGTCCAACGGGCAGACAGAACGTACCAATCAAACACTGGAGCAATACCTTCGCTGCTACGTTTGCCATTTGCAAGATGATTGGGTAAGGCTACTCCCATTGGCTGAATTTTCTTACAACAACTCTCAGAGTGCCTCCACCAAGCAGTCTCCATTCTACGCTAACCTGGGTTATCACCCTAGCATTCTTCCCAGATTACCGGTAGATACATCTTTACCAGCAGTTGCCGACAGGATCTCTTCACTTCAACAGAACCTTGAACTTCTGAAAGAGACTTTGGGTTCCGCACAAGATAGGTACAAGAATGCAGCTGACAGATTTCGCAAACCAACACCAAACTTTAAGGTAGGAGATTTAGTCTGGTTATCTACAAAGAATTTAAAGATGAAGATTCCTTCTCCTAAGTTGGGACAGAAGTACATCGGTCCTTATAGGATCAGTGGTCTGGTAGGGGCTGTTGCATGTCGCTTAAAACTCCCAGGAACAATGAAGATACATCCTGTCTTTCATACTTCCCTCCTAAAGGCTGTAGTACCAAATCCTTTTCCAGGACGTTCATCTCCTCCTCCCAATCCCGTTCTTGTGGATGGTCAAGAGCAGTTCATCGTTGAGAGGATTCTGGATTCAAGAATCTACAGAAATCGATTGCAGTATCTGATTAAATGGCAAGGCTATTCTTCAGAGGAGAATTCCTGGGAACCCGTGAACAATATTAACGCCTCCCGACTGATTGAGCAGTTCCATCAAAGGTACCCTGGCAAACCTGGTTTTGGGTCGTCCGGAGGCCGTTCTTGAGGTGGGAGTAATGTCAGTATCTAGTCCTGGAATCTGTTTCTCTTGCCCTTAGACTTGCCCTTAGTTAACATGGATCTTGATGTTTCACGTCGGCCATCTTGCTTCCTGCCAAAGTTGTATATAAAGCCAGCACCTGCTCTGTTTCATTGCTTGTGTATTATGTTTTGGACCTTGTTCCTCTGCAGTCCCAAGCCTGGACTTACAATCCCTGTGGGTCCTTTCCTAACGGCGGAGTCCTCTGCCAACCTGCACGTCTGGATCCCTGCCTGCTGACCAAGTGATTGCTAAACACCTGACATCAGAAATCTCTGCCTGACCACACCTGCGGTGAAGTAAGAACTCCAGCCAGCTAATGTGTTCCTCTGCTCTGCAAGAGACTGTGTCTTGTGCACTCATTGCTCAGTGACTTTGCATGCTGTGTCGCAGAGTATCAGCTCTGCTATTACTGTTTATCAGATTGACTGAACATTTATCTGGACTTACATGCTATATAGCATTCAGATCACAAATACAATCTTGCTTGTTCAAACCATTGTGTCTGCAGTCTCTTTGACATAGCCACTGGTGTCCAGTTGTATCCACTAGTATCGTGACATGAGCTATGTTGCCTTTACACCAAACATATCGTTTGGCATTGTTGCCAAAAAGTTCGATTTTGGTTTCATCTGACCAGAGCACCTTCTTCCACATGTTTGGTGTGTGTCCCAGGTGGCTTGTTGCAAACTTTAAATGACACTTTTTATGGATATCTTTGAGAAATGGCTTTCTTCTTGCCACTTTTCCATAAAGGCCAGATTTGTGCAGTGTACGACTGATTGTTGTCCTATGGACAAACTGTCCCACCTCAGCTGTAGATCTCTGCAGTTCATCCAGAGTGATCATGGGCCTATTGGCTGCAATTCGGATCAGTCTTCTCCTTGTTTGAGATAAAAGTTTAGCGGGACGGCCGGGTCTTGGTAGATTTGTAGTGGTATGATACTCCTTCCATTTCAATATGATCACTTCCACAGTGCTCCTTGGGATGTTTAATGTTTTGGAAATCATTTTGGATCCAAATCCGGCTTTAAACTTCTCCACAACAGTATCACGGACCTGCCTGTTATGTTCCTTGGTCTTCATGATGCTCTCGGTGCTTCCAACAGAACCCTGAGACTATCACAGAGCAGGTGCATTTATACGGAGACTTGATTACGCACAGGTGGATTATATTTGTCATCATTAGGCATTTAGGACAACATTGGATCATTCAGAGATCCACAATGAACTTCTGGAGGGAGTTTGCTGCACTGAATTCTTCACCAAAAATGTACATTTGGTATCTTTATGTTTGAAACATAATATGTGGGAAAAGGTTGAAAAGTTCCAGAGGGCAAGGCACTGTATTTATTTATTTTCTTTTATATTGATTTGCTTATATATATCCTTGATAAAGGCCTGAGAGCTGAACCATCGGAAATTTTGTCTTGTCCATGTTATATATCAGCTGTAAATAAAGATTCTCTTGGTGCACAGAATATTCTCAAGAATTATCCCTATCCCTTTTTTGGAGTGCCGGAGGTGTTTTCTATTACTGTATATTGTTTTTCCTTCTGGGCACCTACACTCATTGAATTGAGTGCAAAAGCTTCTTACTACTTCTATTATTGACTGTACTGTAGGGTCAGGGCTGGAACAGGAGGAGGGTGA